>NW_005187408.1:4619278-4664667 GCF_000239375.1 Pundamilia nyererei
CTTTCTTTTTTATTCCTCAGGCCAAGAGAAACCATCAGAACAAGAAAGCACAGAGTCCAAGGCTCCGGAGACCATAAACCGCTATGGGAGCATTAACTCTCTGGACTCCACAGCCTCGTCCGGTATCGGAAGCTACAGCACGCAGATGTCTGGTACTGACAACCCAGAGCAGTTTGAAGTGCTCAAGCAGCAAAAGGAGATCATCGAGCAGGGCATCGACCTGTAAGGGGTGCCGCTTTCACGGAGTAATCGTTTTATCCTCCGGATAACTGTGGCATTAGCTTCATTAAGTTGTCCTTCTCTGGATCTTCTATAGGTTTAACAAGAAACCAAAGAGAGGAATTCAGTACCTTCAGGAGCAAGGCATGCTGGGTACAACCCCCGAGGACCTTGCTCAGTTTTTGCACCAGGAGGAGAGGCTCGATTCGGTAAGAAGTCATGTGGTTCTTACTTTCAGCTAAAACAGAGTACAGATCTGCTTCTCTGCTCACACCACAACACAGATTTGGGTCCAGACTTTTGGCATGTTGAAGTGAGGAAGCACAAACCGCACAGTGATCTCAGAGCAGGTGTAACGTTTACAGCTTTATCCCAAGACCGGGTTAAGCGAATACGATACTCAGTCACCGACGGCTGATGGTGCCAGAGTTGTAAGTGCGGCTGTGGCACCAGAACAGTTGTTGTATGTGTCGGGGGGGGGGTGTTATTAAAAATAGAACAAATGAGATTTACTCAAGCGAAGTTATGGCAGGGAGGAAAATGGCTCATTCTAGTAGCATGGAGTGAGTTTCCCACACAAACATCTGGAGATCAGAATCGTTAACTAAAGCTGAGATATGAAATGAAGAAAGTCTAAGAATGTCTAATATTGTAAATATTGCAACAGATGACATATGAGATGGCGTGAAGGGACTGTTTTTCTTCTGTTGCCTGCATCCGCCCGTCAGAACAAGGGTGCAGCAAGCTAACGCTACAGCCTGTCCTATGAAGCAGGATGTGGCTAATCTATCTTAACTTCAGGATTAACCCTGAGTTTTCAGGACTATCAAGGTGGTTCAGGCCTTGCTGGGTTATATTGCCATGGTAACACGTTGCCAACCTAACCTGCTCTGGAAAATGATAGGTTTGAGATTAAAGATCAGCAGGTATGAAATCGCCTCTTACTGACCAATCAATTGCCTAGAAAAATCCATTCCTGGAAAAAACCCCTGTGTGTGGAGAGCAAGAGGGTCTAACGATGAGGATCAGTGATAAATACAGTTTCTTACACATAACTTACCAGCTACCAGCACCACTTCCCTTTGATGTAAACATGCTAATCATATCCCAGCTAGATTGATAAAGCCTGGGTTACTTTATCATGTTCATGTCCCGATGTTAGGGTAAGTGGATCCATATAACGGAAAGATGTTGAACCTGTTTTGTGGTACAGAGCCCAGATCAGCTACAGTAGGATACTATTAAAGTCTACATCCTGTCCTGCTGTCGCTAGCATGCGCCTGATGCAATTGGCATTTGTAGCTCCAGTAGAAAAAAATGTTATTTGCATAAAACTGGTAATACCCCACATGATTATTTCGGAAAAGAAATGTTGGTGCTGAGTTTGTCAAATGTATTTTTGGTGCTTCATGCATATTAAGAAATTTCCCAGAGAAAGACAAACTTTGGCACATTTATGGTCATTCCATCTCATTAGAAAAGAAATCTCATCTCAGAACTTCAATCTATTTCAGACACTCTCCCACACACGCAGTAGATAAGAACCAGCACAGACAAATGCTAAATATGTGTTTTACGTTGCGGCACGTTTCACATAGCCTCTGTTTTCTTTTGCTCTGTCAGACTCAAGTGGGAGAATTCCTCGGGGATAATGACCGTTTCAATAAAGAGGTGATGTACGCCTACGTGGATCAAATGGACTTCCAGGGCAAAGACTTTGTCTCTGCGCTGAGGATGTTCCTGGAGGGCTTTCGGCTGCCCGGAGAGGCCCAGAAAATCGACCGGCTCATGGAGAAATTTGCGGCGAGATATCTTGAATGCAACCAGGGGTGAGTTTATGACTCTGGAAATGCTTGCGTTTGGTTCTCTGTGGTCAGTAAACACCGTGCTGTTAAATTAATCTGCTCCCCTACCCTTGCTTTCCTGTCCCTTTCCCAGGCAAACGCTCTTTGCCAGCGCTGACACTGCGTATGTCCTTGCCTACTCAATCATTATGTTGACAACAGACCTTCACAGTCCACAGGTGAGCGCTCCGCCTCAGTGAGGCAACGGCCTTCGGGATGTGTTTAGACAGCAGTCCTTCCCTTAAATATCTGTTCAGCATAAATCACAGAAGTTAAATAAGCAGCTTTTGACCCGAATCCTTGTTATCTGCAAAGGTTAAGAATAAAATGACAAAAGAGCAATATATCAAGATGAACCGGGGCATCAATGACAGCAAAGACCTACCTGAGGAATATCTCTCAGCCATCTACGACGAGATCGCGGGGAAAAAGATCGCCATGAAGGAGACAAAAGAGCTCACCATGAAATCCAACAAGCAAAGTGAGTCTCAGTGCTGGAGGAGTTCTCAAAGGTGTAATGAAAAAGGAGATTGTAGATATTATCCAGAGTCATTTACTTGATATCGTTGTTGCTGGAATGGTTTTGGATGAGGCTAAATTATCAGAAATCAGTTATTCTATGAAAAACACTTCTGATTTACACTTTGCGGCAGCTGTTAAAAGAAAAGCTGCAGTTTTTTTTTCACTTTCTGTAAGAAAAAAAAAATAAAATAAATATCTGTCTGGGGTTTATTGCTCAGGTGTGGCCAGCGAGAAGCAGAGGCGCCTGCTGTACAACTTGGAGATGGAGCAGATGGCTAAGACGGCCAAAGCTCTGATGGAGGCCGTCAGCCACGTGCAGGCTCCCTTCACCAGTGCCACACATCTGGAGCATGTCAGACCCATGTTCAAGGTAATAACGCCAGCGCATGCACACGTGCTTCAGACACAGCTGGGCACAGACACAGCTGCAAACAAATCATCCTTGCCGTTGTTGTTTGTTTGTTTCCTCAGCTGGCATGGACGCCCTTCCTGGCCGCCTTCAGCGTGGGGCTTCAGGACTGCGACGACACTGAGGTGGCCTCGCTGTGTCTTGAAGGAATCCGCTGTGCCATCAGGATCGCGTGCATCTTCTCCATTCAGGTACTGCAATCTGTTTTGTAGGACTAGTGCCGTACCGTATTACCGACCTGGCAGCGCGTTGACACAAAGCATTGTTGTTGTTTTGCCTCTGTCACAGCTGGAGAGGGATGCGTATGTGCAGGCTCTGGCCAGGTTCACCCTGCTCACAGCCAGCTCAGGCATTGCAGAAATGAAGCAGAAGAACATTGACACCATCAAGACCCTCATCACTGTGGCCCACACAGATGGAAACTATCTGGGAAACTCCTGGCATGAGGTTCGCTCCACTTATGTCACATGAAACTGGCGTTTGTGTTGGCTCGCAGGAACGTGTTGTTATAATTCATCTCATATTTAAATGATCATCTTTCCCGAGCCTCAGATTCCTCTGGGATATCAATTTGTATATCTAGAACAGAACAGAGACCTGTCTTTACTTTGTTTATAGCTCACATTTTGTAGAATTTTGGTGTTACCCTTTTCCCACTTTATTCTACATACGATAGTTTGCTGCGCTTGCTTGTTTTTTAACTTCTTTCTGCATCTGTTTTTTTTCCCTCCAAATACCTCACTGTTGTTTCTCCTTGCAGATCTTGAAGTGCATCAGTCAGCTGGAGCTGGCTCAGCTGATTGGTACTGGGGTCAAGGCACGCTACATCTCAGGGACGGTGCGGGGCAAAGAGGGCTTCATTGCGAGCACGAAGGAGCAGAGCAGCGATGAGTACCTGGGTCTAGGTCAGCGATCATCATTTGAATGCATCGTGCACACAAAGACCAACGTTAAAGCCTAAATCAGCCTAACAACCACCTGTGTTTTGTTCTGCAGTTGGAGGGACTGTGGACCGTAAGCAGATTGCCAGCATTCAGGAGTCCATCGGAGAGACCAGCTCTCAGAGTGTGGTGGTGGCTGTGGACAGGTATGCACCTCCTGCTGTTGTTTGTTTATTTGTAGACTTTAACGTCCTTAAACTAAGCATGCAGTAAATGAACGTAGCAAGGATCACATCCTCTTATCTACCTTTATTTTGGAGTAAAAAGAAATGAAAATACAGCGCAGCTCTTAAGTAATTTGTGTTTCTGTACAGGATATTCACAGGTTCTACCAGACTGGACGGTAATGCAATAGGTGAGTCCAGCTGATCCACTATTATACATGTAATTTCCTTATTGCGTACAAGCAGAGGTACATACTAGCTATTTTTGATTGGCATGAATCACGTCCTGCACAAACCGCTTTTCATTGCCAACGTTTTCTGTCCGTTCATCAGTTGATTTCGTGCGCTGGCTGTGCGCCGTGTCCATGGATGAGCTGGCCTCGCCCACACACCCACGTATGTTCAGCCTGCAGAAGATAGTGGAGATCTCCTACTACAACATGGGTCGCATCAGGCTGCAGTGGTCCAGGATCTGGGAGGTTATTGGAGACCACTTTAACAAGGTGAGCGAGAACTAGATAACTCATAGCTTAATACACTGATCGGGCACAACATTACGATCACTGACAGGGGAAGTGAGTAACACTGGTTTTATAGATATTTCAATACAAATTTTATTTTTTTAAATTTATGTTTTGGTAGCTTTGTTCCTCCATAAAGTGTTGGTTTGAAAATCTATCCCAAAGGTTTGCAGGAACTGAGCTACAAAGGCTTGTTTTCCTTCTCTCTCCCACTTTCTGTTTTGTAATGATAAACACCGATTGTTGCCAAATTCTGGCATTTTGATATTCAAGGACTCGTCTCTCACCAAGATTCGAGTCTCACGGCGCAGCTACAACCTGGATTTTGGCGAAGGAGTGCCTGTTATGTGAAAAGTTTATTCAAGAAATGTTAAAGGCTTACTTTTCAGTAAAGGAACAGTGTGTTCTCAGAGAGCCGCACATCATGCGCTGAATTTAGGAGAAAAAAAATGTGTAAAATAATACAGTGTTAACAATATTGTTCTGTCTTTGTGTAGGTTGGGTGCAATCCCAATGAAGATGTGGCCATTTTCGCGGTGGATTCTCTTCGGCAGCTGTCCATGAAGTTTTTGGAAAAGGGGGAGCTGGCTAACTTCAGATTCCAGAAAGACTTCCTGAGGCCTTTTGAGCACATCATGAAGAAGAACAGGTACAGAAGGAGTGCAATCATGTGTGAGCGAGTGATCACGTTAACTCTGCAAGTGGAAATCTGTAGTTCCTGGTGGTGTAAAGACAAGTTAGGAATCGCCCCTTGTTCTTGGGCGCATGCACAGAATGAAATAACGCACTCAAACCTCTCCCTTTAACCTCATCTGCAGCTCTGTGCCTCCCTTCCTTCCTCCCTGTAGCAGTGAGTTGGCATGTTGTTTGCTTTCTCACGTGGGGACGAGTAGCAACCCAGCATTTCAGCTGACCCATTTCAGTCTCTTTGCATTACCCTTTCAGTGAATTCACGTAAAAGCCTCTCTTTGCTCGTTTGCTCCGAATCTATCTCGGCTGGAATTTAAGCAGCTATCATTTATAAATGAGAGCGATTTTCCCGTAAAGCCTGCTGCGCGGCACGTCAAAGAGGAAAGCTGTTTCGTTACAGCACACGTTTCATTGATATGAAATAGGAGTAGCAGTTTAAGTATAAATCCACCCACAGATTGAACAGCCCGAGAGCTTCAACAGAGAGGAGATGGCAGGCAGCCACGTAAACCCTGCAGCGCAGTGTGTCTCGCTCATGCTCGTTCATGCTGCCTTCCCCTGTGTCGGTGTGTGTAATGGTGAGTGGAGGCAGAACTCCTCTCTCATTCATAGCTACGGAGCAATTAGGATTGCTCTTCACTGAGGCCACAACTCTAGCCAAAGCTGGAATAATCATTCTCTCTGAGAACAGGGCTGTGGATGTCATCAAGAGCCTTTAAAGCTAATTGAAATCAATGACGGGATTCATTTTCTTCTCTTTAAAAGGGACCAATTATGCAGGCACCAGCTCCATGTTTTTCTTCTTTGACTCTACTAGAGTAGCTTTGCTGTCATCCAGAGTTCAAAATAATGCTTATTTAGTTTATATTGTGCCTCGATGCATTCTGTCAGAAAGTCTCCTTATGTTTCACTTTCATTGTTATTGTTTGCTGGGTGATGATGTCACATGCTTTTACGACAGCCCAGCCGTACTAAGAGTCCGAGGAGCGCTAAGCACGGGGGAATAGCGATTTCCAGTGTGATTCAGAACCTCTGTAGCTCTAAGGATCAATTCCTAAATTAATAGGGTGGATACACACACACACACACACACACACACACACACACACACACACACACACACACACACACACACACACCCGTTAATTTCAGGAAGTTGTTAGAAGTCTGTGGTATTATGTTGCTAAAGTATACATCTCCACTGAGGCGGTCTAGGAGGAGACTGATCTATACTCTGACATATTGTTTACATCCTTTAGGGGTTTTAGATTAGGAGGTAGCACATTATAAGACATGTACCTGATATGGAGTATGTTAGGAGATTCGACTGATATTGGCAGAAGCATGTAGCCTTTGACACAGGTCAGATCCATGTATATCAGTTAGGTTATCTGGCCACTAGAGGGCTGTGATGACCACCTAATTGCTGATCTTTGCTAATATTGAGATATTAGGCCTTTCTGTTGTTTTGGATAAGCAGATGCCAATGTGAGATTTCATTAAGCCAGAGCATTTAGTTATTGTTGATGTATGATGTTGAAAAGTAATGGTTGTTATATTTGTCATGTAATTATTCTCCCTGTTTTCTTGTTATTTAGAACCATAGACATACGCACCCTTATACTCTCACTGAGTATGCCAGTTGCTGTACTACTGGCCTGCTGTTCAATCAGTTAATGTTCATTAAAGTATATCTGGAAAGCACTCTCTGTGCCCAACTCTCTGACTGGAGTCCTTGTCCTGAGGGAGCTATCACACCGGCATCCCAGTGATAACTCTAACACATTCACTGCCTGAAACAAGCTATGTTAGCTTTTATTCCTTTAAGGCCATCCTCTCCTTAAGAGTGTGTCTTTATGGCGTGGATGTGATCCGACCTCCATCCAACCAAACTATCACGTGCACCTTACAGGCTGAAGTTAAAAGCTTTTCTGTAGTCACATCCTGTATGCTTAGCATTGTGGGATGCATCAGGGGTAGCATGTTCTCCAGCAGTCCAGAGCACAGCACCTTCTTCCTGTATGTACTTTTGTTGCTCTCACCCCAGACACATCTATCAATACACTTCAAGTACACCTGTAAGTTTTTTTGTATGTGTTAAGAAGCCAAACTAAAGAAAAGCTACAAGTTTATAAACTCATCAACTGATTTGGACCAGAGTAAACAAACCATTGGTGTGAAAATATCCTAAGACTGCTTCTGATTGGCTTCCATCCTTAAACAGAAGGTTTAAACTGTATAACAGGATGTTACTACATATACTATGTATGTGGTATACTAAATATTTGTTTACTTTATTCCTCCTATTTTGCGTCTTCATCTGTGTGCTGCCTTTGGCTCCTCCCTTCCTCTTCTTTTTCCTCTTTGTTTTGACCCCTTCTCCTTCTGCTTCATCACTCACCTCTTTACTCTGTCTCCCATTCAGGTCTCCCACCATCCGAGACATGGTGGTGCGCTGTATCGCCCAGATGGTTAACTCCCAGGCAGCGAACATCCGTTCAGGATGGAAAAACATCTTCTCCGTCTTCCACCTGGCTGCCTCTGACCAAGATGAGAGCATCGTGGAGCTGGCCTTCCAGACCACTGGTCATATCGTCAGTAAGTCCAACAACCTCTCCAACTTATTTTATCCTTAACCACTTCCATTTCCCTTGTAGTCAGCAGACTGATTTAATTTGCGCTTCCCCTGTACCCCCACCACTCTTCTAATTTTGCTCCCTCCTCTGTCTGCCTCCTAGCGAATGTATTTGAAAAGCACTTTGCGGCTACAATCGACTCCTTCCAGGATGCCGTGAAGTGTCTGTCAGAGTTTGCCTGCAATGCCTCATTCCCAGACACCAGCATGGAAGCCATCCGCCTCATCCGACACTGCGCCAAATACGTCTCAGATAGGCCACAGGTCAATACGAGTCCTCGTCTTATACAGATCGCTTAATTTAATACTGTACGGGAGGCGTGTTGTGATTGATTATGATGCAAAATGCACCGACTTGTGCATCAGCTCAGTCTGAATATAAATGGTTGGTTGAAGCAGCAAAAAAATTCAAGTCATAATAAAGACATCAATATAGAGACACTATTAAAGATAATGCATTTAAGATACATGACATTAGCATTATGAATATATATGTAGTTCTGTAATCTATCCTACATCTACTACTGTCTGCAAAAAAATCACCTTCTTCTTGTGCTTGACGTAATAACTTGAGAACATGTGCAGTGCGTACCAGGGGCATGAACAATATGTATGGATGTGTGGGAGGATTAATTGTCTCCTGAGGCAGAAATGGTGCAGTGGTGAACATGGCTCTTATTTCTCTGGCAGGCCTTCAAAGACTACACCAGTGATGATATGAATGTAGCGCCCGAGGACCGTGTGTGGGTGCGGGGTTGGTTCCCTATTCTCTTTGAGCTCTCCTGCATCATCAACAGGTGTAAACTGGATGTCAGGACCAGGTAGGCGGGATTTACCTTTTAGCTTGCTGTTTAGGAGCTTATAGGGTGGGTACCTGTATGCACAAGTGTGCTTTTTAAAACGCTTTCACATTTCAGCTGATTGGAAATGGAAAATTTGCATGGGGTTCTGCATAGTCCTGCTGCACAGCTGGAGTTAATGCTAGATTATAGACTTTAAAGACTTTAAAACACATCATCTATAGTATTAAGAAAAACAAAATGTGCATGTGTGTGTCTGCGTATTTCCCAGGGGGCTTACAGTGATGTTTGAAGTGATGAAGACCTATGGGCACACCTTTGAAAAACACTGGTGGCAGGATCTGTTCAGAATTGTCTTCAGGATCTTTGACAACATGAAGCTGCCCGAGCAACAGACTGAGGTACACAATAACGCTTTCATCCACATCCTCTGCTTCACATCCTGTGTTTGAACGGCTCAGCCAGATGCACTCAGAAAATGTCAGAGCACAATCTTTAATCTCCCGGTATATTTGTTTTTGGTCTCATGCTGAAACCTTCTCACTGCGCCCTCAGAAAGCAGAGTGGATGACGACTACCTGCAACCACGCACTTTACGCCATCTGCGATGTCTTCACCCAATACTTTGAGTCCCTCAATGGCGTCCTGCTGGATGACATCCTTGCTCAGCTCTACTGGTGTGTGCAGCAAGGTGAGTGCACATCCCTCTTTTTGGCTAATGTTTACAGGCAGAATTATCTAAAAAGTGGCAGAATAAAGGGGCAGGGAGGTGTGCAGCTCACTTAGGTGGGCCGGACCAGTGAAAACCCCCTTTCTGTCAATGTCAAGTAGTTTAGCTGCACAGTTAGTCCCTTAGGTATTGCAATATAAGGAAACATCTCTCCTCTCCAATTCACCGTTTCCTTATCTCTCCCCCCCTCCTCCTCCTCATCCTCCTCTTATCTTCTTCTTCTGCAGATAATGAGCAGCTCGCCCGTTCAGGCACAAACTGTCTAGAGAATGTGGTCATCCTTAATGGAGAGAAGTTTTCCCCAGAAACCTGGGACAAGACATGTAACTGCATGCTGGACATCTTCAAGACAACAATCCCACACGCGTAAGCTGCTGCCAAAAACACACCCATGCTTTTGAATGCAGCATTTAATCCCTGCGGTTATTCTTATAGCAGTGCTTAGTTGCAAAATGAAAGCGGCAGATCGAATTAAAGAATAAAAGTCTTAATTTTTCGCTTTGTGCGTCTAGATTTTAATGTTTCACTCTCAATTCAGTGTAATCACATTCTTTCCGATTATGTATAATTAAGTTAAAAATCATAATGGATTTTAAATTAAGACCTTGGTTGGTTTAATCGGCCGGCCGTCTCTGGTACTTTTCTATAATGAAAGCTGGATGTTGTTTATTACCCTGCATGAAAAGATGAATTTGTTGGGTTTTATTGAATGACTAATTCTCCTGTCTCAAAGGCTTTTAACATGGAGACCAGCGGGGGCAGAGGGAGAGCACTTATCAACACAGAGCCTGCCTGACAAACAGCTGGTATTTTTCATTTATATCACTAATTATTTCTTTCCTCTGCTTGTTGCAGGCGATGAAATTGTTGCATTTTTGCTTTCCTTTTTAAAACGAGAACACAAGTTAGATTTTCTATAACTGATTGATTTACACGTACAGCTCTTGCATTATAGCAGTACCTCTGTTTACTTTGCTCCCAGGACTCAGTTTCCCAGAAGTCATTGGACATCCAGTCCCGCTCTGATGACCAGCATTCCATCAGCAGCTCCGACAGAGCTGCGATGGAGAATCGTCGGCAGAGTCAGTACAGCTCAGCCTCAGGCGTGACCGAGGACGGTCCAAGGAGTAGGACCCAAACAAGTCAGTCTGCCACTTCACTCAGAGATTTTTGACCCCTGTGTGTTTTTTGCCTGCGTACATTTTCTGATTAACTTCCCCCTCCTTGCGTATCCCACAGAGATCCAGGAGCAGCGTTTATTCTCGGCTTTACTCATAAAGTGCGTCGTGCAGCTGGAGCTGATCCAGACCATCGACAACATCGTCTTTTTCCCCGCCACCAGTAAGAAGGAAGATGCGGAGAACTTTGCAGCTGCTCAGGTACAAACAGCTGTTTTCTCCCACTCCTGCGTAGAAATGCGGCCGTGTTTTGTTTTTGTGTTACAAAGTAATGCATCATTCATTTGTCTTTTCGCAGCGGGATGCTGTGTGTTCAGCAGACGTCTCCGTGGAGACCCAGGACCAGGGAATGTATCGCTACCTGACCTCTGAGCAGCTTTTTAAGTTGCTGGATTGCCTGCTGGACTCGCACCACTTTGCCAAGGCTTTCAACTCCAACAACGAGCAAAGAACCTTGCTGTGGAAAGCAGGTAGGGCGAGAGAACATGGGCTCCATCTTTTCTCCTTTGCTTTTGATCATGTAGTCAAAAATTACAGTAACACAAAGTCTGTTTCGAGTCTCTTTAGGTTTGACAGACAAAAACTCGAAAACTTTAATATGCTGAGCTGTAAAGACTTGCTTGCGTTTGTTCATTTTGAAGGTTTCAAAGGAAAGTCGAAGCCCAATCTCCTGAAGCAGGAGACCAGCAGCCTGGCATGTGGGCTGCGCATCCTGTTTCGCATGTACACAGACGAGAGCCGCCGGGACGCCTGGGAGGAGGTCCAGAGACGACTGCTCAAGTAAGGACCGCATGCTATCCTGATGGACAGCGGTAACGTTGCATCTACTGAGGCAGTCAGTGGAGCTGAGTGTAAACATCCCAAATCTTATTATTGGCTCAATATTATTATAGTAATCTATTAGAGACTATAAGGAAAAGGACTGGCTTAACCCGTCGTCTAAATGTACGTGAGTCTATTTGCATTTATTCTGTAGTTATAAACTATTTTATTGGTCAAATGAAGCCCAAGACGTCTGAAGGAAAGGGCTGTTCTGTTGTCGCTATGACATTGGGGAGGGTTGTTGAGATTTCGGTAACTGTAGTCGGTTACTTGTGGCGAAGGCCCAGCATGTTAGCTGCTTTGAGGTTGTCTGAAGTGGATGCTGTGTGATGTTTGGATCCAAAGGAATCAGCGCATAAGATGTTTCATTGTTCAGTCAGCACTGCTGTCATCACACTGTCTTTATTCAACGCCTCACACACTGCTGTCATCCCATTTCTCTCCCTGCCTCGCCTTCATATTGATGATGATGTCAAAATGAAGAAGAATCATTGCTCGTCTCTCCTAGTTGCATTCATTATTAGAGAGGAGATAAGAATGGATGCGGGTGGAGGAGGCTAGTGCCTGCATGCAGATCCTAATTCACTGAAATGCTGCTGTGTGTCACTTAAAACACCACATCAGCAGCACAGGCTTATGTCTGAACTCCACACAAGCACTTTTTCTGTTTACCAGAGGCCACGCAGCTCACATGCTAGTTTGATTAGCGCAGGGACCAAAGCAGATTTGGGTGGCCATTAAGTCACAGAGGCGGGAGAGCTGTGAGTGTGAAGGAGGGAGGAGAGGAGGAAGTGGATGTTGTCAGGCAGCTGCAGGATCAAAGACAAAAAGGTGGCTTCAGTTTTCCTTGAGCTTTAAGTGTGGAGAAAAACATCCAATTGTTTTCATACCAGCCTCAGTCGGGGGTTTTAATTAGCAGTCGTTGAGCTAGAGCAACCTTCATCATCGTCGCAGCAATTTTTCATGTGACAAGTGAGGCGGGGGATGCAGATGTTGCCTTGCTACAGTACGTTAGAAAACAACACAGGAATCAGAAGCACTTTTCTATGTTTGACTTCATATTTGACTTCCAGGCTTGTTCTGTTCAGTGTGTTAATCCAGATTTCTTCTTCTCTTTCGTGTAGCGTGTGCAGCGAGGCTGTAGCATACTTCTTGGCCCTGACCTCAGAAAGCCACAGAGAAGCGTGGACCAACCTGCTGCTGCTCTTCCTCACCAAGGTGCTAAAGATCAATGATGAAAGGGTAAGAAGCCAAAACACCCACTGATGCTCTTCCTCGCTGCTGCGCACACACAGACAAGACCTTTTAAGTCTACGTGTGATGTAACTTAATACTTAAAACTTATATGTATTTTGTAGGTGGCGGAGGCAAAACAAAAAAAAAACAGACCATGGGCCATGTGACATATGCTTGCACATATCCTGTTAGGCATACAACAAGCAAAACTGAGCAGGCTAAACCTTAATCCCACTACATTCATCATCATGTTTTCCTTGAGTATTATGGTATGGGAAATGGTGGTTGAAGATAACAGCAAAATTATTACAATCAAGTGAAATGAACTCATCTTATTGCATTTGAAATAGATGCTTCAAAGATGGAGACCTGGTCTGCAAACCATTGCAGTCAGAGGCGCATGAAGATGATAATAAAATGGAAACGTGACAGAATTAGACTATGGTCTGTTTGCAAGTAAATGGGGTCAAATTGGTATTTACATGCAGTGTGTTAGTGATAACTTGGCAATGAACTGTGATAAATTGGGGGAAAGATCTGTTGCCATCTATGCCACCTTATGCTCAGAGTCCAACCAGAACCTCATACATCTGAATCAAAAATTCAGAAAGTCCTCCACAAAATTTGATGCAATTTGACTGCAAAAGAACACAAACACTTTGCAACCTTGCTTTCATATATAAATATATGACCAGATTACAACCAATTGGCAGCCAGTTAAGTCAAGTTCCCTAATGCAAAGAGATTGTAGAGTGTTGCATTCATCAGCAGCATGTTGGCAGTCTGTGCATTTATGAATGAGGCATTTATTTACAAACCTTTGCAAATTTGTTTGTGAGTGATTACATTCTCTGCTGCCTCCCACAAGGCAACCTGTCAAATCACCCTGTGAACAAAACTATTCACTGAAAAAACCTGCAATTAGTCACCCAACGCGAAAAAATTAAATTCAGTCCCAGTCAGTTGTTTTTATTATTTATTTATTTTTCTGGTCACAGTGAGGTTGTCATCCTGTTTTCACTTTAGTGTGACTGGGCCATTACAGATTTCTCTTTGTAGATTTTGTGTACATCAAAAAGAATATGAGCATGTGTTTAAAGATCTAACTTCTCATTGTCTTCCTCTGTCTCTTCCTGCTCTCTCATCTCACCTTGTAGTTCAAAGCTCATGCATCCAGATACTATCCTCTTCTGTGTGAGATCATGCAGTTCGACCTGATCCCCGAGCTCCGAGCTATCCTAAGAAAGTTTTACCTGCGTATCGGCATCGTGTTTAACATTGCACAGCTGCCAGAGCCTCAGCAGGCCCGTGAGCCAGAGACTGACATGGAGGTTGGGGAGGAGGCTGGGGAGGAGGCCCAGTGACGCTGCACCGCAAACAGCCTGGAGCACGAAGCTCTACCGAGGCCTCCGTCGTAGATTCGGGTGGCCGTGCTGGTGCTCTGTGCTGCCTCAGGGGCCTCGGTGTGTTTTTATGCCGAACACTTGATTTAAAATTGGCTGATTGTCAGTCAGTTATCTGTTAACATCCACCCGCTCCCTTAACCCTGTCACCACACACACAGACACGCCTGTACACACAAACAGCCCAGACGGAGTCCTTGCTAACACTATAAAAACATGTCTTGTACCATGTGTAGCGATGCCTCTACTGGATAAAACTACTGATAACCAACTGACAGTTATCCATATCTGATCTGCTCACAAGGAAGATATAAAAAAAAAAAGTGTGCTTCTTACTGTATATTTAAAACAAAGAATGAATGGTTTCAGCAACATGCAAAAAGACATATTCTGCAACTATGACAGTGACGTTTGTCACACGTTGATAGTAATGATCTCTCTGTCTGCACTGCAGATGGCTAACATTAGTATGGATAGCCTCTTGGATGATACTAGTTGTACAGATCTGATCTGCCGTTGTGTAATATAATCTTATAAACACTAAATTTCTTTTATTTTTGTTTAAATTTGTTTTCCTTCTCTGGATTTGCTGCACTTGAGCTGTTTTGTTTTTGTTTTTCAAATGCACTGGAGATTTTACTTTTGTGATAATTTATTTGACTGTACCACCTCCTGCAGATTGTCCTAAACAGTACGATTTGTAATTAAACTAAGACCGCGGAAAGTGATGGGTTAAATTATTCCATTTTATATGTTATGAGGTTTTTAACCGAAATAGACGATAACGGGGCTTCTATAACTGGAAGACGACAGCAAACTGATTCTAGCTGCTTTTTTGAGTCACTAGTCTGTTTTCATGTGAGTTTAGTTTTCACTTTTGTGTATAAAAATCAGAAGTTAATAATATATTTAATGTTTTTTTTCTTTGGTCTGGGGGAAAGATATATGTATAGAGAAAATGACAAATGTTAGCTGTGCTTTAAGTATGACTGGGGTGCATTCCTGCTCATGGATGTAGAAAACAAATGTATATGATACAGCAATGTAAAGTTTTCTATGTTGCAAAAGAATATGTACAACTTTCTGTACAATACATCATCTGGCATTCTAATCAGGTTCTAGGTCAATAAAGTTTTTGAACTTGGTTGATTTGAAATGCTGAATCACTGAATTACAGTTGCTGCCAGCTGTTTAAGAATGATCAGCCAGGACAACATTACAGTAACATTTTTATTGCTCAAAAACACCATGACTTTATTCATTAACTGAATCCCACCTTTACAAAATGCTAATGTGCTAAATGTAGAAGGTAAAGAGGAATTGGCCACAGTGAGTTTTGTATTAACTGTTTCTTCTGTGATCTAATAGTCATTAATGTTTTTACAGACTCTGGTCTCCAATGAGAGCAAATAGAAACAGCACACAAGTAAAGTGTAAGTCAGTAAAGCACTGCACAGGAAGGACATCAGTTCTCATGAGAACCCCCACCTGCATTTGCAGAAAAGGTGGCTGTGCATTTCCAGTTTAGAGAGCCACCAATGGGGAGCTGTGCAATGCAGTGTTTAAGTCTGTGTGGAGCTCCCATCCGCCTGTTTATCCTGTTGCTACAGCCTCACTGCTTTACAGCGTCTGACGTTCCGGGCCGCAGCCACAGTTCCGTGGCAACAGTGTCCACAGAGACACGCCTCCCCATGGCAGAGCCCAGCAACGACATGTCCTCTTCATCACCGGGCAGCCAGTCTGTAGGGTACAGGGGCGTATCCATCACTTTTTTTTTCTATGATACTAAAAAACGCTTAAAATTTGCACATGTTGCTAAAAGCCAACAAGTATATAAAGTGGCACGCTTTTTATGTTTCACTAATTTATACGGTGTTTAAGATTAGCTCCCACTTGCTATACTAGTTATAAGCCTGATCATTTAAATGCTTCCTGTAGTGAATTCTTTCGTCTTACCTTTTACGCTGTGATCACCAGAGTGGGAGTCTGGCCTCGGAATGTGGCGTTTGTTCTGGTTGTTGTGACTGGGTACTGCTGGCAGATTATCACCCCCCTTGTCAGCCACCTCCTGTAAATATATACAGAGCTTTGATATCTTAATGATGGTGATCCTTTTGATCTTAGTAAAACACAAGATGCATATCAGACATACATCATAGTTAAGTGCCGTCCTCTCCTGGTGCTCTGCTGAGGGTTGAAGGGATCTCTGCTCACGTGCCTCACCATTGTAACCTGACAAAAACCCAATAGCCATGTATCATTAATTGCAAATGTCTTTACAGCCAAACAGATGGTAGGGACCTAAACTTTATTCCGTTTATCCATGCATAATATGAAAATAGTGAGAAAACCCTGAGCTTGAAAAGTATTCAAAAGCCATCAGTCTTTTTTTCTCTAATGTACCAATTGCCTGTGCTCTGGGAGTCTGCTATCACCACCCTGCAGCTGGCGTAGTCACCTTGCAACTAGCACTGGCACCAGCTGCAACACAGACAGCTGGCTGGCACGCACCACAGTTAGCCTGGCAGAGAAACCAAGAGCTAAATTGGCCTGGCACACAGAGTGTCGTAGAAAGGTATTATGAGGTTGTATGTAGAGGACTTCCCAAACCGTGTCACCTTTATGTAAAACATCTGGTGCTTTTGGGATTTTTTTTTCAATGTCTATTGTGTCCCCAGTCATGTGAACACAAGAAGGGAAATAAATGAGAAAGACTGTTTTTACAGACGGACCATATTCTGCCAAACTCACCAATAAAAGAACTCTCTGATGGCAATATGGGGTTTCTGTGAGTGGCACGTCCAGGGTTCTTGATCTGGAAGGAGACACAAATGCAGACAGAAAACAATAAAATCTCTACAATTAAAATTAAGCCATGCAAGACTGAATTATCTGCCAGGGTGAAAGTGCAGAATATAGTTACTGTGTAATGTGCTGATCACTTACAGGATAATAATGGCCTAGTTGACGGCCCAAGAAGTCTACAGAGGAAGACAGAAGGAGGAGTTAGAGGACAAACATTTGAGGTGGAACTGATTTGTATTTGCTCACTGACCATCTTCCTGTCTCCTCATTAGCCTGATTTTGTGCTGTTGTTCACGTAGAAGGGCCTGCTGCTGGATGTCCAGACTTTGTGCGTCTGCGGGAGGGTCAGGGTACAGGGTTCGAACCTCCTCACGAGATGTCGTACCTGCAGGATAAAAGCAAGCTACGTCACATCAGGGATTGTTACTATAGGGCAGCTCTAGGCAAAGCAATTGACTAATAAATTAAATATTTGCATCAGTAAAATAATAAACACAAAGCAAAAAAAGTGTTTAGTGAAGCCAAAAAAAACCATCTAGTCCTTTATCCTCTTTTGTTGGTTTTACGGCTTGCAGCTCTGAGTGTGTTTCAGACTCCAGTTTGGGAACACATCCAGTCATTTCTTTGGTAGCTTACATGAGATTCACTGTACACATGGGCAAACTGTCCGTCACTGACCGAGGCCTCAAATGACCTCATGAGATTAAAGTTTTGGTTTAGATAAAGGGAGATAGAGCACTAGTTAAAAGTCTAAACCATTTGGTGTCCTCCACACTTACAAGAACAGCATGACCAAAGTGATTGTAAACAGAATCAACACTGACTTCCTCTATGTAGCTTAGTACTGAGAATAAAAGAAAAGCATTATTAGACGTATTTGTTCTTCTTCTTCTTCTTTCGGCAGCTCCCTTTAGCGGTCGCCACATTGGATCATCTGCCTCCATCTCCCCATTTCTAGCATCCTCCTGCATGTCCTCTTTCACTTTATCCATGAATCTTTTCTGTGATCGTCTGCAAACATCATCATCCACAGAGACTTTTGCCTGATCTCATCTGTCAGCCTCTCTGTCACCAGTGAAACAAGAAGGGGCTCAGAGCCCATCTCTGATGTAATCTCACCCCCCAACTGTCACTCCCACCGCACACTTCACTATTGTCTTGTTGTCCTACATGCCCTGCACCACCATCACAAACTTCTCCGCCCCTCAGGACTTCCTCATGCAGCACCAGAGTTCCTGTCTAGGCACCCTATGATATCCACAAAGAGTGCAACTCAATCAGTCCTACTCTACACTTCTCCATCTTATTCCTCTGTAGTTACTCTCTTCACATCAACCCCGTTCTCTAAAAGTGGTACGGTTACACTTCATCTCCATTCCTCAGAAATCCCCTCACTCTCCAAGATTGTGTTAAACACTCTTGTTCAAAGGTCCATGGCTCTCGCTCCTAGACCTCTCGATGTCTCCCGTCTCCTTCCTCTTCAGAGTTGCCCTCACTTCCTCCTTGCTGATTCTCTGCACTTCCTGATTCTCTAACTCCATTTTCATCCACTTTCTGTCATTAACTTCATTCATGAGCTCCTCGAAGTACTCCTTCCATCTTCTCAACACACTCTCTTCACATTAGCACATTCCCACCTCTATACTTAATCACTCTAATCTGGTGGACATCTCTTCCAGCACAATTTCTCTGCCTAGTCATTCATTACAAGTCATGTTCTCCTTAGTGTCCAGCCTCACATACAACTCACTACAAGCCTTTTCCTTTGCCAGGGCCACCTCTCTCTTTGCTGTGCGCCTAGCCTTCCAGTACTCTTTTCTTCAGCTCTCCGACTATCCCACTTTTTCTTTGCCAGCCTCTTCCCGTGAATACATTCCTGAATCTATTATTATTTGTGCAATGAAAATTAAATCAGACTTACTTCAGGTTGGTACATTGTAAGAACAACAGTGGTTCAAAGAAGCATTAAAAGCTGTGTCAAAGCTGTGTCTTTTATTACCTCTGTGTTTAAGCTGGATGAACTCCCTGATGTTTTGCCTGTTAGCATGTGCATCAGCTGGAGAAGGACTCCTAGCTGAAGACAGGACAGCTTCTCTATGTGCAGATTCTCTATGTGGTCGTCTTCTACACATGAGCAAAGGAGGAAAATCCCAAATTAAACAGAACAACTACCTCTAATAACAAACAGATGTCTGTCTGAAAACGTAGCAGCAGTTCACTATGCCAAATGCTTTCTAGTTGTGCACAGTAACTACACCATTTAGCTCCACCTGCTGCACTGTCCCTGCAGTGACATAAATTAATTCTGCATTGCTATAAAACAATGAGGGCATTACGCTTGACCTGTACTTGCTGAATACATTCCAAAGCTTTTATGTTCCCTAAAGCGCTGGTCCTTCTGTGTGAGCAGTCTGTGACAAAAGAAAAGCCCAGAGACTGGCACCAGTTCAAAGGCATTTCTCAGATGATTTGCTGTAAACTTGAATACAAGCACAGATTAACAAGTGGCTTGTAAAACATTCCTGTAATTTAGCAGGGAGGGATGCAGTTACTCGACATATCGTGCTGGGCTTGGTAATAATGGGTTGAGAATATTCTAAATAGCAACATGGCTACTGTAGTGCTCCACAGCAATTCACTGAGGAAAGACATGGGTCACTTCATTTTTTCCAAGCACAGTAATACATACTTCACTACAAATATCAAATCAAGATCACACTTTAACAGCCCAGAGTTAGTATTGTGTCTTCACTTCACAACATCTGGGGGTTAATTGGGTTAAATTCAGCATAGCAGCATCTCTAAATGACTGATTGTAAGCCTGGCACAAAAGATAGAAATCCCTGTTATTTTGGGTCTGTTATACCTGCACACATCCCCCTGCTGTTCAGTGCTGCCTGACTGCAGTACCTGTTTACCAGATTGTAGTGGGTCTCGTGTGAATCCGTGCGACCCATCTGAACCTCCAGTTGTCGCTGCTCTTTCCTCAGATAACCACGGAGGGCTGACAGCTTTCTGATTACTTCCTGTTGATCATCTGAAGCATGACAGGGGAGTGAAGGCAGAGCAAGGATCAGAAAAATAAATGTTTATGATTTGCACGCACAGAGGTTAAGACAAATCTTACCCTGCTGGCTGGGAATTTCATCGGGTGGTCGGTGGTGCGGTGCTGACACTGAGCGATTCTGTGAATGCATTTTTTTTTTATTATAGAGTTATCATAAAGGGCAAAATGTGAAAATATTTGCAACCTTTGCGATGAGTTACTCACAGTTCTGGATGACCGCTGGCTCAAAACAGAGGAGGGCCTATATGGCGCAAGATTTGCCAGCTTTTTCTGCAAGGTTGGGATAGGCGGAGAGGGCTGCCTCTGCAGGACAACAAGTAAAATGTCATTCTTTGACAAAGACACAGCGAGCTATAGCACTCCTGTCTTTTCGTGCTTACTGTACCTCATAATTCAACCGTGAGTCTTTCTCCACCCTGGTGGTCTGAGGTACCTTAGTCTCTTTTTCCTGCATCACCACCTTTTCTTGCTTCTGGCGATGTGTTTCAGCTTCATGGATCCAGCCTTGGTTTTTCAGCTTATGCTGCAGAGTAGATAAAACTATAAAGAAGGAGAAATGATGAAGGACTCTTTATAAAAGAAACAAGCTCATCACCTCATCACCTCAGTCCTCCTTTTCTCTTTCCTTTGCTCCTCCTCATATTCCTCCTGTAAGCGTGCCCTCTGCATGGCCAGCCTCTTCTCTTCTTTCGCCTCCTCAATTCTCATCTGTTCTCTTTCCTCTTGCTGTTTTCTCTTGTTTTCCTCTATCTGTTTGAAATGCACAGTTACAGTTAATTTACAACTTTTTTAAAGTGCTGAGAATACAGGTTGCTGGAAGTCTAAAAGCATTTCATTTCATCCCGCAGTTGATCAGTACCCTCTCCTATCATCCATCTACAGACTGAGGCCCCGGGACCTACCTGCTGTTTCAGGGCTGCTCTGTAACTGTCCTGCTGTTGAAGTGTCTCATCCTTGAAACCTGTAAAGGTGAAAACAATTTAAAACAGAAAAGACAGAAAGCCATAAGCTATAGATCTACAAAGCATATAAAATGCACAGCCACTGAAATATTAGCAAGATAACATTACCTGTTAGTCGATGGGAAATGGGAGAACTAGTTTCAGTGCCAGGAGTGGGCACAGGATTCCTATATGATGCCTCATTGATCCTGTGCATGTGATTCAGGTCACCTAAAGGCAGCAAAACATTCATTAAAACATGTTACATTAATATCTGTTGATCAAACACATTAAATTATCTGGCCTCCGGTGAACACCATTACAATAAAACTTACTAACAAGGTTGCCTTTTTGGTCTCTAATTGGAGCGCCTCCTCCTCCACTTCTCCCCCAGGGGTTGTATGCCCTCATCTCAGCCTGTATCTTGGCATTGAGTCGTGCTGTTTCTTCTTTCTCTAGTCTTCTGTGCTCCTCTCTTTCTTTAATCTGGGCCCCAGACACAATTTTCAAAGGATGAAACCATGACACTGCTATAACAGAACATGTGGTTTCTTCATGGAGCTATAACAATGTACCTGCTGTCTGAGTGTCTCTTGGTAGCTCAGTACACTCTCTCTCCTCTGCTTTGACTTTTCTGCATGAAGTTCTTCAAAAACCAGAGCAGATGCTCCATGTTGATGAGTTTCTCTGGAAGCAGACAGAGTAGCAAATGGCAAGGAGATATAAGTACAGAAGGTAGTGATAAGTATTCAGTTTGTGAAGACCCTCTTCCGGAAGAGAGAAAAGATCTACTGGGTTGCTGTTAGCAGAGATGAGGGCATTTAATGCAGCTTTACTGAATAAAATCTATATTAACATCAACATGCTGAAAAAATTAACATGTTTTACAAAAAAAACTCCAAAGGTGCTGGGAAGGTCACTGACTCCTTTTGGCCACTGGATCTGAGAGGACGCGTTCTCTGAGACAGAATCTTGGAATTCTCAGACTGCCGATTCCCCCCGGGCAGACCATCTGATGTAGAAAATACAAAAATATAAGATAAAGAATGTACACGATTTAAGAGCTTCATGAACTATCTGCTGCCACTGACTGCCACAAACAAAGCTCAAATAAAGAGCAGGAATTTGGCAGTAATATTAAAATAGAAAAGAAATAACTGTAACCAAACACACCACTCGCATACAGTATTATCATTAATGTTGCCTTCAGCTGTAGAAAAGGAGAAACAGTAACATTACTGTTTTCATGAATGTTGCTTTAAGCTTTTCTGAAGCTTAAAGCGACATTCATATGATTTGCATGGAGGTGACAGTTGCGTTAAGTGCAGCAGGTCATCTATCACAGTAAATGTAAGGGTTTATTTTAATTTTGTTAATAGGTTGTTGCAGTTTCTTTGTAATGTTGACTTTACACAAACTGGATAGCAACACGTTTTTCAACTCCAGCAATCTAAACATCACCACACTAAAATCAAACCAGTCGTTGACTGCTTTAAAAACTGCTAGCAATAATCAACAACATAAGTCTAAAAAAAATGTGGATAAAAACAAGAAACATTTAGTAAATACATATTTGTGAAACAGATAGTTACATTACTTGGATTGTGAGGAAGATGAGGATCTAATGGATTCCTGGTTCCATAGTAGTAATAATCTGCATCATATGGAGTCTTGTAATTGTGAGGTACAATGGGAGGTAAAGGAGGAGCAACACTCGCAACCCTGAAACAGAGTTACCAACACTCCAGTGAGTGTATAGCAGGGCTGCTAATTTTATTCATTTAATCGAAGCAAATGTGAGCTACCTTGGGATGGTCACCTCTCCTAGGATGTTTGAGAAGTCTCTGTGGTAGTCCTCACTAAAATAGTCCAGTGAGGGGACACCTTGCGGTAATTCCATCCCATTTGAAGGCACAGTCTTCCCAGACAGTTGTCTGAGAGCTGTAATGAAGTCCACCTGGGACTTTCCTGGGGGGGCTCTCTCATCTGCATTCTCAGTGGGTTTGCCATTTTCAAGACTGGGATTTAGGTGCTTCCCTTCGGCCTCTAGATCTTTTCCTAGCTTGTGAAGAACATCCTGGCTCAGGCTGTTATAGTGACGATTCACAGACCCTAGCTGCTGTATCCGGTCAGGCTGGAACAGATTACGTGTGGTCCAGAACACAATCATCAAAAAAAGACAACATATATATCGAGAATAAGATTAGGTGGCACTTCTTTCAAGAAATTTCTCCAAGACTCCACAACCTATGAAAGTTATAATAACAAATCCAGACCTGACACAAACATTATGTTTCTGCTGTTTAAAGGTTTTGCTAGCCAGATCTTTTAATGCTATTCTCCTACCTCTTTCTCAGGGTCAACTCTCAGCTCAAGTCTTTTCTCCCTAAAGAGAAAAAAAGGACAGAGAACAACATCACAGGCTTGATGTTGTTTTCTATGTCTTCTTTTTTATTCAGCTGCTCCCTTTAGGGGTCTCCACAACATGATCAACAGCCTCCATCTCACCCTATCCCTAGCATCCTCCTCTGTCACACTCCTCCGCATGTCCTCCTTCACGACACCCAGAAATCTTCTCTGTGGTCTTCCTTGTTTCCTCCTGCCTGGCAGCTTCATCTTCAACACCCTTCGTCCAATATATGTGCTATCCCTCCTCTCCACATGTCCAAACCATCTCATCCTTGCCCCCTCTAACTCTCATCACTTCTCTTCTTAACCTAGCTTCGACAGGTCTTTTCTAAGTTAAGAAGAGAGGTGACCAGCGATCAGTAGTTTGATTTCATGCTTTGTAGATCATAAGGGTTGAGCTAGCTTAAAGGACTCTGATGAAAATGATGATTTTGAGAATAAATACGTACTCCATCTTCTTCCTCTGCTTTTCAGCAATTTGTCTCAGTAACTCCTGCCTGTATTGTTCTTTCCTCATCTGAGTTGTCTCCTGCTCTTCTGTTATTCCTGCATCAAGACGTAGAGTCATTAAAATACTGCTCAAGTTCTGAAATATGACTTTAATTGATAAATTGCATTTATTATCTGTGTAGTAAGAATGTTTTTTACCTATCAGCAGTCCAGTAGCAAAATCAGCCTTATCCTTCCTGACAGCAGATCTTGGAGCCATCTTCATGCTGGCTGGCACTTGAACACTATTGAATACAGATACACAAACAGAATGGGGCTCTCCATAAGAGTCACCCAATTACTGACAGTATGTAAGGGTAACATCACTGCAATAACTTCCTCTTTAAGCCACACCCAGCTACGATTTTATGTCACACAGTGGCTGCAGAGCTTTGAGGTCTATTGATTCTGAAAATTTATGAGACTTTCCAAGGGGATGTTGTTGGCCGCCCTTGTCTGCATATGACCACCGTTTCATCATCATAAATCACATTGCTGCAAAACCTTTTGCCCAGGGCAAAGCATTTATAAGCTAACATTATTGCTAGTGTACAGTTAGGAGCTGAGATCATTAACAGCTTTCTAGAAGCAGGGGTCAAAAAACATAAACTTGCTTACTCAGACTTCCAAATTGTGTCATTGGTCTTCTGATGAGAAACTGTAGGAGCTGCTGTCTCCTTTATGTCCTGAGAAGCCCTGCCATAGAAACAGACAGGACAGTGAAATTTGGCAGAGGAGCAATCTGATCTCATTTATATGGTAACGGATGAAACTACCAGTAATTCAAATCATTTTCCAGAAAAAAAAGGATACTTCTTCACTCTGCACTCTTGCGCTGTCATCTCCTCTTTGTACCCAGGCTCTTGAGTGTGCCTGTCGTTCCTCCTCCTGTATCTCAAATCAAACTCATCCCCTCTGTCTGTGTTTAGCTCGTCTTCAGAGCTGTAGGGCTCTGCTCTGAAGATTTGCCAGCGTCTTCGCCGCCTCTGAACTGGACTCCTGATTTCTCCATCGTTGAACACCTCGGTCAGAGTGGAAGCATCTTTCCTCTCATTGTGACTGGGGACTATGTTTGTGTGGGTATGTTTGTGAGGGGATGACAGGGGAGAGGCTGGGGGAGAAATTTTCAAGCCATCTGAAGCGTGAATCTGTCCAGGCTGAAAATGAAAATGTGAGGAAGAAATTCAATGTGAAAAAAGATTTACTTTGTAACAGAGTGCTTTTCGTTATTTGTCTTTCAAGTACTCAGTGAGCTGTATCTACCTGATAAATGGAGAAGCATTTCTACTGATAGAGAATCCTTTAAAGTGTGCTATAGAAATTGCATGGATTATTGCACCAAACACACTAGCGTTATTGTGCACGATCTGCCTATTGAGTCATCAGTCTTCTTACCTTGGGACTGACAGAAGACGTTCTCCTCTTTACCGTTCTGATTTGAGCTTGTTCTTGGAGGAAGAGGTTGTATTCTTTATTTCTCTCCTCTCTCAGTTTTTCCTGCAAGAGAAAAAACAAAAAGTCAGAGTCAAGCAGCCACACCGCTCAGTTAAGCTCATGTGACACTTAGAATTTAAGGAAATACAAAACTTAAAGAATACCATCTTCTATCAAAAGAAGATACATATTTCTGCTTGCACACATTTGGGTGACGATGAGGTTAAGGCTATATTTTTTGCCTCAATATTTCAAAAATGCTTGCATCAATACTTATCAACATTCAGCTTGTCGTGCACATATAGACGCCTGAAATCCCTCTTAACTTTTGTTTGTAAGTTCACGGTCTTATATAAAGAAAATCAGTTGCCATGAAGCGCGCAGCACTGTGCAGTCAGCAGTTTGTATCAGTTCTAGCTGAAGAGCTAAAGCTCTACTTTGATGACTGAATGAATGCAGGCACACCTTTACAGATATCCTCTCATCAATCGGTAGTGACACTCCATCAAGTTGTTGTTGAGGCTCTTTACTTTTCAGATCCGTTTTCTGCAGGAAGAATAAGAGATTTGCTGTGTGTACGCAAATGCAACACAGAGGCAACTTAGTTAAACACAGACATAAACTCACCAGCCACTTTGCTAGGTAAACCTTTTCAGCTGCTCATTAATGCAAATACAAAATCAGCCAATCACATGGCGGCAGCTCAATGCATTTGGGCATGTAGACAGGGTGAAGACGATCAGCTGAAGCTCAAATCAAGCATCAGAATGGGGAAGAAAGGTGATCTAAGCTACTTGAATGTGGCATAGTTGCCGGTGACAGATGGACTGGTCTGAGTATTTCAGAAACTGCTGATCTACTGGGTCAGTCTGAATCCAGGGAGCAGTAGTTCTCTGGGTGAACATGTCTTGTTGATGCCAGAGGTGAGATAAGGGAAGAATAGCAATGATTGCTTCAAACTGATAGGAAGCAAACAGTAACTCAAATAACCCTTTGTTACAACCAAGGTATGCAGAAGACCATGTGAACCTTGAAGTAGATAAGCTAAAGCAGATAGTGGTGGTGTAATGGTGTGTGGGATGTTTTCTTGGCAGACTTTGGGCCCTTTAGTACCAACTGATGATACTACGTATATACAGCCTACGTGAATATTGTTGCGGACCATGGCCATCGTTGTATGACCATGAGTATCCATCGTCCGATAGCTGATTTCAGCAGGAAAACACTCCACCATGTCATAAGCCAAAATCTTGTTCAATCTATGCCATTTAGATTGCCAAAATGGTTCTAATGTGGCGTTAGGAAGGTATACCTAATAAAGTGGCTGGTGAATGTATTTTCGTAACGATTTCTGATATGTCATTCCAGATAAAAAGTTCCCGTGTTCCAGACAATTTTAAGATTAGGATTTAAGATTTATTAAGTCTTAAATGTAACACTGATAAAAAGGAAATGTCTAAAATGCACATTTAGGTGTTTTATTCCATTCTGTCAATTGGATATGTATGCAAATTAGCACATATTTAATCTATGTTAATCGGACACCAATTTTTTTTTTAATAATTCAGCATAAGCTTCAAAAAACTTGCAATACATAAAATTATTATCTTAATATAAGTAATCAGCTGTTGAAATTTCATTGTGACTGTGATTCATTGTGCTTTTCCTTCTACAGTGAGCTACAAATTTTCACTTCGGTGGCACTTACATAAAGCAAAGATTTCCAGTTTTATTTAACTTGATGTTCTGACTTTAGATTAATTATTTTTCATATAATGTTTAGTCTACTATTTAACAATTTATTACAACAGTGAATAAAAATAACTCAGTAAAAGGTTTATACTCTAATGCCTTTGTGTGGTGCTCTGTTGTTTATTTCTCTTTTTTTATATTGAGATTGCTTGTTTTTTTTTGTTTTTTGTTTTTTTTTAATTGTGCATCTTTTACCTCACTAAGCCAGTTTGTCTTGGCATGTTTTTTAAATTTTATTTTAATAAGATATTCTGGTTTATTGAAGACCTTTTCTTATAGGTTATATATATGCCTGATGTAACAGTAAATTCCTATTGTTTTGGCTAAATGAACTATATATTATTTTATCTATACATGTTCAGATTTTTATTTAATTTATTTATTTATTTATTAAGTTATTTATTTATTTATTTATTTATTTTGCGTCGTCACACCCTGGATATATAGTTTCTGTAGTCCAGCTGGAGCTCCCGCTGAAGTTTCTGCTTCTTCCTTTCATACTCGGTACCCAGCAGATGGCTTAAGCCAATACCTGGGAAATACGGCATATATAGAGTAGACTGTACAATAAAAACAGGAAACCATTCACTAAACACTACAGGCTTAAATAATGCAGCCAATTCACTACTACAGCCTTGAACAGTACCTCTGTCGGGATTGGGGTTTACTCCTAGAGCTGCTGCTGAAGTCATATTTACAGCATTGTGTAATTTGCACCATCTGACCCTGACTGTGGAGAAAAACTCGCTGAAACACCGATTTGTTTATTAAAAAGCAACATGTGATAAAAAGAATTCCTTTGTTTGTTTGTTTGTTTGTTTGCTTGTTTGTTTTTACTCACCGGTTGATTAGTTTACACCTATAAACGTTGCTTCGCAAGTCCTTGATCACATATGGCGGAGAGTTTTTTCTTCATGCTTCTCAAAAAAAAAAAAAACCCGTCCAATCGTGATACACAATACACCCAATAAGGCAAACATTGGACTTAATGTTTATATACCGCATAATGGGGTATATGAACATGCGCGTCTATTTTAAAGCTCGGATGTAACTCTGGCTAGACAAATAACAAGACCAAATAACACGATATGTATCAATAATTCTTAAATTTCCACACACAGCTCAAACCTATCCGACCGATCTTTCACAGCGAGCCCAAAGCGTCATTCCGTTGCCACGGGCAACCATGACACAAACCACCTCCTGGGAGAGGCTAGCAAACACATCTAACACAAACATTCTAGAAAAATATGTCTAATATAGTCCAAATGTTAAGTCTTTAATAACTCTGCAATATTTAACACTAGGATCTGAATTTGCTATTTCTTTTTAATCGTCTTTAAACAACATAAAACCAGGCAAAGTTTATTAACAACATGTTATTAAACTTAACATACTGCTGTTGTCTAAAAATGATACCATCTAGCCTTAACAAGCAGCCCTTTAGGCTAATTAATAGCCCTTTAACTTACTAGCTACGGCCTTCCTCCAGAATAGTATTGCCTAATTATTGAATACTAGCTTCAGTTTTATTGACTCATTAAATACTTCAGCTTCCAGTACAGTGCCGAGGCTCTAAGAAAAAAGCCCTGACAAATAGATGTAGGTACCTTTCTAAAAAGCGCCGCTAGATGTCAGTGCGTCCCCAGCGGTTAGTTTGACGTCGTCGCAGGACTAAACCATGGCTTCCGTCACAGGGGTAAATATATTCTAATAAGACTAATAAATACGATACAAATATGATTAGTGAATGTAAGATCATCATATATCATTGCGTTGTAGTGTTAAGAGATGGCATATACCAAATAAACACATCAGTGGTAAATATGTGTAATATGAAGACGAACGTCCCCGTCGATTTCACTTTGTTGCGTTGGTATCGCTCACTGTCATGGCTCCTTGAGCGAGTGGCTATCAGCTCCTAAACGATATCAAAATCTTTGGGGGAGAAATACAGCACTTCTTCCCTTATTTAAAGAAAAAAATCGGGTTTTTTTACGGCTCGGGTTTTGCTTGGATACATTATTAACATGGCGGGGAGCAATACGGCTCAGAAAACATGGGAGCTGTCCAACAGCATGCAGGAAGTTCAGAGCATTGATGAAATTTACAAATATGACAAAAAGCAACAACAAGAAATCCTCGCTGCGAAACCATGGACGAAAGAGTGGGTGCAAAACAATATTGTGGTATTTAGGTTTCTGTCTAAGTATTTAGGTGATTGCTGAGCTGCCGTATTCGTATTAAATGGTGTTCGTTGGTAGTTTATTGTTGGAACATTAGTGGTAGCTTAGCTACAAACTAGCAAACCGGTCTTTATGTTAGTAGCAGTACAGCAAACTGGATGTGTATCTACAATATACGCACTGCTTAATATTATCTAACATCAATACAAATACATTTGTCATTGTTCACCTTTTAGTCACCACTACTTCAAGTACTGCAAAATCTCAGCTTTGGCCCTGTTGAAGATGGTAATGCATGCCAGGTCTGGAGGAAACCTGGAGGTGATGGGCCTCATGCTGGGAAAGGTGGACGGTGAAACCATGATCATCATGGACAGCTTTGCTTTGCCCGTGGAGGGCACAGAGACCAGAGTTAACGCCCAGGCGGCAGCCTATGAATACATGGCTGCCTATATTGAAAATGCCAAACAGGTGGGACATTGACTTCCACGCACATAAAGAGCATCGTGTTTGAATTATGACTTAGAAAGAAGAAACCGAACTATAGCCTAAATAAAATCAGACTTGATTTCATCTGAGACATTAACTTAATACTTTCTGTGAATTTCACTGGCTTACAACCTTTTTTTTTACTTAAGGAAGAGTGTTTCAGCTGCTTTAGAAAAATCTTTAACTTAATATCAATAAGATTTTTACAAACTATAAAGGGATTATTTGAAGCATTACTGTCTTTTGATAGTATTAATATTCTGATAACCATATATAACCACATTTGTCTGCCTTTTCCCATGCTGAGTATACGATTACTTACCTCTAACCTATTTTCAAGCACTTTATTGTAGTTAATGTTGCAACCCAAGAAGCAGGAATACAGTATAAATATATTATAAGGTTAATATGATTTGCACTCTTTTATATTATCTAGGAATAATTGTAAAGTTTTGTGTAAATTGTACTATGTTATGAGGTTTCTCCAGTCCCTGTTTAACACACACTATCCAATACTCTAATGAATTCAAGTGACTACACGAATGTGGAGATATTTTTTCTTAAAAGAAAAAGGAAAGATGGGAAAATGCTACTTTAGATAAGGATAAAAACTGCAAACTGTGTCAAATACAATCATGTTACTGACATCTTACACTGCCCTAAAGAAGATATGATTTTATATTATCTACAATTCCTCAGGTTGGCCGGCTGGAGAATGCGATAGGCTGGTACCACAGTCATCCAGGCTATGGATGCTGGCTCTCCGGCATAGATGTCAGCACCCAGATGCTCAACCAACAGTTTCAGGAGCCTTTTGTGGCTGTTGTGGTAAGATGGGAAATAGTAACCAGTTTTATTTTTGAAGCTAATGGCTTTTTGTTTTGTTTTTTAACTGTGACTTCTACTTTCCCACTTTTCAAATGGAGCTTATCCCATATCCCACATCCCATTAATGTGGGTGTAACTGAGAAGGGGGGAAGATTACTGATGGATGAGTTGTAGATTTGCATGTAGTACTGATGAATATTTTGCTATTACAACCACATTTGCTATTTACACTTCATTTGGTTTAGCGGCGCTTAAATGCCAGGGGCGTCATGTAATTAAGTGTGTATTTTCAGCACACTGACAGCCCCAGTAAAAAGGCTCCTGGTGGCCACATTTGAGTAGTCCCTAGAGGTTTGTGTGACCCCTGACTCTGTTTTCCTGTTCTACTGTATCTTGCTTCCTATAGATTGATCCCACTCGGACTATTTCTGCAGGGAAAGTCAACCTCGGTGCCTTCAGAACCTACCCGAAGGTAAAGCAAAGACTTTAGCAGCAGTCCTCTTTGGTCTTTAGTAAAATCACAAAATATCTGTTTTTTCATTCTTCTTGTGCATAGCTGTATTTGATTATTTGAGACGTTTTAAAAAACGAATTTAATGGTGGGGAATTGGTAAAAAAAAAATTAAAAATTTTTTTTCAGTCACTCTGTATTCTTAATTCCTTATTACTGTAGTAAGTACTTAGTATTTCCTTTTTGGATTTTTAGGGTTACAAACCCCCTGATGAGGGACCCTCAGAATATCAGACTATCCCCCTGAACAAGATTGAAGACTTTGGTGTACACTGTAAACAGTGAGTATTTATATTTGCTACAGTATTGTACCGGATCAAATACTTGTGTAGCATGTACCGTATCACACATTTTTCACTGTTTACTTTATTTTCAGTACTTGCATATGCGCTTCTTTTTTCTGTCGCTCTCCTTTTTAGGTATTACGCCTTGGAGGTTACTTACTTTAAGTCCTCCCTCGATAGAAAGCTCCTGGAACTCCTTTGGAATAAATATTGGGTTAATACCTTAAGTTCTTCAAGTCTCCTCACGGTATGTAGGGCATTTCAAAAATCAAAATGTTTGCTATTTGTTTGACATTTTGATTTATGGTTAATTATTACTCTATAACTCATTTAGACATGTGGTCACCAGCTTGTGATGTCATGATTTATTGCTGCTTATTAGCTAAGCGTCCGTGTTTGTTGATTTTAGTAATAAGCTGTACATGAACTTTTTTTCACAATGGAGATAAGTATTAAAGCTGGAGCCGACTCCATGATGCTCCTTTTCCCCCTTGCTGTTCGTTCGCCCCTCATGTAAATTTGCATTGTGGATGCAGGAACTCTGTCCTGAGCTTGACTAAACAGTCTAAATAGGCATCAGGCTTGTCCAAACAGTTGGTTTTTTGGCGTTTTGGATGAAGATGAATTGACTAGATGTCAAGAACGGGCTGCTTTATGGGTGACGGGCTTTGTCAGTTGCTACACTGTCACCCCAGCCAGGGGCCTCCCTTGTCATTGTGTTTTAATTACCTTTTCTACCATAAACACGGCCTCACCTTAAGCAAACCTTTCACTGACTTCTTTTCATTCACCACAACCCATAAAGTGTTCCTCTGGCTTTTTAGACATATTTGTTGCCATTCTGCAAAAAAAGAAAAAAAAAAGAAGGAAAATCTGTTATCAAGCTTTTAGTGGCAAATTGTGCATGAGTCAGTTTCTGTGTGTTTGTGTGTTGCATGGTCAGAACTCAGACTACACCACGGGCCAGGTGTTCGACCTGTCAGAGAAGCTGGAGCAGTCGGAGGCCCAGCTGGGCAGAGGCTGCTTCATGCTCGGATTAGACACACACGACAGAAAGTCTGAGGACAAACTGGCCAAAGCAACACGAGACAGGTGGGTTTTATTTTCGATAGAATGCTTTAGTAAAATTAAATGTCAGCTTAATTTATTTTGGGCACTGTAACTTAAGTATGATATAATATGACTGTAAATGTATAAATAATATCCCACTAGATGAATAAAGTGGTCAGTGGTGTTGCTTTCAATTATGTAATCATATTTTCTACTTGTGTGATATATATTATTTTTTCCACTGACCTTATAACTGGCTTGTTTTCTTTTATTTCGAGCAGTATTTTTATCACATCCTCAAATTAAATGTCAGTCTTTTTTAAATCTGGCATTTATTAGGTGTTAAGGACAGTAGTTTATTTTTGTGTTTGTTGCTAAATTAATCTAAAATTTGTTTCTTAATCAGACCAGTGTTGCTTAGCAGTAATCATTCTGTGCTTTAAGATACTTTTTAATCAGTTATTATGCAAACTGACCCCATTTGGCTATTTCAAATTTCTTGATTTAGTTTCTAATAGAATCCAGCTCAGTTATGTCTTTCTGAACTATGCCAAGGTGGTCATGTTTTTAGGAGCATTTTCGTGTGTGTCATTCTTTCTGTGTGCAAACAGCTTCAAAATGTTTGAATTCATTTAGATAAACTTTGTTGGGGTGTAAGGTGGCATCATGTTAACAATCCATTAAGATTTGCCTTACATCCACTCAGGCCTTCAAGGTCAACTTAATGATTTATTGCCTGAAAATTGACAAAAAGCCTTATAACTTAGAAGCTATGATTCTTACAAGTGTGGTATAAAAAGCACCATATACGGATTTAAAATATCATATCATATTTGACCTCTGACCTCTCCTTCAGGGTCAATAGATTGATCTGAAGGTGATAATGATGCTATATAGAGAGATTTAAAACAGTTTCTTTCAGCAATTGTTTGTATTGACAACATAGAGGCATATTAGGAATGACATATAGAGTCTAAGTAGCACGTTACTATATTATGAATTTGTTATGCACATTACAATAATAGGTTATAACTGTTTAAATACGTAATTTGAATACACAGAATATGTTAGAATAAGTATTTTTTAAAAACAAACTTCTGCTGAAAAACCTTTTTTTTCACTTTTTTATTATTAAATATTTAAACTAAACAATAAAGTAAATGCTACACATGTACTATATCCACATGAATTTAAAAAACGGGTTTCATCAGGGCAAATAATGTTGATAGTGGTTTCAGTTTCATCTTTTAGTGGCTCTATAATGTAGTGGTTTAAACCTTCAGCTGTCAAGCTAAACATCCCCGGTTTCAGGATAAGACACAGGAAGGCCAAATCACACACAGCGAGCTACCTGCTGTGGCGACCCCTCGTGAATACGAGTGCAGCCGAAAGTAGCTTTAGTTTCAGTGATATCTGATACATACACCCACTACGAATGTCTGCAAACAGCAACATTACGTTTAAAAAGTCTGCTGACACCACTTTAAATGTCATATCCCTTTATGCTGCATCTGTTTTTCTTTTCTTTTTTTCCCCCTGGATTAAATGCTGATCTTCATTTCTCTCTGTGGTTTATTTTAGCTGCAAGACAACCATAGAAGCGATTCATGGTCTGATGTCTCAAGTCATTAAGGACAAACTCTTCAATCAAATCAACACGTCTGGCAATTAAACCTCAGCCACAAGGCCATTTGAATTACACCTGGAAATGTGTTCTTGTGCATGCCCGGTGCTTACTGATTCATGGTGTATGTTTAACTGCTAAGAGTAGCATCATCTGTTATTTCTCTTGGGAGTGCTTTTCTATTCATTTTTCCTTCATGTAGGTAAGAATTAGAAGAAACATGCAAAAAATAAAACTTAAAAAAGCAGCATTTTGTGGGGGTTTTTTTGGGTTTTTTTGTTTCTTTGTTTGTTTTATATAAGGCAAAGTGTAGCTGGGACAGTGATCGGTTTCAGTGGAAGGTGGATTAGATGTACACTGCTGTCCAAATGTTTACTCTTTAATGCATAATATTATATTCTCAATGCCCAAGGCACGGCGGCATCTTTTCACACATAGCCCTGATTCAGCACAACATTTAAATAACACATCGGTGTGGTCACATTTAACGCTCAGTCTAACCTAGCACCAGTCAGTCATTCAAGTGGTGTAGCCTGTCATAGCATTACATAATGGAACAACAAACTACAGCTTCTGCTTAGGCTCAGCGGGAATCGACTGCCATGCGTGAGATGTCTCTGCGGAGTTGCTCCCAGCACAGTTTGGCCCTCGATGGTACGCTGTGGCAGAGCGGCCAGCTCGTCAGGTTGTGGTGTGGCAGTGATGCAGGGCAGAAACAGAAGCCGTGCACACTGGGGTCCATTCACCCGACGCGCCTGCTCTCCATCGAAGCAGACACTCGCCGAGTCTGCCTTTCTTTCTTTTCCCTTTTTTTTTTTTCCTATTCCTTTGGCCTGGGGTTGTGTGATGTCTTTTTCTATGGTATTGTAATGGCTACATGTATATTTTTGATGTCATGTATTGCAGAGGAGAGAATCCCAGTGGGAGAGTGGAGGTGCCTGTTTTTTCTCATAAGCATGAGCTTTGGCACCACTTGCTATAATGATTTTACTTAACCATGATTTAACCCGTGTCTTAAAACTGAGAACTTTTGGTGTACTGGTTTACGAAGATGGAACTTATTAGATTAGATTTCATGAAGTTTAGGAATATGAAATCATTGAGTAAGGTTTTTGCACTCAGTCTACTGACTAGTTTGTATTTTCGCCAAATATTTAAATGTATTACATGTCTGACTGTCAGTGCTGAGGAGGTATTTAAAGTATGCACTTCTAAAATAGATTAACCTAATGTTTGGTCTTTCATGATTTAAGAAACATGTTGAACTTGTTGAATATGTAAATATTGTGATTATCACCAGATGGACATTTGTATGCATGACTAAAGCTGCAATAAGAACATTTATGTAAATTCTAATCAAGTCAAATTGTGGGCAGCCAAAAAAAATTTAACGATCCTTTTCAACAGATTTCTAATTCTGAAGTATGTTCCCGTTAGTACAAAAAGGGTTCTGCTTGCATGACTGTGAAAAAGAAACATCGTAAAATAAAATAATTTAAAAAGCGTTTTTAATGTATATGGCACTGCTTTGACAGATAGTTAAAAGCCTGCTGTTGTCCAATAGGCGGTATAGATCTAATGACCACACTAATCAGGAGATGGAAAGAGCAGTTTTGCTGTGAGAATGATTGATCCCGCTTCCTCCCCACCAAGGGCTGATGCATAAGCAGAGGCAAGTCACTCCTTCACAGGAAACTCAGGTCATGACAAAATTTAAAGTTTACCGACTTTCCCCTAAAATAAAAACATAAAAAAGCTTTTTTCAATCTAGAAGTTTTACTATCATGTTAGCTGTTCGGGACTTTTCAGTACACTAGTCCCCCAGTTAGCTACTTAATAGCCTACTTCCGCTTCGCTGGTGTTGCGCCAATTTCAGTGACCCGTGGAATTCTGTTGTGTCTCGCGGACGCTACTTCCGTTGTTTCCATAGAAACCATGTTCACGATCTCAAACAAAAAAGCCCAACACGCTTGAAAACTGTGTAGCTATAACATACGTTTTAAACCCCCTTGCCGGCGTTGAAAGGTAGGAGAATGCAGTTAACTATTTATATATTTGATTTTTACACCTGAAGAATATTTAGCGGAAACGTAGAACTTCGTGTTAGATGTAGTTAAGAGGCTAATATTGGGGCTATATTTGTTGTGCTAGCGAAGCTACACAACATAAAAAGGACCCGATTCCTTCCTTTCACTGTTGCTTTGGAGTTTATCCACTTCAGTATGTTACTCCCTGCCCGTATGCACTGCTATAAGCGTGGATTTTCTTTGACAGTGACAAACCGCCGTCCCTGAAAACCCCAGGCCCAGGAGTGTTTGAGTTCAGTTATCGATCAGTGTCTAGTTTTCCTTACACCACCGACCTGAAGCCTTGAGATCAAGCGTGGATGAGACCTGCTGTCACATCACTCTGCTCTCCTCTCCCCAACACTATCTTTTAACTACACGCGTACACAGTTGTATACTTAATACAACCTAAGCTTAATACCTGAGGAAATTAAACTCAAAAAGTATAATTGTATACCTCACGGTCAGGTCATTTTAGTACACAAGCCTTATATAAAAACACAGCGGTCACCTAAAATCATATAATTTTCCATTAGTTATTTCAAACCATGACGTGATTAGGTTTTAGACCATTGAAATATTCAGAGGAAATATTTGTATGTTTTAGACACAGCCAACCCATAGTCACTGCTGTGGGCTGAATGCTTGGCTGAAGCTGAAAGGGATCCTCTCTGAAGCCGAGATTGTGCCAAGCCAACATGGTACATCTGACCGTAGATCTGATTGCTAAGTCTAGAAAGCACTTCAAAAAGAAAAGGGGCCTCTCCTTCCCAGAGTACCTCAAGACACTCACCCACCTCCACTTTTCTAACAAGAATATTGAAGATATTGTAAGTAACCAGCATCTTTAACACTTCTTTAATTCTGTTTTTTCAATTTACTAATTTTAATGCCTAATTTTCTTGATTTTCAAGGGAGATCTTTCAATGTGTACAAACCTCACCGTTCTTTACCTGTATGATAATAACATCACTTACATTGGCAACCTCAGCTTTGCCTCCAACCTCACGCATCTCTATATGCAGAACAACAGCATAACCCATATAGATAATCTGCACAATCTGCAGAACCTCTCTAAACTGTGAGTAAAGTTCAACTGATTGGTGATAAATATATGAAGTGGGAGGTGTGTGTTTGAACATGTATGTTATTTTCGCTGCTCTGCAGGTATCTCGGGGGGAACAAAATTGCTGTGGTGGAGGGCTTAGAGCAGCTCCATCAGCTCAAAGAGCTTCATGTGGAGAATCAAAGACTGACACCGGGGGAAAAGTTGCTCTTTGACCCCAGGACTCTCGACTCCCTCGCTGTATGACCTATTTTTACTCTGTTCGGCTTACTAATAGTATCGGAAAAAAACATCTCCCACACTTCCAAATAACTTAAGTTATCCTTGGTTGATTCATTATACGTTTTTAAGCTATCGAAAGACCAGACGAAGGTCTGACATTCACTTTTCATGCACAAAGATGTGTGTGAGCTGTCAACCCTTGTGTAGGTTATCACATCCAGTGAAAGAGAGATCTGAGATTTCCCCTGATCCGTGTAAGAGCAATATTGTGCAGGGTTTGATGATGTCAAAGAGATCTCTGTTGCTCCCTCTGGTCTGACAAATCAGTTGAGTCTGTTTGCTTCGTTTACTGCCCATGCTATGGATAAACACACCAGAAGTCTCAGCTTCTTGTTTGTTTAGATAAATTAAAGAAATTGCTGTGCAAATTTAAAGAGTTCCAGCGTTTTATAAATGAGCCATTGTGAAACTTCTAACCAGGGTGAACATTTTGCAACTGCACCACACACATATATATATGTAAAGACAACATATCCACATGCTTAAGAGTGCTTACAAGCGAATAAAGAGATAAAAGTAAATGTAGTTTGGACCAACTAGTACTGCTTCCTTTAAGCTCTGATATATGGTATTGCAGATATTTTCTTTGGGTGGGTGCAAATGATTTTTGTCTTTTCTTTGGAAGTTGCGTTGCATATTTGAATACCTGTAGTTTAATATCAAGTTGATTTGACCATAAAAAATATGTTTCATATATATGTTATAGTCCAGGATCTGTTTGTAGTAGTCTGTCATTGTACTGACTGTAACATGAACTATTTTCTTTACATTAATATGAATTCTGTAAATTCTTTGTTCAGGAATCTCTGTGTGTCCTGAATATTAATAACAACAACATCGATGATATCAGAGACCTGGCGGTGCTGAAGGAGCTCCAGCATTTTTCTGCTGCAGACAATAAGCTGTGCAGTATTGAGGTAAATATACGTTTTCAGGACTTACTTGATGTCATTCAAGGCTCCTGCTGTAGTGTGACTCAATTAGAAAGTGAGTGCACGTGAAGTCAAAGTAAATACTACCCCTTCACAGCAACTATGCATGCCTGATCAGGTCAGCATTAACATTGTTCCATGGCTTTCTGCACTGATGTGTGAAATGATATGGATAGCGGGGTTGTAAGGAACTAAATCCTGCAAATCCCGCCAGAGCTTCCCAGTCTCCACGACTCGCACAGGGTCAGAATTATTCAACAAATCAGCGAACCATTCCCCTGAGAATTTTCTCGCTGACAGCTTCAAACAAGCACAAGTTTCTCCCGTTCCTTGGAAGGTTGATTTTTCCTCTCTGCCTTGGAATCGTCTATTTGATGTCGCAAACCCCCGCTGTATCACTTTATGAGATTTATTAGACTCCCTGACGCTATGATGGCAATGATATCTCTGTTTAAACTTATCTGTTAACTGAAAAAGTTGATGGCTTTATTTGAAAGGGTATAATTCTTGCTTCTTATTGGCATTTAATAGCAGGATGACGCAATGAAAGCACTTTGTAGTTGACTTTACTACCTTCTTAAAACAGAAGACTTTCTTTGGAGATCGTTGATGCAGGTAATTGTTGTACACGTGTCATTTTTTTTTAGCAGATGTCTCCTATAATTTATACAACCCGTCTGCCACTATCGATTGCGCAAAGACAGCCCTCCAAAGGATCAATTTTTTCTTCTGCACCATTTGGTCAGAGTCCAGAGGAAACATTATGGATTTTTAAAATAGATTATGACAGGCAGTCAGCCCGGGTGACAAATGGGGAGCATCTTCTGAGGCAGTTAGCTGTGCACGGGGCAGAGAGGACAGGGGGAATCGAAGCTCTGGTCAAATACAGGTTCATAACTGGCCCATCATTAGTGGAAGTGAGAGAGCCGGCCAAGCTCAGTGAGCATTCAGCCTCTGCTGTTCTCCACGCCCCGCGTGGGGGGCAATTTGGCGCTGGGCTCCTCTTCAGTGAGGGCCTTCTGAGTGACGGCCCTGACACGATCATTTATCAAAGCCTGGGAGCGCGTGGTGCTCAGGGGTCCCCCTCTGAACTGATTGCGGCTCAAGCTGGAAAAGTGGAAGCGCTTTGGCCAAGACAGGAAGGCAATGAACAATCAGAGCGTGTCCAGAGAGTATTCATATTTCCAGGCTTGGATTAATGTGCCTTTAGATAAACATACAACTGCAGGCTACTCGCTGGAGGAGCCAGCCTCACACTGCCCCAGGAGAAAACTTGTAGTTACATGACACCGGCGACACTGTTTATTAAAACAGACTGATGTGTTGTTTATGCACTTTCTATTGGCACTTATACTTCATATTACCATTCACTCACACCATTCTTTTTTTCCCTATGATCATCTGAATAGCAATCATAAGATTGCCTTATATCTGTTTTAAACAAACTGGGCTATTGTTTGATGTGTAGACAATAACCTTAGAGACACAGTGTTTCCAGTAGAATAATTAGGGATTCAGACACAACAGATTATAGCAGATTTCCTGCTCTGTGTTTATTTTCAGGAGCTAGAAGATGTGTTCAGCCACTGGTCTCAGCTGTTTCTAATGGATTTGAGTGGAAATCCTGTGTGTAAAAAACCAAAGTACAGAGACCGCCTGATAACCGTGTGCACAAGCCTCGGTAAAATAATAATCATTTGTTTGCTCAGTTCACTTCTAATTTGAAAATACGCTTTCATTATTTTGCTGTGACTTAAATTTAGGAAACACTCTTAAGGATAAAATCAAAACATTCGCAATAGTTCATTTTATGTTTTTATTTTTAATGTTTGTTTGGTTAAAACATTTCTTATAGAGGCTCTTGATGGAAGGGAGATTAATGACTTAACCAGAGAGTTTCTTATTAACTGGAAAGCATCCAGGGAGGCCAAGAAGAAAAAAAATAATAAGCATGATGTCTGGAGCACTCATCCCTTATTCTCTAACAAGTAAGTTACTTTATTTGTACATTTTTTTTAAAAATCCACCAACCTTGTTTACAGTCATTTTTCCCTCCTGTTTTTGCTATTTAATTCTCCCTTTCGTCTTTGCATGGTCCATTAATTCACTTCTTTGCTTTAGTAAGGCTACTGTGGATCTGCTAATATGTATAACAATACTGGAAAACCATACTATCAGTTTTTAGATTAATGTGAAAATCACAAAAAAGTCTGAATTGAGTTTTACATAAGTTCATAAGGCCGCTGGGTGACTTCACACCCATGCAAATTTCAGTAGTAGTAGCAGTACTTGGCTTTGTTTATATTTCAGATGAATTTAACATGGGTCAGGATCTGCAGCCTGGTCACAGCCACGCTAACATGCAGAGGTGGAAGCCACAGCAGTCTCTCAGGTCCAGTATCACAGTTTAAAAAAGCCTACATTCGGCACATCTATGTCATGACTTACTAAATTATTTAACTGCAGACTGAATCCAAATCATAAGTAATAACTGCTGATGGTAGGCTGACCCCAATTCTTAAAGTCCCCCCCTGCCTCCAAAAAAAGTGAACATTGCTAGAGAAATTCATATTTTATTGTAAGAGTCAGTTAGTTTTGCTTCATTCTCCTTCCTATCTTTTTTCTTGAAAACCTGAAAGGAACCATCAGTTTTACTGATTTTACATAAGATTAAAGACATTTCAGTTTAGCCATAAAACGATTATAGAGATAATATTTATTTGTCAGCATTTGATTTTTTTTTCTCTCTCTCTCTCTTATCTTCCAGGGCAGAAAAATTCCAGTTTCTGTAAATAGCCTTGATCTTTTAGCTGTCTCATCAGCTGCCTGCAGTCATGTGGTTGCTTTAAGACAAACCTACAAGTGCACCAAAATCTTCACCCACGACTAACCGTGCTTGTGCCTTGTTTATCCATCTTGATTATTATATCTGCAAAACTGCAGGGAACTCAGAGTCACTGCAGCTTCCTTCACCTATGGCATGTTTTTACAGCATATTCTAAAGTGATTTCATTATATTGAAATAATAAGTAACTAAAATTAATAACCATTGTGGGGGAAAAATAAAGACATTTATTTAATGTTTTTTACAGCTGTTTTATTGATAATTGCTTTGTGTGTGTGCGTGTGTGTGGGGGGGGGGGGGGGGGTCTGATGATTTAAATAATTTGTCCAAACCCAAACTGCTAGTTGCAATGCATTTCCTGTGATGTCATTTTTCTTCTAAATGCATGTCAGCAAATAAGTGAACATAGAGATGCAGAGTGGCACAATCTAAATGATCGCTCTGCTTTATTATTACAAGTCTTTACATTATCCAAAACTAACAGCGTGTGCTTCTATTTAAACAGCCGTGATAAATGATTCCGTCCTCTTTTATAACATATAAAGCCACGACGCGGACATATTTGGTCTCATCGTCGTTACTTTGAGTTTTTGGGGAGCCACGTGGGTGCGTAACCCTGAAAGATGCGGGATAATTAGGGAAACAAGCTTACTTAACCTTCCCTTACTTCTCCTTATAATTAGTGGCCCGAAGCAATACTGTTACCCCATCCTTACAAAAACAATGTTTATTAAGAACACTCTGAGGATACACATATTATGAATAATTCCTTTCATTAATTTGCCGACATCTCTGTTTGGAGCCCTGAAAATCAGAGTGATTAATTTATGAGTCTCACAAGAATTTCCTCAACGCCTGCCTGTTGATTGCAGTGCTGGAGTTTATTTATTAGCTGTTCCAATGAGTTTGCAATTCAAGACACTCTGGCAATTCGTCACATGTTTTGCATATCACCTTACCCTTGTCAGTTTGGCTTCATGGTCTATTGCAAATAGTGTTTTGGTAGACCAGCCTTTTGTTTCTGACTTTAAGGAGCATATTTGAGGTAATTGTGACCAAACTTCTCCCCAATGCCACTTTTTTTTTCTTTTTTTTTTTTGGTGATAGGCTTATGAAGAAAATACAGTGTCAAGTTCGCAGCCAATTAGAGTGGGATACGGCCTGCACATATCGGAGTTGAAGCAAAAGAGAGCCCTGCCTCTGGCGTTGAAAACGAGCCTCTGCTGCCCCCAGACAGAAATAAGTTGGGAAGGGGGAAAGAGCAGCCTTTTCTCCGCTGCGAGCGGGTGTTATGGGTCGAAAGATTAATTACGTCGGAGTGAAATACTTGTCCGCCGCTTTGTGTATCCAATAAATTAAGGGCTCCCGAGACTTACGCACACAGGTGAAGTGTTGGATGTGCGTACACGGGGACTGCGGCGCAGCGTTCCTGCATACTTTATAAGGATAAACTGGACTTTGAAAGGGACCTCTTCTACATTGGCGAGCAAATTCTCCGACCTAACGACGTCTTCTTTGGGTTGCCTTCATGTCGTTTTTTGAGGCAGAGCCGTTGAGAAGTACCAGAGGTAAACTCCCCACCAGACTACCGAACAGATAAAGCTCTCATGCCGGGAAAGACTTGGTTTGGAAATCTTCTGAGCATAAATTTATGTCAGTGCAACTAGACAGCTGTCAGTTATTTGGATTAGGTTTCTTTTTTTGTTGTTTTGTTTTTCTTTGATGCTGAAAGATTTTTTTAGACTTGAAGTGTGTTTCCTGTTTTATTTGCAGCATCATACAGTTTGACCTTTAATCACAGAACTTAACTTATGGATATAAATAAATGCAAAAGGCAGCAACTTTAATAGTGTAGGATAAGTATAAATGTTTAAGTTCAAATTAGAACATTTGCTACAGAACAGCGGACTCAATTAAATATTCAAATTTGTCTGTAAAATGGCTGAAAGTTACAGCTAGAGTTCAAATAAAATGTGCAGCTACAGTGGGCAGGTATAGGCTAACCTAAAACCTCTTCATCCAGGTCAGTAAGTGCACCCCGATGGTTGGAAGACAGACGCTCCGAATGGACAGCGGTAATTGCTCCGGAGCAGTGGTGGATGACAGTCCAGGATCCAGCCCGAGCTCCAGCCCGAGTCCAGACGGTCGTCGTCAGGAGCTCCACCGGGCCAGAGTGCTCCAGAGCGGCGGGATCGGCGGCAGAGGACGCCCGGCAGCAGCGAATGCGGCGAGGGAGAGGAGCCGGGTACAAACGCTGAGGAACGCCTTCCTGGAGCTTCAAAGGACTTTGCCGTCAGTGCCGCCGGACACCAAGCTGTCCAAACTCGACGTGCTGATACTGGCCACCACCTATATTGCCCATCTGACTCGAACTCTGCAGGAAGAAGGCACAGAGGAAGGAGAGGGCACGAAACAAACAGAGGCGTTACACTCACTGAAAGGCGAAGGCTACCTGCACCCGGTGAAGGTCAGTGTTAATAAGCATTAATCACTAGAGATCTAGTTTTGTTTTCAATTCTTCATTAATTGTTTTATTCTAAAATTATTTTGGTGATCATGTTCTGTTAGAAATTTCTCACTTTTTAAAATATAAGAAGTTAGCACAGCCTTTATCCTATAGATGCAGAAAATCCTGTCACACCACCGAGCTCTGCTTTTAGAAATTATTTTACCAATTTAAATATTTCGATTTATTAGTTTCTGTTTTCCCCCTACAGAAATGGCCAATGCGATCCAGGCTGTACGTTGGAGCAACCGGGCAATTCCTAAACACTTCAAGTCCTTCAGAGTCAGAGGATCAAGGCCCATCGTCGTCCACCTCCCAGTAAAATAGGCTTAATTCATTTGTACCGAACAGCTTCGTTTTGTGCATGAGTTCATGCTTTACTTCCGAAGCGGCACATGATTGTAGAACAGCTCCCACTAAAGCACCGCAAATTAGGAAGACCTTGTAAATTAATATATTACGTGAATTTTATTGTATAAATTTTGAGAAAGCATACATTATATTTCTGTGTGTTATTTCGACTAATCCTGCCTGCATTGTGCAGCTCCACACACGTCCCAGGTATATTTACAGAGACTCCTCGGGGCAACGAGCCCGTCATGCTTGAGTGTGCACTTTCAGCTGAGACATTTGCACTAAATGCATGTGTGAATAACTTAACATCTGTCATGTGAAGTGGTCTGTCAGGGAGCCCACAATGCAGGCTCCGAGTCTCATGTTCCTCCTTATTTTTTACATGCATGGGTGTAAATGTGTTTGTGAATAAATTACTTGACAATGAAAGAAGATATGTCTCCAAGGTTTGAACGATAGAAAACATTTTAAAGGTGTTCCAATTATTATTATTATTATTATTATTATTATTATTATTACTGTTATTATTTGCTGGACAGTGATTGTGGTTTTTGTGGTCTCTGAACAGTCACTGTAATTGTGTGGCTGTAGGTTTTAATCAAATCCATCTGTGGTGCTCGATTAAGAATTTGGAGATAACACAAATTTCAAATATAAAGAAACGTTTTAACTTGTCTTGCAGCTGATTTTAGAAATCCGACTGGCTAAAAGGTCTATGTAAACAATAATAATTGGTATTATTTCATCATGAAATATAAAAAAAATACGATACATGAATGCATAATTTATAGTGTTAGTAAAAACAATTACAATCCATACAGTTTAAAAGGGATGACTGCTGTTAAGGTTCTTATTTCTGATTATTTTTCTTATCACTAACATTTAAAATATTAATACTTCACTATGAATTAAAGTGTTATGATAAGTGTTATAATACAAATTTCTTCACTCAAAATATCTTTATTGGTGACTCTGTTAGACTGATTAATCGGATTTCATGATGTAATTTTAAAAATATTGATAAAGCTATGTGTAAATCCCTTTAGGCTACAATGAAACAAATGACGATATTTCCCTAATTTAGCTAGTGCGGATTAAATAAAGGAAGAGCATAGAAACAGAAATTATGATATATTTTTTATTTATTTATTTATTTAATTTGATTTAATTTGATTTTTTTGCTGTCACATGTCCAGATCATCAAGTTACATACCCCTCTTTGTTTGTTTTTTGTGTTTGTTTGTTTTTTTAAATTCACTTTTATTCATTTGTTTTATGCTCGGCCTTCTGTTCCTTCTTCAGTAATCAGACATATTACACAGGAACGTTCATATACAAGTACATAGAAGTAGTTC
>NW_005187408.1:4665441-4675841 GCF_000239375.1 Pundamilia nyererei
TCTTGAAACAGGCCATTAGTCGGTAGCATGAAGCTAGCTAGCTACTCAGCCACGTGGGTGAAAGGAGTACAGCGTAGCTTTCCTCCCCTCGCTTTACTGTTTCTCTTCATAGTTAAAACACTAAAAGGTGTTTCATTCCATTTGTATAGTAAAGCTAATCTGGCTCCTGATTTTGAGCATTGCGCCAACTCTGTCCTTACAAAAACACGTTAGTGTGTTGGTAATAAAATACAATAGTTTCATGTGGCAGACCTTTTTATTTCTCGTCTCCCGGTCCCACGATCTCATTGGTTCCAGTTTACAAATGTGAACACGTTAGGCTCACAAGAAACACGTGGCGTGAAGTATTATTTTGCAGATCTGTGGATGTATGCCTGCGTAAACTAAAAACGAAGCTGAAACGATGGCGAACTTGTATAAGTTTAAAGAGTCGTATAAGGGCTTAAAGACAAACTTCTGGTTACTTCTGGTTTCTTGGTTGCCTAAAAGCAAGTGATAGCATATTTAAAAAGTTTGCATTTGCACCTCAAATGTAATATTGGGGATTTGTCTTCCTTCGCCACCTTTGTTCATTGGTATGCATGTCTCGTTATAATAGACAGGTCTCATCCCTGAAGTAAAGTAATAAATCATTTTTCTGGACTCACTGTCATTCAGCATCTTACTGAACGCTACGTCTAATCTTGTCAAGGGGTCACCAGAAGAGCTGCTGGTCAGGGAATTACCACCTCTCATTAGTTTACTGGGGAAAGTCATCAAGGCCCCAATGAAGACATAAGGTCATGGCAGAGGTCGTGACCTGCTGTTGAACCCATTCTCAGACATGCGGTGTTAGCCATGCTCCTGGGCTGTGTTATTTTGCAACCTTTGACCTTCAGGTGATCAGTCATCTGTTCTCGCTGTATTGGCTTTTCTTTCAGTACATTTTACTTATTCAAGCTGAAAATCAATATCCCATCACTCCTGAGAGCAATTAGTTGCAAGGTTTGGAAAAGATGCAGTGACAGACTTTCACTGATCTTGAGAGGTGGTTGGGGTGTTATTTCTGTTGAAAGGGAGTAACTACTTGATTTAAAAACTTAAAGTTAGAGCGAACTATTAGGCTGGTCCTTAATAAAACCAAAAGATCATACTAAACTCTTTTTTTTTTTCTTTTCTTTTTTATTTCAGATGCTATGCTGCTGCAAATAACCTGATGTCTTCACTGTGTTGACCCTTTAAGGTGAGAGCTGAAATATTTGACCATATTTAAGTTTTGGTTTAACTGTAGCTCAGTCCAGCTGCTGGAATAGTGATGAGATCACATTTTTGCCGTTTACCCGTCAGACAATAACATGGTGAAACTGTGACTAACTGAATAGCCAGCATAACATCAGACAGCCTCATATTTGATTTGTATGAAGAGATTTTCAGGAAGTTCATGTCAGTGGTTTATTCTGCTTCAGGTCTCATGCTGTGGTTGCAGGAGAGGCACGAGATGCCTAATCCTTTGTCTCCTTTCCCTGAGGACAGGTTAGTGGTTTCACAACAGTAAAATGGAAAAATGAGTAACTGCAGTAATTGTTGCAAATCGTGTCTGCTCATACTGATTCAGTGGTTAAAATGATTCCCAAACAACAAGTTATATTAATTTGCTTTGCGGCAGCTATTCTATAGCTGCAGCTGGAATAGTGATGAGTTCACTTCTTTCGCCGTTTACCCATCAGACAATTAAGTGGTGAGATTTGTGACTACTGAATTACCAGCTGCAGCCTTTGTGTCACATAGTTTACCCCAGTTTTTATTTAATACAGTAATAGTTTCACACAGAGCCAGAAAATTTCATCTTGCCAAACTTGGCATTTACTTTCCATTTAGCAATTTTGTTCTTTTGTTAATCTGATTTCAGTTGACCTGAAATTCTTCAGTTTTGAGCCTATTATTTCTACATTACCTGTATCTAAAATTACACTGTGTATTGTTAATTCTGCAGATAAACAGCAGCAGCAGTAATGGAGCTACACAGTGACTGGCAGTGATTTCGTGCCTTTCCTGGTAAGTAAAGCCAGTAGTAGATTGGTGTATTCAGGAGCTGGTATTCTAATAGCCCTTTTCCTCTAGTACCTACTTGGCACGCCTTGGCTAGACTGGGATTTTAGGGGTTTCCATTACGTGGTAGGACCTGGGATCAGGTACATTTTTAGTACCTACCCAGCCGGGTCTCCAGTCCAAAAATATGACGTCAACAGACAGAATACCACTAATTGGCCAGTCAGTAGTGTCACTCAGTAAGTCAAGAAAGGGACTTCTTCCATTTTTGAAACCTGGCAATGACAGAAATGGCTTCATAGAAACAAACATTGTGGTGTTTGTGTCACATACAGATGTCGTTACTGGACTTTCAGATGCGTTGCTATAACGACTGCAAGCACATTTTAGGACTCAATTGCAATGGAAAGCGTCTGAAACGGAGTCGAGTTGAGCCGAGTAGTTACTAGTGTAAAAGAGGCATAAATGGCCAGCTTACTTCACTGGTATGTCTGCTGATGTAACTTGTAATGATGAGTTCACTTTTTCGCCGTTTACCCATCAGACCAAAATGGGCTGCTGAGAATGTGACTAACTGAACTTGAAATTACTTTTAAACCCACATAAATCATTTATTCTCATTTGACTGACTATATACTGTATATTTGTTAGATGTGCAAGGTTTCGGAAACACTTGAATGACTTGGGAGTACACAGAGTGGCCACAATTGAAAGGTAAGTAACAGGTTCTAGCCCTGTCACTTTGGTTTTTCAGACCTGCACATGCCACATTGAGCTCAGTTTTTTTCCCCGCCTTCGTGCTTACAATTTAAAAATGGATAGTTGTTTTCTTTTCTTTTTTGATATGCACAATTGGTGGGGGGGATTTGTCTGCAAGAAAAAATATCTTAAGTGTATTTTGGTTATTTAATCTTGCATGCAATATTTTTAAACATGTACTGGATTCAGATTTTGGGTAATCCATCTTTTTATCTGCATTCAGCACGTATTTATTTGTTTGGTTGTATTTGATCAGCGTACAGATTTGAAATGTAAAAATAAAGGGAGTTTAATCTTGTGTTGCCTACCTGCATTTTGTTAAACAACCTAGAGAGGCTTCACTCTTCTGTAATGTATGTGTCTGCTCCAGGTGCGTTGGTGTAGATGAACCGTAAGATAAGCTGATGGAGCTCATCCAGAGCAGCGTCTCGCTTGCACAAACCATCTACATCTCCCAGGTCACAAGGAAACACTGGATCGGGTGGGATAATGAGAGCAGAGGCGCCTGTATGAAGAAGAGAAAATCCTGAATATATTGTATATTATATTGGTGTTTGATGCTTTATTATCTTGAGTGTTATATATTGATCAATAAAATGAGCCATGCTTATGAACAGAACCATCGAGTAATGTCATTAAATTGCTAAATATTTACTTTTTAGTGTTTTGAGGAGGTGTAAAAATGAAATAAATACCATGCTTGAGTGAGACTGAGCTTTCACAAAGGAGTACAGCGATCACAGCATCCTGCTCTAGTACTTGAGTTCTGAGACATAGCTTGCAATGGGCCTCAGCCAAAGAGATCCTGTGACAAAATGAATATACAATGTGAATGTCTGCCTCTGTATTCAGTAAGACCTTTCTAATACACTGTAGGACAAGTAATCAATAAAAATGTTACATTTAAAATGTAAATGGATAAATCAAGACTGGCTGTGTATGGACAGTATAATGTGGCCTGCCCTGTTTGGCCTTCTCACTGAGAACATTTATTTTCATAGTTTTAGCTGAACATAAAACGTGTCACCACAGTGGGAAAGATTTGTAAACATTTGTCAAAGTTGCATGAAAAATGGTCATCTACGAGCAGCAATAGAGTGGGCTTGCACCACCTGGTGGATGAAGTTGACATTACAGCAGACTTTGACCTCAGCAGTTTAATATGCAGAAAGCAGAGAATGAATGTAAAAAGCCATTAAAGCACTTACAGCAGCTTGATAGAGGCCACAGACATGTTGACACCATGACCCTGTGATCGCACTCTGCGGCTCGCCATGTAGTAACCATGGATTATTTTCTCTGCTGCAGGGCTGAGCTCCACTTGCAAACGTTGTGCATGGGCCACCAGCTGAAGAATATAATAGTATATTAGCAATATAACATAATTTATAATATAATAGTAATAGAACATGTTTGTTAACCTCCTGATAGTCTTCAGTGGAAAACTCCCAGCAGGGTGGGTCATGGGGTTTTCCAGACTGTACTGCATGCTGGAGGGTGTGGACAGTCTGGGCAAGCAGGGCCTGCTCTCCAACCCTGTCTCTACACTCAATGACAAGGCCAAAGGCATCTGCCAACTGAGCTGGTACAGCACCCATCTCCTGCTCACAGTAAAGAAAGCTGTCAATAAACCTTTATTTTAATGGTTACATTTCATTATTTACCCCTTGCCTACAAAAAGAGCAACACAAAGCACTGATTATTCTCAAGGGTTCTGCTGTGAAGTATAATTGCCTGGGCAGGGCACTTCCTTCAAGAGCACTAAATTGTCTCAATTTCCTGTTTTGCCTGTAGCACCAACAAACAGCATCTAAGCTGAAGGAAAGGGGCCTTTTTTAAAAAACTGTGTAATAGGCAAAATAAGTTACAAACATAAATCTAAACTTAGACCCAGTAAAGCACATTCATACAACAATAACTTGATGGAACTGAACTCACTGCTGCTCCCAGTGCGCCACAGTCTGCCCTCCCAGATCGACGGGAGGAGTCTGTGACGGCCCAGAAGCTACACTGGACTGGAAAGGAAAGCTGCTGGTCTGCATCCTCACCATATTTCTTTCCAGGGATGAACACTGATAGTGTGCGGGTCTCCATAACTGGAAAAATTTTTGTTTAAAAAAGATTCATGATTTTTATAGCTGACATCCTTTTAAGGTTATTGCAGCACTTACATTCGTTACCTGACTTAATGGAATCCAACTTGTCCTTTCTGTAATAGCTCAGATCTCCCAACAGGCAAACACCCCCAGTGGCTAGCAGGACAGAACCAGCATGGATGTTAGCAGTACCTGCCCCATGTTCATCCCGGGACAGGCATGCGAACATCTCCCCCGTGGCCTGATGCCTGATCCCACGATAGGCCAAACTCAAGCTGTATGTCATCAATCTAGCACAAAAGGATAAGATGATGGATGGATAACGAGGACGATTTGATCACAAGTGTGGTACCTAGTGGGTCCATTTAGGTAAATGGACTGGTTCTTAAATAGCACTTTTCTATTCTACTTGAGCACTCATAACGCAAGCATGTGGTTACACACTGCTGTGTGATGGTGTGTGACCAAGCTCGTGCCCAGCATGAGGAGGAGGTGCCAGGGCTGTTGTAGCTGTTCATGGTCCTTCCACATGTTACTGAGGTCGTGGTTTGTTAATTAACAAATTGTTAAATTGCCATTATGTCTTCTTTCTTAAGACTTCAATCCTCCAGTCCAATAAACGAGACCAAACAAGAGTAAATAGCAGAAAAAGCTGTTTGGCACTGGCAGATAAGATTTGGCAAGTTTTTATGGGCACAACCCACAAATGCATTTCCTTACAAACGTGGCACCATTTAAGGGGAAATAAACAGGCTTTCCAACAGTGTGAGATTTATCGCCAAGAATCATTGTTACAACACAGACATAATTGATCAAACACAAAATTTCCTTACTTTTTGTTCTAAGTATACATCCCTGTTTAGGACGCAGTAGGTTTCAGGATTCAGATCATTTAAATTTGTTTACCTGTCGAGTATAAGCGTGTCAGTGGTGACAACAAGAAGATCCAAGTTGTGAAACGTGTCCTTTTCATCTATTCTGGTCTGCACCAAGCTAAGCAGCAAGCTCAGCTTCAGAGTGTCGTACAAGCCTAGAGGAGCCACGTCCAACCCAAAGCAGTGAGCTACAATTGCGGAGAACCTCCATGGAGACGAGGCCGTTCCCTTCAACAGCTCCTGGAAGCGGGCGCTGACTTTACAGTCACCTGTAAGTTGAGTTGTAAAAGATGGTCTTTTACTACAATTAAAAAATATAAAACCTGAGACTTCACTGTATGAAGACAAATTTAATATATCTGCTATTCATTCTGTAATTTTAATGGGAGATAATTCACAGGCTTACACACTGGTTCCCACGGCTGGACACTATTTGCCTCCACACTCCAGGTAATGTTGGACCACTGGTGCACATGTGCAGGAATGCCCAACACCCGGTAATATCGCCCGATTCTCATGGAGTTACACAGCTCGTCTACATGAGTAGGGGAAACAAAGCATTAACACTCAAAGGAGTTGTTCTCGGCTGCCCGGTGATTACTAAAGAAACATGCATGCCACCTACAAGCCACTGCCAAGAGAAACAGAGTGAGGACTTCAGAACAAAGATTTCACTGTGTGCGAACTGCACAGCCAGCTAATGAGTGTTCTTTGCACTTATTAACATATATGTTTAGTAACGGGAGCTCGCTGTATTGAATTCCTCCACAGGACTGGGTCAACAGAATATGTTAATCCTGCTGCAGAGATTTGCTAAGCTCTCAGGGGTGCTGGCGGGACAATGTTATTCGAGGGGACAGAAACACTTAATATCCAACCATGAGGCACCGTGCTCAGCCGGCTGCACTAAAATCTATTTATTTGAACTCTCCCCCACCAAGTTTGTGTTTCAAAGCGAACCTCGTTTAACAAGCCAGAGAAAATTAATGGCAAACCTCAATACATTTGACTGTAAATATAAGCCATTATAACCACATTTCTCAAGAGTAATGGATTAAGATCTTATTTTCCAAACAAAACAATAAACTTGCATTTTGAGGATATTAATCTGCAGTGCAGTTTGATTTTAAATGCTTCAGTTTACAAATGAAAACCAAGGAAAAAGGATTAATCACCTCACAGGGTGGGGGCAGAGTCTTTTCAAATAACAAGCTATTTGGTTTTCTGCTGCGTGGTTCAGATGTTTTATAGCGAAGATATGTTTTTGTTACGGAGCTGTTCTCTGAATCAAAAAGCCAAGGTGCACAAAGTCCTGTTTGAACCAGCAGATCAGTGCTGACCTTCACGAAGGAGCCGTCACACTCAGTACTGTTATGATTTGTATCGTCTGTTTTAGGATTAGGCTACTCTGATGTAAACGTTCGGTAATGGATTGTGTTTCTGCTCTTGGGTATTATTAAGTGTGATCATGATGTATTGTAATGCATGCTAGTGCATATTTTTCATCTTCTGCCACTGCCTTCACCACTCCCAAAAAAAGCTATGAGTTTTCTTCTCCGTTATTCACGCTGCTAAAACAGTTGCACACTGCAGACTGTAGACATACCTCTGAGAAACAGGGTAACAGACTGGTATCTCATTGAGCTTTGCTCGTGGCCTCTTAGAACATCCAGTGCTTTGACATGGATCAGCTCCACCAGCTGCTTGTCTATACCCCAAAAAAGACACATACTTAATTACTGTGCAAAAGTCTGGAGCCACTTTATATATTGCAAGGAAAATGGGAAATAGGCACAATGATTTACTGAAACATGGGTAAGCATACATTAGAATTACAGCATATTAAGCAGCAACAAATTTCTTATAATTCCAGACAGATCACAGCCTGGAATCTCTTAGGCAGCTTTCTTGTCATTTCTCTAAGTAGTCTTCAGGATTAGTTCTCCAGGCTTCCTGATGGACATTCAAAGCGCTTCTTTGGATGATGGCTGCATTTCTGTTCCATTTTCTCTCAAGATGATGCCACACTGCTTCAATCATTTTGAGGACCGGGTTCTGGAGAGACCAATCTATGACTGGCAGTTTATTTGGGATCATTGCCATGTTAAAGAATGAAACAGCTGCCAGTGAGATGGGTTCCAGATGCCACTGCATAGTGGAATAAAGTCCGATGTAACTTTTCAGCATTTATAATTGCTTAAATTTGATAAGATCCCCAAAACTACTGGCTGAAATGTAGCACCAAACCATGACATAGCCTCCACCGTGTTATTGTGGCTGTTTTCAGCTGATTTTGTTGATGCAAAAATACTATTTTATATCTTTCAAACTGTGTTATTGCTGCATTTTTCATAGATTCACTTAAAAAAAAATGAATAAAAATTGTGTTTTTGTAAAAGGCTGCCAGTAACATAGTGTCTAAAGATAAATTTAAAATGGGTTTATTACCAAGTTTTGTTGTATGTGTATACAGGACGTGACCCAATATACTTGAATGATTTATAGTTCAGTGTTAGGTGATTTAACAAACAGAAAACAAACAAAACAACATTCCTATGAAAATGGACAGATACAAGTATGGACCTTAAACTGAGTGAAAAAGCAGCCAATGTCCAAAGAAAATCTTTGAAAGACCTTCAGAGAGCACAAGCAAAATAAATCACAAGAATGTCTGGCTCACTGGAAGCAAAACATAAAAAAAATGAGGGGTTGACCTGATATTTTTTGCAGTAGTAATATGTTAAAATCAAACCTTACAACGCACTGCAGCATTCTGAATCAATAGTACCTCCTAAAACTCTAAACTTCACATCCTCTTTCAATTGGGAGCTGCACATCATGCAGCTGAAGTCGTTTCTCACTGTGGCTGACTCTGTTGCTCCGGGTGCGTGCACTCGAATGTGGTGAAAACCTACAAGCAGCATCACAGAAATGAGAATTTATATACTGCATTTGTCTTAGTCTGACTTAAAAACCACAGAGTATGTGTATGTACTGCAGTACCTGTAGAGCAGGGGCAGTCATCATCAGTGCAGAGGAACCTCGCCCCCTGGGTGTACTTTGTGACCCTTGTCATGGCAATGACCAGGCCCTCCATGGAGACAGGCCTCAAAGGGCGACATAAACGAGGAAAACTGGAAAGGTCCAGTGTGTACTCGGGGAATGGAGGCAGGTGTGTGAACTTCAAAATAACATTCACCTCAAAAGAAACACACACACATTGTTAGAGGACAGAGGCATCATCTGATTTATTACACTAGGAAAAGCCCAGGTGTATTAATGAGGGCTGCATTCCCTTTAGGAGTCATTGTTTACTGGGACAGTAAACGGAAACGAGCCCTTCACTTGTGGATTTATACAAAACACAGTATTGTTTCGGTGAAAGGGGAAGCGGTTGTTTACCTGACTCTCCATGTGTATTTTTTCAATAAGTGAAAGGGTCTTTATAGCCAGGAAACAAACCTAAATGAGGAATTGGTTAAATATAGTTAAGCTGACAGCAAAAGTGTAGCTACGTTTCATTTTTGCCCACAGTTTTCACTTACAGACTGAAACAAAGCCGTGGCTTTCAGGGGGTCATGGAGAACACAGTCCCCCAGTACAGGATCCAGCTCCAGCACATCGGCGGGATTAACACTTATACAAAACCTGTACACCGCCTCGGTCTGCTGTGTGCCTGAAAATGACCGTTAGCAAAGTTAAAAACTCGGTGATTTTAGCTGTCATGGCTGCCGTGGAGCGGAACCTCATACCGTTAAAATGTTTGCAGTTTTCGCAAAGTTTCTTAAGACCACCGCTTCTGTCTAAGTACACCAAAACCGATTCTTTCAGCGATAAAATGTCAGCCATTTTTAAAAACAAATTATATCATGAAGACGTTTAATGTTTAGTTGAGGTTAGCCCGGGTTCAGCGGGGGGAGCTAACTTCAACAAAATGTGACGTAATAATTTTTGAAAAAATTTATAACTGTACATACAGAAAAACTAAAATATATATAGTTTCGGTTTCCGGCTATAAAGAAAATATTTTAAGGAAAATTATGGAACTTCTTGTTTTGTTAAGAAAATTTCATAAATTGGTTTCCATAATGCGAAAATTTGTCAGTTCAGTGGTTTCTAATTGACGTTATTGCTTAATATTAATTTATAGCAAATTTAAAATACACACTTTTATGCATACTTCAATGAAGATGTTATTAAAACAAGGGAGCTGGGCTTAAATTTATCCACAAACATTTCAAACCGATTTTTTTTTTAAATTTTTCTTTTATTGTTGTGCAGGAATACAGGACTACTTAATTGCCAGACAAAGAAAAGCATTGTGGAATTTCTGAATTAAAAAAAACTGTTAATGCAAATAACAGAAAAAATAAACACATACAGTTCAATAAAAAAATCATATAGAAAGGTAACTTATGAAGCAGAAGACAGTCTTTTCCATTTTGCAAATGTGACCTACAAACCAAAATGCTGCATTTACTGGTTTCTCAAGTAATCCCCACTTCCAGCTTAATGTGAATGTGAATATAAACAATAGTTGTTGTTTTTTTACAGTAATTACATAAACAAACACAATTGTGTCTGAGAGTCAAATTGAGTCACTTAAAATCCAGTGAACTGTTCAAGTTTGTCAGAAAACTGC
>NW_005187408.1:4676348-4691909 GCF_000239375.1 Pundamilia nyererei
AAAAAAAAAAAAAAAAAAAAAAAAAAAAAAAAAAAGAGTGCAGAGGTCACATTATCATTCATGTATAAAAATACAAAACACCATCACAGAGTAGGTCACCTAAGGGTGACTTACTCCCGTGACAGAAAAGCATTGTTTCAATTTTACACTGTGCTCCAAAAACACACGGCAATCATAAAAAATGATAAATGGAGTTGCCAGTTTAAAAAAAAATAAAAAATCAAGACTTGTAGTTGTACAAACAACAAGATACCCCTGCAACAAAGCTTACCTAAGCGAAATGTGACCTTTTCATTGTGTCAATACTCTGTTAGATTGCATATCTAATTTTGTTGGACTGCATGTATGTGCACGCTTGTTACAAGTTTATTCTTGTTTGTTCTTTAAGAATTACTATGAACTAGATCTACTCATACTATAAACATGATAACTCAAATATTAAAGCTACTCCATTTCCACAAAGATGTTTTTAGTCATTCAGTGTGATTAGAATAGTATATAAACAATGTACTGTACAGAACGTCCTGTAAGTCTATACTACTGCAAAGCCAAGAGAATTATGTCTTGTGAAGAGTCAAAATAAGTGTAAAATACCCAGGCGGTTTTGATTACAGGAAAAAATATTTACCACAAGTGGTGTAAAAGGGGGAGGGATCTTCTTCTGCTCAAGGTCATCCCAGTTCATGGAAGAGAAGAAGCTGTGTCTTCTGATCTCAATCTGAAAGTCAAGAGTAAATAAACCTCAACATGATTTTTCAGCTAACAGAGCGTGAAGAGAAGAATGACACTCATTTTTAATTAGTGATAGAGACAGTGACACGCATATACATTAAAGGTATGGGCCACTAGAGGGAGCTCAAAAGTTACAAATTCTGTAGTGAAAATCGATTTAATAAATGACACATACAAAGTCTTCCCTGTATCCCAGTCTGCGCTTGCCATCTTTCTCCAGCAGCCCGTCGAGGAGAGACCAGGCTGTGTTGGAGGCACCGGGACGCCTGGTTAGCGGCTTGTGGAGGATGTTGTCATACATCTCGTGTGTGTCCCTGCTGTAGAAAGGTGGCTAGGATATGGGGGGGGGGAAGAAAAGTAGAGGTTTATAAGTGAGTAGGAAAATGTGGCAACTCATTGAAATGTTTCAACATCTATCACTAAAGCAGATTTACAAATCAGAGTTATTTTTGGAAATGTCAAAGTAAAAACTCACTAGACCAAAGAGCATTTCATACAGCACTGAGCCCAGACACCACCAGTCTACTGTGCGATCATACGGCAGCTTCTTCAAGACCTCTGGAGCTAAGTACTGCTCATTTAAAAAGAAGAAGAAGAAAAAACCCCACATAATAATATGACATTAACTCTCACATTTTCCTTCTAGCTTAAAACACAGTTATCAATGCTACAGTTCTTTTGCATATGAAAGTGTATTTTATTCTCCAGTAGTTTAACAAATTACAACACACACACACAGCGGAAAATTATTAACTTCACTTTTGTAACAAGGTTTTCAATGATTGTCATGTTAAACAAAAGGCTTTCTTGGAACACAAACCTCAGGTGTTCCACAAAATGTAGTGGTAGTGTCCTTCTGGGAAATGCCTTCCTTGCACAATCCAAAGTCTGTGAGTACGATATGCCCCTAGAAAAGGGAGGACATAGGGATGTTTTTAGATAACATGTGCTACACAAGCAGCTCATTATCCCCCGGGACTGAGGATACTATTGTTTACTAGGAATGTTGGCTGCAGCAGTCAGTCACATTCACCGTTTCCTAACTTTCTCAATGAGGCTAGGCAGGAAAATCATTAATAAGACCTAATCCAATCACACGCTTTCTGTCCAGCTGGAACTGGAAATGACAGCAGGAGAATGAAATGTGTCCTGTACGTGTTTTATGTAATAACTCCTCCACCAGTTATAACCCTAACATGATATCCAAAAGTGGCATTGAGATATATTTTGGGATTCGTTGAATACTTACCTCGTGGTCAAGAAGGATATTTTCTGGCTTTAAGTCTCTGAAAAAATAATTTCAAACACAGTTGCATTTAAACGCCCATATGTTTGAAGTAAATGTAATTTCAATTTAATTTCATAAGCTCTACACTTGAAGAAAGTCTTGTAAAAAAAAACAAAAAACAACTAAGTATATCTCATCCTATAACAGCTTAAAGAAACACATTTAGCTTTATTAGCTTGAAGTAATCAGCCTCTCACACTGCATCTTCTTTACCGCATTGCTTCAGTTCAGTGAGCTTTGCAGGCATTCATTTATGCACAGCTTTTTTATGACCCCACCATAGTATTTCAATCATGAGATGTCTGAGACGTAGCTCTTCTGGGTTTTTCTCCTCATAGTTTCTCTGCACGGTCTATTTGCTAGTAGTAGTAGTATTAGTTTTTCACATGACTTCACAGAATCACTTGAACTTTCTTTTTCACATGACTGTATCTTGGCTTTACATATTTGGCTTGACTGACACTTTAACAGCAGCATACCTGTAAACAATCGTGAGAGAATGCAGGTATCCCAGCGCACTTGCCATTTCAGCAATGTAGAACTTTGCTCTGGGCTCCGGAAAGGTCCTTTCTCTTTGAAGATGAAAGAAAAGCTGAAAAGAAGAAGGTTATGGAGAACTTATAAATACTGATATTTCATTTTTGGCATGTTGTGCTCATCTGGTTCAGAGTAAGATTTGGCTTTAATGGCATGCTGATTGTCACGCAGCGCAGCTAAAAAAGCCGATCACACTTGAAGCAGTAACATGCAAAAGCCGTCCTTACTCTAAGTAATGCTATAATCGCTAATAAAAATATCACACATGGAGGTGTGTTAACAGTAAAGGGGGATTTTTTTTAAAGTTTCTTTATTGCTTCATTTCTCAGCTGTTCATGACAGTGTGACTCAATTCTGTGTGATTTTATTACAAATAAAAGTGAAACAACTCACTTCTCCTCCATTGATGAAATCCAACACGAAGTACAACTTGTCTTTAGTCTGGAAGGAATAATGAAGCCCAACCAGGAAAGGATGTTTCACGTTCTTCAGCAAAACGTTGCGTTCTGCCATGATGTGTTTTTGCTGATTGGCACAACAATATATGTGAACCATTATCATACACATATCCAAGCCAAAATACAGATAAACTCAGTGGTGATCAAAGTTTTACCTCTTTCCTGTTGAGAATGATCTTTTTTTGTAAGATCTTGATGGCATAAAACTTTCCATCGTGTTTTCGTTTAGCGAGGAAAACCTGCATCAGGAGAGAAACAGAGCACGTTGAGAATTTCATCAACACTGAAAACCAAAATAATTCCTTATCCAATTCTCACTTCCTACATGGAAAGGGCAACACATGCAGAACTAAAACCTGTTGCTTCCTCAACAGTAATGACATTAAAACTTGTCACTGTCTAACATCTGGGATGAAGATAAAGTGAACATATTTTCCAGTATTGCACCAATTACATACCTTCCCAAAACTCCCTTTTCCTATGACTTTTAAAAAGTCAAAGTCTGTGGGCTTGGCTCTGAAAGATAAAATATTTTTAAATTTACAGGCATTTCAGATAGAAATAATTGATAAAAACATCAAGGCCTTGTCAGCTATGTTCTAGTAAACATACTGTGGATTTGCAGAGGGTCCCAGGTTGATGTTTCTGGAGGTAGAGTTGTTCTGTTGTAGAGCAGAAAAACATCATTTAGATAAGCCAGTGAGACCCACAGCTGCCATATTAACATAACAGCCCAAAATAACTGTCTGAAATATTTATATAGATATATTTATGCATGTATAAAAAGGGTTATCAGACAAGATGCTGTCATCAGGACAGGCAAACCATCATCCAAAACTGCTACATACCTTTTCATCTTCATCCTCAGAGGCATCTGATATTTGTTCCCTTTTTTCCATTAGTAAAAATGCCCTCACATCTGGACTGTGAAGTTTAACACAGGACAAGCAGGTAAATAAAAACATTCTAACAGCAGCAGGTGACAGCCAACATAGTACAACTTTTAATTTAAATAAGCACAAAGCACGGCTAAAAAAATCTGAACAACTCATCCTAATAAAGTTAGCATCAGACATCAATATATAATATAGTGTTGTATAATAACAGTAGGAGCTGCTACACTTACTGGTTGCAAAGCTGAGGATGTGAGACGAGTTTTTTGATGAACTCATGTAACCCGGCTCTTCTTTGCTTGATGAACTCTATTTAAAACAAACCTACAATCAATCACTTGCACGCAACAAAGATCAAGCAGGGCCTATTTAGTTAAATGCAAACACCTACCCGGGTCAAAGTTGTCCCCAAATATCCTTTTAGCTGGAATTTTCAAGTTCATAGATGGAAACTGTTTCCTTAACTGTGTTAAAAGCGCAACAGAGAAAATTATTTTAGAAGGGAGAAGATTATTCTGACATATTTGTAATTATTCTGAATGATTCTTAATATCATAAAACACAACATCTGCCCCCCAAATTAGATTTGATGGAAGATCAAGATGTTCCACTGCTTACTGTGTTAAAGAGTTTATCAAACTCTGCATATCGCCTGAAGACAAACCATTCCTGTTGTCCAACATTGACAATCACTTTGTAAACCTGAAAAAAACACAACCATAATTCATGTAAACATTAAGAAAAGTAGCAAGTCCTAATTTAAATGACCATTTCTGGGATTACATTTCCTGCAGAAAAAATATGAATGAACCAATGTACGCACTGTGTAGCGCTTTTTTTTGTCCCTCTGCTCATTGTGGCAAGGGATGCTGACATTGGGAAAACTGGGTTGGTCCTCCATCTTAGGGCCGGTCAGCATTCAAAGGTGCAGTAATGTGTCCCCCAGGAAAAGACTTCAAGTATACGACTGGCCAATCCTCATTCTGGGTCTCTACTGCAAAAGAGGAAAGAGAAGAGCTTACTCTGTTATACAGGAAGTGAAACTGGTCTTGCTCTGCTCACTACACATATCAGCTTGCAGGGCTTACATCACTGCACACTTCAGAGGTGGCAGCCTTTGCTCATTAATCAGATTATATCGGCACAGTATTTGTTGTAACTGCTTTGCACTTTATAAGCACTGAGTTCTCGAAATGGTATCATCCCATGTGTTAGAAACGCTCAGTTTTATTTTGCCAAGAATCAAACATTCATATCATTAAGATATGTTAAATACACAACAGAACAAAATATGTAACACCAGTCTAGTTATTTTTAAACTAGGTTATGTACACCGTATGTTAAAACGTTGAAGAGTGTAAGTATTTTTCTTCTTTTTTGTCACTCTGTTACATTACAGGTAATCATTTTTAAAAAGACGTTATTCAAATGTAGTCTTGGCTGAAAGTCTGTCTACAAGTCCTTCGGCTTTCTTAACTCTTTCACCCATAAAAATGACTATATCATATATCATATATCATCTGACTATTAAGAAATAAAGTTTCTGGATTTTTCCAAGGGTAGCTGCCTAGGCAGAGACCACCTTCACTTGCCTCTGATGCACACCCAGTCATTTTGTTCTTTAAGCAGGCTTAAAATATGACAGAAACCATTAGTTTCATAAAAGAGCTTCAAGGGTTACTCCTGCTAGGCTTTTGAGGGGTAAAGAGTTAAAAAGGGAAGATTGTGGTGAGAGTACAGGGACAACAGATGGGTCAGTGAGCTGCAACATGGCAGCAGGTGGGCTCCCTCCTCCTGGGCAACCAGTTAACTCACTCCTTACTGTGAGCATATCCTATCCTCCCTCAGTTTTAATAACATAACACTTAAACATATCAATACAGCACATACTAGATATTATTTTGCTGTTAATCGTGCCATCTTCTTCCAGATAACTCTATCCATGCAATCTCTTCCATGTCTCCCCTAACAACTGAGCACATACAGTGGGGCAAAAAAGTATTTAGTCAGCCACCGATTGTGCAAGTTCCCCCACCTAAAATGATGACAGAGGTCAGTAATTTGCACCAGAGGTACACTTCAACTGTGAGAGACAGAATGTGAAAAAAAAAAATCCATGAATCCACATGGTAGGATTTGTAAAGAATTTATTCGTAAATCAGGGTGGAAAATAAGTATTTGGTCACCTCAAACAAGGAAAATCTCTGGCTCTCACAGACCTGTAACGTCTTCTGTAAGAAGCTTTTCTGTCCCCCACTCGTTACCTGTATGAATGGCACCTGTTTGAACTCATCATCTGTATAAAAGACACCTGTCCACAGCCTCAAACAGTCAGACTCCAAACTCTGCCATGGCCAAGACCAAAGAGCTTTCGAAGGACACCAGGAAAAGTATTGTAGACCTGCACCAGACTGGGAAGAGTGAATCTACAACAGGCAAGCAGCTTGGTGTGAAAAAATCAACTGTGGGAGCAATCATCAGAAAATGGAAGACATACAAGACCACTGATAATCTCCCTCGATCTGGGGCTCCACGCAAGATCTCATCCCGTGGGGTCAAAATGATCATGAGAACGGTGAGCAAAGATCCCAGAACCACACGGGGGGACCTGGTGAATGACCTGCAGAGAGCTGGGACCAAAGTAACAAAGGTCACCATCAGTAACACACTACAACGGCAGGGAATCAAATCCCGCAGTGCCAGACGTGTTCCGCTGCTGAAGCCAGTGCATGTCCAGGCCCGTCTGAAGTTTGCCAGAGAGCACATGGATGATACAGCAGAGGATTGGGAGAATGTCATGTTGTCAGATGAAACCAAAGTAGAACTTTTTGGTATAAACTCAACTCGTCGTGTTTGGAGGAAGAAGAATACTGAGTTGCATCCCAAGAACACCATACCTACTGTGAAGCATGGGGGTGGAAACATCATGCTATGGGGCTGTTTTTCTGCCAAGGGGACAGGACGACTGATCCGTGTTAAGGACAGAATGAATGGGGCCATGTATCGTGAGATTTTGAGCCAAAACCTCCTTCCATCAGTGAGAACTTTGAAGATGAAACGAGGCTGGGTCTTCCAACATGACAATGATCCAAAACACACCGCCCGGGCAACAAAGGAGTGGCTCCGTAAGAAGCATTTGAAAGTCCTGGAGTGGCCTAGCCAGTCTCCAGACCTCAACCCCATAGAAAATCTGTGGCGGGAGTTGAAAGTCCGTGTTGCTCGGCGACAGCCCCAAAACATCACTGCTCTCGAGAAGATCTGCATGGAGGAATGGGCCAAAATACCAGCTACTGTGTGTGCAAACCTGGTAAAGACCTATAGTAAACATTTGACCTCTGTTATTGCCAACAAAGGTTATGTTACAAAGTATTGAGTTGTATTTTTGTTATTGACCAAATACTTATTTTCCACCCTGATTTATGAATAAATTCTTTACAAATCCTACCATGTGGATTCATGGATTTTTTTTTCACATTCTGTCTCTCACAGTTGAAGTGTACCTCTGGTGCAAATTACTGACCTCTGTCATCATTTTAGGTGGGGGAACTTGCACAATCGGTGGCTGACTAAATACTTTTTTGCCCCACTGTACAAGCCCACAGTGATTCACACACTAGCTCTCAAACATGCTGAGTCTGTGACATTCGTCCTTGTTTGGCTCAGTAGAAAAATGTATAATTTTTTTTAAACCTTGCAGGGGTTTTTGAAGCCAGAGTTACACAGCAAGCAAAACATTAGAAGGAAATAAATAAAGCAAATTGCTGGGATCCAATAAATTCCTTCCCCTGACTGTTGAATTAACAAAAGGTCAGGCTTTCAGTTGATTTAAGGTGAAGGGGGACAAAGTTAATACTGATAAGTCTTAATGAGTAAATTCTAATAAACTGTAACAGAAGTGTCTTCTGTCTCCAGCTTAACTGGGGACCTGAAACAATCATGTGTACTGTAAATACTCAACACTGTGTAATCTAACTGAACACACAGAGAGCGGCATATCCTTCTCTGTCCGTTATGTAACGTCTGTTGTTTTAGAACAAAGCTCTTTGTCTGCTGCTCTGACTTGACCATTGTCTGAGGTTTGTGAGGTCAGCCTAGTTTTGTTTAGTAGTTTTATCTTTCCAAGCCCTGCTGCTTTCTCAAAACACACAGAAAACCTGCTCTGTGACAGCTTTCTCCTGCCGCCTACGGATCCTGAGTGTATCCTGAGTGGGCATCTCATTCTGCTCACGTTGGGGTGAGGAAACGGTAAAAGAGCGGCCCTCTTTAAAATGCATGAGTGCAGTCAGAGGGACCTTCATGCCCTCTTCATCACTAGGCGTTCTTTCTGTTCTGTCACGACACTGTAAAACTTTCTTTTTAGTTTCACTTTTACTCACATTTATAAGAACACAAAGAGCCAGTATTACCAGTACTAACTTTTCCCTCTAATACAACTGCTTGTCCACATATGCAAAGCATTTGTTTTTTGTTTAAAAATAGAGCTGTAACTAGGAAATATTTTCATTTTGCTGAGACTGTTCAGTCTATCAAAACCCATCAGCCTCAGCCCAAGGTGACCTTTTAATGTGTAATTCTCGTGACACCCGCCACCTAAGATTTAAAAAAAATAAAAACAGGTAAAAGCAGGAAAACATATTTTCTGGCGATAAATTAGGATATGTATTGATCTAATTGACTGAATCTTATTACAGAATCAGTGTACACCAATTCTGTAATGGAAAAAAAAAAGGTTGCGTCATTGTGGCTGGCACACACTAAAATGCCTGTGCACATCGCCGAGCTGCCTCACATCTGTGCGTGTTTTTCATGCTTAAATGGCTTGTGAAGCTCACAGGGTAGGACCCGCTTTTTAACATTCCAGAATTTTTTTTGTTGATGGGGGGAAACAACATATAACTGTGCAGTGAAACCTACATTTGGAGCCTGACACAGGCTGCTACTCCTAAGTATGGAATGCTGCAGCTCACCACACCCACCAGCACGCACTGTCAAGTTAAATAATAAGAAGTGAAAACAAAGAGTGGGAATCACAATGCGAATAAGAAGGAATGAGACTATTGTTAAACATGTGTCCTCGCCACAGTTTATGCCCACATCACAACATGAATTAACTTGTGATGACAGACCCAAAATATTACAGCCTACTACATGGGATAAAAAAAAAAAACTTCTCAATGATCAGTTCAAACATAGGGATATCTGTGGTTATGTACAGTAAAGCAGAAGCAACACTAGAAGACCACGAAAGCTCAGTCAGGCAAGCAGCTGCTGATCAACAAAAAAAAAAAGGCAAAGTTTTGAGGGGACGAAAGATAATTTCTAACCTTTACTCAGACCAGTCTGCGTTGCCACAACAGTGGCAAATCTCTGATAGAGGAAGTGCAGCTTGAGTAGTGCGGGGAGCACAAACATAGTGCATCAGCACATGACCAAATTCTTACCCTAACCTGACAGTCGAGACAGCCGCAGTGTCTACTGACTTCCTTTTCGAAGCAAACCTGAATCAGTGTGTGCACTGACAAGAAATGACCGGTTCATCAGCTGCAGAAAATAAGAACTCAAAGAGAGCACGCTCAGCAGCCTTAAGGAGCTTGCTCTGTTATGACAGATGTTGAGCTGGCTCTTTTGTAATGTGAGTATTTGTCCCATAAAACCACACATTAACATCAGGGAAGGAAATGTGAACTTGACCTCCAGTCAAAGCAAATGGACAGATGAGATGAGAGTCCACATGTGAGTTTAAATATACTCTTTGGATAATAAGAGGAAACGGAATGATGAAGAGGGATCACCAAGGGAAGCAACCTTCCTGTCAGTGTAAATTTGAGTGCGTGTTAATATCACACAAGCTTTGATAAACATTCAAGGTGAACATTCATTGTGACAGCTTCTGAAGTCTGAAAGCTACGTAGAGCTATGTGGATGACAGTTCCCTTGAAGACAGCATTGAAAAAGGCCTCGTTTACTATTTCTGTTTCATTCTGCCAAAAGTATCGGCAAAAGCTTACAAAGAGTACAGGTGTACTTACACCGGTACTACTTTTAAATCTGTGCACATGTTACGTGTATCGAGGGGAAAATAATTTCTTAATAATACATTTTCGAGCCGAGGACGTGAGAGAAAAGAAAAAAGAGACAGGGGAGGGAGGAGCTCAACACACACACGCAAATAAACCCCCGGCAGACACTAAACGATAAGCTTCATACACTCTAACAAGACCGCAAATGTAACACAAACTATAAACAATACAGTATTAAGCTATAAGGACATGGTGAGTACTAAACAGTAGATGAGGAAACACAAACACAAGTTAGTAACTTTAAGTGTCTCTCGGCTAAACTTTCTTTAGTGACATATTTGAGCAACAAACGGTTAATGTTATAACTAGCATTATATTACTTAACATTACACTGGCACCAGTTCTCCCCATTTGAAGTAAATATTACAGCTACAGCTAGCCAACACGTCGTTAGGAGTTACGTGAACATCACGTACCTTTCAGGATTTTGACGCGGTGTTCCTTTATTTTCGCAGTTCCAGCGGGGATTTTTCGCTCTACGGCAGTTAAGCTGCTAAGGTAGCAAACATTTGTCCAGGTCGGGCAGGGACGAAAGTCCCTAAACCCTCCAAATGAAAGTGTGCTTTCTCTCACTGCTCACAGCCGTCCGACAAGTGAGCGCAGCAGGAAACATCAGTGTTTCCTGGCCGCACAAAGTTCCAATGAAATTTGTCACGGGACCTCACACGGACAGACGCGACCGCCGTGAAGTACACACTAGACACCACTTTACTTCCGGTGCTGCTTTTCAGAATATAAGGGAAATAAAACTTCCTGAATTGATGTCTTTTGCTTAGCCGCTGTGCTAAAAACAAACACATTTTAAGCACTTTGTTTTACTTTAATGTTCCCGTCCACCGTATCCTCACGCCAATCATAGTTCTAATTAAACATATTAAACACATCTTACTGTAGCCTCTGAGATAAAAAGCTGTGCTTTCTGCTGGAGCCCAACCCATATAATACTTTTGAGTCATTCTATAATTGGGCAGTTTAGGTTTCAAAAGTGGCGAATAAGTGATAATGCATTTATTTTCTAATCTATGCATTTAAGAAAAACAAGTAATAAACCATAAAAAACAAACAACACCCCTTAAATTTGTCCTTCTCAGGCATCAAAGGTTCACTTTTTATGAGATATTTTAGTTAGTTAACTAATTAATATTTAGACTTAGACTTAATCTTAGCAACTTTTGAACCTTACCACATCTAACTTTTCAATAGTCCCACTTTTTTGGTTTATTTTCAAAAATTTTCTCAAATAAACTCATCTAATAATTTAAACCAGTGCAAAGATAATAGATTCAGAGCTAGGAAAAACATTTACGGTTATATTATTAACATGACATGGTAACAGGGTTAAAATTTGAGTAACCATTTACACAAGACATAATGACTTATTACATATAGAACTTGTGCTTGTACATAGCTATATATATTTCAGACAACAGAAATGTTGTTTATGTTATTTATGTTTACATATATGTTTTTAGCATGTGTTTGTAAGAGGTGCGAGCTGTAGAATATGATACATGTGATGATGGAAAGTCAAGGATACATGCAGTCATATAAATAAGGAATCTTTTCAATTAATTTGCCGTCCTTTGGAAATGTGTGTAACAGGGTTGGACTGGTGAGAGTGCAACTCAATCTAGTCAGAAAAGATTAGAAAAAATACAAAGCACATCAAAGAGGACTGACTTCTGGGAGCTGAAATGTTGCATTATTCGTCTTTGTCATTTTCACTGTTTTGTTGATTCCCTTTCCAATCTAAATAAAGGCATGCGTCAACAAAATCCGAACAATAAGTATGCATTTAGAACTCATTTTAACTGTTATATTTGACATGCAATTTGGTTATCAAGAATCTGTGATATGTTTGGATTCTTGAGAGATATTTTGTATTTCAAATGCTTTGGAACATCTTTTATAAAATCTATATTTTGTCCCTGAACAGTGGTTTACACAATTTACACAACAATTTACACTGGCCTTCACAGACACAGTCACCTTTAACTAAATTAGCAAATTTGCCAACATTTCTTTAGTTTTATGAGTTTGTTTACTCTGGCGATTAAAAAGGCATTTAAAAATAATTTTGGCCAGCTATCCTATAACTCTGTATGCATGTAATTACACAAATGTCCTTGGTTAAAATTTCAAAACTTGTGTTTTAATAAAATCACGACGTTTTGATTACGCAATAAACATTTTTGGGCTCTTATTTTCCTGGGATAACAAAAACTTCCGGTCATGTTTGCTTGGCACAGCTAGATTTACTCTGATTCTGACGAAATCCAACAGTTCAACAGCGCCACCTACAGGAAAGAAGGCAACAGAAACCCAACAATCATAACAGTATTCAGACAGTTGAAGGCCAGCAACTATGAAGTATCCACGATGAATTATTTCAATTATGAATCATTTAATAATAATGCAATTATTAATATTTTGTTAGTTCATATTATTGAATATAGTGCTTCATAAATGTGGTAATATCCTTTTTAACAAAAAAGTGTGATTTAAACTTTCAGTGCTTTTGTGTCTGACCTTTTGTGGTCAACACCTAAACACACTGTAGTCCAGGTCAGACCTGACAGAGCTGATACAAGAGAAAGGCCCCAGTAGTGCTCTCCACAACAAATCTGAAGAGCTAAACCAACATTAAATGTAAATATTTAAAAAAGAAAAGTTTGACATCTACATTTTGACTGAATATTTACATATATTTAATAGCTAAAGTGAGAAGTAAATAGTTTTTACTTTTTTAAAAAGTTTTTTTTGTTGTTGCTGAAATCGGCTGTCCTTTAAGTCATCTTGATAGTAACCAAAACTGTATCTGTATGAGTGTGAATAGTTTTCAGTTTGTGGCCCTATGCCACAAATTGACAAAAGTAACGCAAAATTAAAAGAAATAATAAAAAGAAATAAAATCAATAATATTATAATACTTCAATGATTGTAATGTGTGTGCTTGACAACATTTATGTGATGTACACAAATACTCTATACAAATCCCACAAGAAAGGCAAAAAAATCGTTCCCTTTTTGAGCATGGTCGGGTTGTTGAACTGCATAAGCAGGGTCTCTTGAAGCGCGGAATCACTGCTGAGGATTACAGACCAACAAAAGTCAAGTGGAAGACCCCCCAAAATTTTACCAGCACTGAGCCAGAGGATCCAAATGGCTATCCGTCAAGACACTGGACGATCCTCGACCCAAATTAAGGCCGTTACTGGTGCTGACTGCAGCCCCATAACCATCAGACAGCATCTTCAAAGGCCTCGTCGCCTTGAACACCACAGAACTGACCGTTTGGACTTTGCAAGAGTGCACCAAACATGGAACACTGAAAGGTGGAAGAACGTTTTATACCCTGATGAGAAAAAATGTAACCTTGATGGTCCTGATGGTTTCCAACATTACTGGCATGACAAGCAGATGCCACCCGAGAGTTTTTCTACGTGCCACAGTGGAGGGGCACCATATGGGTTTGGGGTACTTTTTCCTTCAGTGGAACAATGGAGCTTCAGGAGGTGCAGGGGCGTCAAATGGCCACTGGCTATGTCCAGATGTTGCAGAAAGCATCCCTCATGACTTAGGGCCCTCGTCTGTGTGGTAAAGACTGGGTTTTTAAACAGGACAACGCTACAGTGCACAATGACTGCAGGACAAGGGACTTCTTCCAGGACAATCTTTCACTCTTCACTCTTTGGAGCATTCCGCATCTTCCCCTGATCTTAATCCAACTGAGAACCTTTGGGGATGGATGGCAAGGGAAGTTCACAAAAATGGACAACAGTTCCTAAGAGTAGATGCCCTTCATGCATCTATCTTCACCACTTGGAGAAACGTTCCCAATGTTCCATTTGCCTAAACAAACGTGTGATGGATCTTCAGAAGGCCTGGTAGTGAAGTGGAGTAAAGTTTGTCGGGCTCTGCTCTGGTATAAGTATGTCACTGTGGACACGGTTGCTACAGAGACACCAGACTCTGTAAAGCACAGGCTGTGACAGGAGGATGGATGCAAGAAGATGTACAGCAACTGTTTCTGTCTATAATGTAATGGTGAAATTTTGTGGATGAAAAAACACATTTTATATCATTCGTTATTAAATGATAAAGAATTTCCTATGATGTTGTCCTGGCTGATAATTAATAAACATTAAACAGCTAGCATCTGCAACTCTAATTCAGCGATTCAGCATTTCAAATTAAGTTCAAAAACTTAACTAATCCTGATTAGAAAGCCAGATGATGTATTGTACAAAAAGTTGTGCAGAATCTTTTGCAACATAAGTTTAGAAAACCTAACATCTACAAATCAGGAAACCAGTTTTGTTTTTCCTCCTCTGTATTATGTTTATGCTGTTTGCATAACAGAACATGTGCACACATATAAAATAGTAACAAATTATTTCAGCTGGTTTAATTTTGTTTCTTCAATACTAAAAGTTCATGTAACACATAACGGTCTCAGACTGACTTGTCTGTGTGCACAAAGGTCACTCACAAAGCATCAGTGGGTGTTTTGACTTCCTGTCATTTCATCACTGATCTTTAGCACCTTGGTAAAGATCAGTGGAAGAACAGCAGCAGGCTGGTCCACGCCTCTCTGTGGTTTTCTGAGGTCAGGGCCCGAAAACACACGGAACAGAACAAGCCTGGAAATCAAATATGAAGTCAAACATAGAAACATGTTTCTGAATCCTGTGTTGTTTTGTAATGTACCGTAGCAAGGCAACATCTGCTTCCCTGTCTGACTTGTCACACGAAAAATTGCTGCAGTGAGGATGATGAAGATTGCTCTTGCTCAGCGACTGCTAATTAAAGCCCCTGACTGAGACTTTAAGAACATAATTGGACATTTTCCTCCACAGTATAAGCTTGAGGAAAACTGAAGCCACCTCTGACCTGCTGTTTAATGTTAAATTCATTTCATCCTTTGTCCTTTGCGTCTCACATGCTTATTCATCATGCTTATCATTGGAAGTCCACTTTTGTAATTGAAATCTTCAGAAAATCCAGATATTGCAACAAGTACAGTACAACAACTATACATGTAATAAAACAAATGCTGATTATAAAGCAAGTGCATGTTTGCGACAAAAATCGGTAATAACAGTATTCATGGGTAATCTGGTTTGCAGTAAATACCACTAGCCACTAGGTGGCGACAAAGGAACCCTTTGGACAGTTACGTTTTAACTGAAAATCTCCCGAGGCAGCATCTCTGTGTTGCTAAATATAAATAATTGATAAATATGTTTAAAAAGTATGTTTTAAACTCTTCTCTTTCTTTGTAGCTGAAAACCATATTTTTTGTACTGCAACAGTAAAAATCAGAATAAGCCTAGTAAAGAGAAACATTACAGCGAGAACACCATATTTTCAGAGCTGATATGAAAGATTGGTACAGCCAAATAATGATTCTTCACCCTCAGTAAATACGAAGCAATAATTCTGAATAAGATGCAGCTAAAATATTTAAAATCAAAGTGTTATTTATTCAAATAAATCATATTTAACAGCGGCCTCCCATGGACGAACATGATAGAGCCTGCCTGAAACTTGGAGAAAAATTGAAACGGGAG
>NW_005187408.1:4691980-4707043 GCF_000239375.1 Pundamilia nyererei
GTGCGTTTTTAAAACGCCCCCCTGTGGCTGTATTTATTTATTTTTTTTACAATATCAACAAACTGTCCGTGTTTCAGGCGCTCGATCCCTTAAGAAAAATGTGCCTGGTACCAAGCAAATTTCATTTGACCACATTCTCTTTCTAAAAAAAATTTTACACTGTACTTAAGTAAAAAAAAAACATTACATAAAAATGTCATACTTAGTGAATAATAAAAACAGTATGTATGGGACTGCGGACGGGTAGTGACAGTAAATGTTGTAATATTTTCATATTGCACAAACACAGAAATGTCACTATTGTCATATCACTGAAATAAACCCCATATGAAGAGGTTAATTATATTTTATATGAGTGAAATCTGCAAGCAGTATGTCGATATCCTAAGTTTTGTCCACAAGATGCCAGCAAAACACCGTTTTTAGAGCTGCTCGTGGAAAGCCAATTTTTATGGTACTGTTTTGCTGCTCTCCTTATATAAGATGCAAATTATAATAATAAATATACCATAGTAATGCATCACATCAGCGCAAATGCAATCACCTGAAGGTATACGATGGCACAAAGGCGCAGATGATGCAGCCTTTTGCGCTTTCATTGTGCGATTTTTCGCGCTGTGTGCCTCAGAACCCTCTGAAAGTCCCCAAAGGGCCCCCAGAAAGTCCCGAAACCCACTTTGAGCCACTACAGTCATAATGAAAAGACCCATTTTGCTGAAAGAGGTGACAACACTGTTGTCTGCTATAACATTCGCCTCCTGAGATTCTCAACCAATGAAAGAACTGCTTGCAAATTCTTAACCAATCACTTGCGAGCGTGTCCTCGTTTTTGACCTATCAGTTTCGAGAACCGACTCCTCTCGTCACGGCCCCGTTTCTGACCAATCGGGGGCGAGGCCGCCTGTGCAGAGGGCTGGGCGCGAGAATCGGCGGGATGGACAAAAATCATAACGCCAAACAGAAGTACAGAAGAGAAAGATTATGTTAGAAACAGCCCGGACGGCGAGTAATAAAAGTAGCCCACCTTCAGTTTCATAGCGAGTTTTTATGTTACGAGTCCGCATTTGAAGACAGCCTTTATCTGAAGAGGACATAGCAACGCCTTTCTCTGGGAAGATGTGAATATGACTTGTACGGAGAAAGTATATGTTATAAACTGTGCTTTTAGTTAGCTCGCTGCTAGCCAGATCCCGAAGAAACCTGCAATGACTGTCAACGCTTTCTATGGATACACATCTATTAAAGAGGGATTTTAGGGAGCTGCCAAGCACAGGTTCATCTACGAAGAATTTCAGTCCTCCTACCAGCTGTCATGGACAACGTGAAATCACGCAGGTGGGTGCCAGCAGTGTTTCATTATTCAGTTCCCGTGACACAATGCACCTGTGTACAGTTAATACGACGTGCCTCATATAAACAGCTTATACTGCAAGTGCACCTGCACACTTGCACTGTAATAAGGTCTGCCTATGGGATTTATGAATAAGTAGTTAATGAATAACACCTATAGTTAATAACATACCCCGATGAAAAGTATAGACAGTGTAAAATCCACGTTTCAGATATAGCTTAAACAACCTGAAACGTGCATTAATTTGAATGGGTGGCAATGCTTCTGAAAGTTTCGCATTCAAAATAATGTTCTGTGAATGTGAAGCCAGTTTCACACAGCTGTTATGTAACAGCATCATCCTTGAAAACGCATTACTAGACAATGACAAATCAGCCAGATTAATGCATCTTTACTGCTCAGATTCACTTTTTCTGAATATTTAAAATAAAAACAACCACCGACTAAAAAACTCCACATCAGATAGCATGTGTCCTCTAATTATACATCACAGATTTTTGCATTAAGTCTCTTGGGTTTCTGGCAATGGAAGAAAAAGCTTCTAGACCGTATAAGTATACCATGTGAAAAATGTGGGTTAATTAGTTTAAAAATTATTCATATCAATCAGTTTTGTTAATCAGACATTATAGTCATCGCTTAAGCTAAAAGTACTACACATTTTCTCAGTCCATCCCAGTAAGTATGAATATTTGAACAGTATAGTACTGCCCTGTGCATAATTTGGACTGCTACCTTTAGACTTTGGAAAATAGGAAACCTTAAAATTGTAACCTTGGTCTGTTAGCCTCTATAAAGGGCATTTTTCATTATGTTCTAAGATATGGATAAACTTCAACAGCAACATGATTGTTTGAACACTGGATGTAGATCAGTATACTATTTGGTGACGCTTGTTACATTTTATTTTAGAGAAAGTCTTCTATCCAATTAGAACAACTCAGAGTTATTATTTCATATTCATTGCTTATGACAGGTGATGTATTCCTAATGGATTAAACACTGAATATAAATATGGTGCTTCTTATACTTGCCACCTAGAATTATAGTTTTATATTCTTCAGTTTCAAAGTGAATAAATGAGTAAATGCCAGGAGGTTATGCAAGTATACCCCCTTTTTTTTTCAACTTTTTTGAACTGGACCGTTAGGGCTTTGCCAGTCCCCTAACCACACCCCAGTACACCTCTTCCACCTCATCAAGACACACACACACACACTTATAAAGCTCTGGTAGTGAAAGAGCCTCTTGATGCAGACCCCTCCTTTCCTCCAGTCACCTTAGGCCCCTCCTTCCTTTTCAGCAAACTTCTCTTGCCTCTTGTGAGGGAATCAGGCCATACCAAAATTCAATTGGTATACTAAAGTTTCCACTCTAAGGAAGACCTTTCATCCACATTTTCATACAAGACCTCAAGAGAGCACTCCCCAACCCCCTGTGTGTGCATGTGTGGTTGTAGAGGTCTCCTACAGGGCAACAAGCCTGGCTGTTCAGGAATTTAATTTCTTTTCCATTTATTAAAGTCTGCTCCCATACTGCAAAGACTTTAGTGCCCAGCAGCAGGTTTTTGCATGCAAAAAATTTGAAATGGAGTGTGCTGACATTTTGTATTATCAGTAGTTCTATTTTGTGTTCTTTATTGTGCATAATTATAATTGACATGTTATTTCTGTCTTTGCATCTTCAAGACCTGTGACCTAATGCAGTCACACTGAGATCCCCGCATCAACGAACTCATTGTTTGGTTAGCTAAAATGTCCAGAGTCAGTGTTGTGCAATACATGAAGAACACATTGCTTTCAGTTTTGATATGATGTGTCAAAGGCTTGTTTATTGGCCACTGATGCTTTTAGTTTTGCTTTTATTTGTCTTTTATTAATGTATTTGTTTATTTATTTTGCTGTGACATCAAAAGAGTTGTGGTCAGCTTTTGGTACATGCTGCTGCTTTTCCTCAATCCTGCCCCTAAAAAGCTTGGCATAACTCACTGCTAAAGTCTAATTCTTTTAACAGGGATTTTATTTCTTTCAGATGAAGTTAAAGCAAAGAGTAGGCAAATCTACTTGGTCACAAGACCGTTTAATTACACTGAGCCTTCATCCTGTAGTAATAGTTAAGCTTCTTACACCATTCTCAAGTAATTTCTTTTTACAGCTTTGGTGTCCATGTATTGATGTCTAATATATTAGCTTACAGGCACTGACCTCATACCTCAGTCTTGGGCTCCATTTGTGGTCTAAATGTGCTCTTCTTTTACTGCCTTGTATATTTTAGCAATGATGAGGATGAAGAGCTGCAGTCCACAGATCCAGAGAGTAAAGAGAAGAGCAAAGATAAAAAGACACTGTGCAAAGTAAAGTGGTCACGAGATGAGGTAAGTTTATCAGAGATCTGACATCTGAGCTGGGAATTTGTTGGAAAGATTTAACTTGAGGCATTGCATGTTATGTTCTGCTTTTATCTCCTCGCAAACATCTTTAAGGGTAACTGTATAACAGTGTTTATGTGAAAATGCTGAACAAGACGCCTTACATGCGCTCTGTACCATTTGCTTTTTTTCCATCTCTCTTTTTCTTCAGGATGAAAAGCTGAAAAAGCTTGTTGAGCAGCACGGAACAGACTCCTGGAAATTAATAGCTACCCTTTTTCCAGTAAGCACATTTCAATTGTGTAATTTCATTAAACAAAAATGTTACTACTTTACACCATATTGGTTTATCTCTTTCAGTTACTACTGTAATGAGGTGTTGCTCTTTGTGTATCTCTATCACAGGGGAGGACAGATGGCCAGTGTCAGCACCGGTGGCAGAAGGTGCTCAATCCAGAGCTAGTGAAAGGACCATGGACAAAGGAGGAGGATCAAAAGGTAAGACGAGCTCTGAATCCCTATTTTGTGCAGAAACATTGGTGACAAAATGGGTAAATGATATGGCAGAGAGGGGAGAGAGCAGTTTAGACAGGTTGAAAACACACAATACAAAGACAAGTGCCACAATATGTAATGTACCCTTTAGCTTCAGAATAACCAGGCTGTGCACATGTGCATGCTTACTTCCCGCCAAGAAGGGTTTTTTTCATTTTTTTCTAAAGTAAATTCTCCACTACGTCATTCGTAATAAAACAGTCTCTTCAAGTAAGAGGTTTAGCAGCCAGCCGCTTTTTTAATTAGTTTTTTTTTCCTACAAAGCAAAGCTTGAAGACCTTTTCCTGCTGTTAGACCAGCGATGCATTCCTTAAATGGATCACTGTTGTTCAAGAATGTCATGAATGGTGTGTCATTCCTCCGAAATGTTGGAATCATAACAAAAACACAGATCTTACAATTATAGCTTAGCCTGCCAAAAGTGACATCACAACATTTCTCAGCCTCCATGGAAAGAGCCAAACAAGCTCTGCTGTTGCTATAGTGAAGGTTTCTAAACAGCACTGCTTCTCTTAGAAATCTGAACTCTTTGAACAAGTTTATAGAGTGGCAGAATTAATTAGGGCCCTACCCCATTCATTCATAAATCCATGAATTTATTTACTCGTGCTTCTACTGAATATCCTCCACGTGGTGGTGTTTATGCAGGTTATTGACCTCGTACATAAATATGGTCCCAAGCGCTGGTCAGTGATTGCGAAGCACCTCCAGGGAAGAATCGGAAAGCAGTGCCGTGAACGCTGGCACAACCACCTCAACCCAGAAGTTAAGAAGTCTTCATGGACTCAGGAAGAGGATCGAATCATCTATGAAGCCCACAAACGCCTTGGCAACCGCTGGGCTGAGATCTCTAAGCTTCTTCCTGGACGGTAGTGTAGTGCGTCACACACTGTCTGTTTGTGCTTCCTGTCTAAGTAATGTAAGTGAGTCACACTAGCAATGCTATCCCCTAACAGAACGGACAACTCCATCAAGAACCACTGGAATTCCACCATGAAGAGAAAAGTGGAGCATGAGGGGTACCTGCAAGATGGCTGCAAGACTTCCTCTGCTAATGGGAAGAGACGCCACAACAGGCAGTGTCCTGCAACTCCAACAGAGCCCCAGCACTGTGACCGCAGCCCTGTGGTTATGACAGCATCAAACCAGGTCCATCCTCAGTCTTTGTTTCATTTGTCATCTTACTTAAAACATGCTTCACCTCAAATACAACATTTATAATCAGGGCCCATTTAACTGTAAAAAACTCATAGTACCGTATCACCCCAATCGATCTCTTCATTCTCAGACTGTGGGCTTGTGATATTTAAAAGTAGAATGAGAGGCAGAGCCTTCAGCTTTCAGGCCTCTTTCCTGTGGAACCAGCTCCCAGTTTGGATTCGGCAGACATCTCTACTTTTAAAATCAGGCTTAAAACTTTCCTTTTTGATAAAGCATATCGTTAGGTCTGGATCAGGTGACCCTGAATCCTCCTTTAGTTATGCTGAAAAAGACTTAGGCTGCTGCAGGCTTCCTATGATGCACTGTTTCTTCTTCACTCACCTTCCCCTTTATGTGTTTATACACCACTGCACTTCAACAGTGTGTCTTTTGTCCTGTTTCCTCCCCTCACCCTCAACCTGTCACGGCAGATGGCCGCCCCTCCCTGAGTCTGGATCTGCCAGATGTTCTTCCTGTTAAAAAGGAGCTTTTCCTTCCCACTGTTGCCAAGTGCTTGCTCATAAAGAGACATGTTATTGTTTGTGTTTTCTCTGTATTATTATGATCTTTACCTTACAATATAAAGCACAATGAGGTGACTGCTGTTGTGATTTGGCGCTATTTGAGCTAAGTGCAATGCTCTGTTTGCAGACGGGTGGTTTTCCATTTGAGCCTCATGGTGGGCACATGATGGACAGTCTTCCTGAAAATTCAAGCTTCATATCAGTGAGTCTTTTATAAGGTTTCTTTGCATGCTAGTGGGGAAAACGTCTGACTTCTTTATTTTCTGGTCTTTCTGTAGTTGTACTTGTGATTGCTAACTCTGGAGCTCAAATCAAAAACTTGAACGTCCTGTTTTTTCTCCTAACACAAAATACAGCTGAAAGGGTGTGCGATGTCAGTGCTGTTGTTGCAGTGTTTTTATGTTTATGTCTTGTTTTCCTGATTTTCTTAACTCTCGTAACTCTTTCCTCTTTTCCTTTCGCCTCCTCTTCCTCCGTGATGTTTGTTTATTCCAGCCATCCTGCCTGGATGATCCTGACAGAGAGCAAAGAATTAAGGAGCTTGAACTGCTGCTTATGTCAGCAGAGAGTGAAGTCCACCAACAAGTGCAGTGCAGAGGTTCATGTGTAAGAACACACACTGAATGTGTGTTAGCATTCTTAGTCAGCATAGCCTGCGTGTGTTAATAGCTTACAGTACATACACTGTAAAAAGGCTCATATTTATATTAAATATGTCTTCGCGTCAAAGTGAAATAAACAGCGAGTTACATAATCTGAAAAAACAATATATTGATATCGAAAAGTTTATTTAAGTCCAAAATCCTGGCATTTGATTCTAACTGGCCTTCATTAATGAACTTTTTGCAGTGTATATATTCTAAAACAAGAATGAGGGCATGTATGCGTGTCTGTAGCCTGTTTGCTGTAGTGTTGCAATAGTAACTACTTTCCCCTTCTCGCCACTTACTCAGACTGGCCTGAAGCTGTGCTTGGTAGTCCCCCTAGCTCCCACCCCTCACCTCGCCCATTATTTTAGTTTTAAACTTGATCCCGCCCCCTCATCCCCTCCAGCCCTCACTCCCTGCCATCCTACCATACCCACACTTAGCCCGCAGTTTGGTTCTGACTAAAGCATTCTCAGTCTCTATTCTATCTGCACTGACTGTTTTCATACTTCATTCACATTTATTCTTTCCAGTGAGCGACTTTATACTGTACAATTTTTTCCCACCATTTCCTACACATAATTTCCAAACTCATGCAAATTAGCAATAATTTTACACCACATCTGCCAAACTCATCAGATCAGACACCATCCTGCTGCACGAGCCAAAGATCTAACAGCAGCGTCTTTAACCCCCACCCGTCCCCTGCTGCCCTCTATCTCAGAGTTTGGAGCAGTACCCAGCATGGCCAGACAGTGTGTCAGATGACACGTTAACCACGAGTAGCAGTAGCCTGGAAGAACAAGCAGAGAGAAGACCCTGGAAGGGCCCTGAGATCCCGCAGGGAGCTCCAGCACCGCTTCCTGTCTCGCCCAGCAAATTCCTGGCTGTAGAGGCCAGCACAGTGCTGTCCACCCTGCAGACCATACCAGAATTTGCAGAGACCATGGAGCTTATTGATTCAGTGAGTAACAAATGGAGACGAACACAGAACAAACATAACTCTGTGTAAATTTGTTGGCCAAATATTGTGAATGTATTAAAGATCTACTGTAGATGTGTTTTGTTCTGCAGGATCCTGTTGCATGGAACGAAGTGGCCAGTTTTGATTTGTCAGAGACGGCGACGCCGTCCAGGCACAACCAGGCAGCCTATAGCACTATCTTGCAAGAGAGCACCATGTACAATTCAGTGAATTACCCAGTCAACGCTGCCACTACCGACTTAGGCCAAGACAGGAACTGTGCTCCATTTGGTGTGGGAGATCTTACATCCCTGACTCCCATTAACTCATCCAAACCCACCCAGGCTTCCACTGGGAGGAAGAGGAGAAGAGAGAGGGGGGAACCATCTCCTTTGTGTGACAAGACTTGCTCTTCCTTCTTGGAAAATATTTCAAATTCTCCCAAGAAAACACCTATAAAGACACTGCCATTTACCCCGTCACGAGTAATTATCTTAATAATTTACTTCAGAGAACATCTTCCCATTACAGCTGATGCAGTGATTTGACTAATATGCCATGTCTTCATTCTCCTCAGTTCTGCAACATATCAGTGCCAGAGCATCTCAATCTGGAAAACCCTGCCCTCACCTCAACTCCTGTGTGCGGTCAGAGGTGTCTGCTCAACACACCCCTTCAAAAAGATACCACACCTAAACACCAGAAAGAGAATGATGGGTAAATGAATCGGCTGTAAGCAGTATATCAGAAGATCTTTTTGCTTGCAGAAAACTAGTGTAATCACAATTACAAATATGTAGTTCCAGGACTCCTAAATTCTGCAAAACAGTCATGACTCCAACTCCGAGGACACCCACTCCTTTCAAAAATGCTTTGGCTGCCCAGGAGAAAATGCACGGGCCACTAAAGAGAGAGGTAAATTTGCCAAATTCTGGTGCAAGCAGGTGAACATATTGCTGCCTTTTTTGTGGTTATACTCATCCATTTTTGATTTGCAGCCACAGCCTTTGGCCTTTCTCGAAGAAGACATTCGAGAAGTTCTAAAGCAAGAGACCGGAACAGACATCTTCAACAGAGCAGACTTACAGCCAGATTACAGAGTGTGGAAACATAACGTAAGTCACGAAATACAACCTTCATGACCTCAACACCTCATCAAAAAACTAAGAAATAATTTTACTTCATTTTGATGCTTCAAAATTAGATGGATGGCCCAGCTAGAAAAGTGCGCAAGTCTCTTGTCCTGGACCCTTGGGGCAAAGAAAGCATTAATACTGAACTTTTCCAAGACCAGCTCGACGATGCACAGGTAAGCCTCTCTGACCACACTTCAAATCAGCTTCAGGTCCTGGAGCCCTTTCCAAGTAAAAGTATTTTTATAAATACCATGTAATTACTATTACTCTTAATCTACTGCTTTCTTAAAACCCGCACCATTCAAAGAATGCCATGTTGCAGGTGTCAGATGAAGGTCTACTGACAAGCTCTTCATTGGTTTCTCCGATCTCCGAGAGAGACGAGTGTGGCCATTCTGTGACTTCCGGGAAAGATGAGCTCTCATTAGGAGTCGCCGTTCATACTCAACACTTTACTAGCCCTCGGACGAAGAAGCTTCCGACTTCTAACAAAGCAACAAAACACAACACTGCACAGGTATGACGAAACAAAACAACTGTCATTAATGTCAATGTGTAGTTAATGCTGTGAAAAGGGTAGAAACAGACAATCACAGTAACCACTGATCACCTTCTGTGCAGGTGAGTGAGTGGGAAGCAGTGGTTTATGGAAAGACGCAGGACCAACTGATCATGACAGAACAGGCTCGTCAGTACCTGAATCCCTACCCACCGTCCACCTCTGTCTCAAGGGCGCTTGTGCTTTAAAGCCGTCCCCTCGACTACGCAGGCAGCACTACATCTGTCCGACAACTAAAACCTCCACTGAATCTTGTAAGAGACAATCCAGTGAAGACAAATTGTTTTATTTTTCTTCTGAAGCAGAAGTGCACTGCCAGTGACGTCCATACAGAGGTTTTGTTCTCAACGCATTTTGAGGTAACTGCCCAAAGTGTTCTCTGTTTGCCAGCAGTCATGAGCAGTTTTGTACACATACAAAAAGGCTTTTTCTTTTAATCAACCTGCACATAGAGTAGGCTGCAGAAATAGTGTGTATCACCAGCAGCGGCTGCTTCTGAGTTGTATATTATTAATATATTGTTTAAAGACATGAAAGACATTATAAGATGTAGCGCTACTCATTGTTTATCTCCTCCTGCATGTTTTCACTAAACTGCCCCACTGCTGTTAGCAGATAAAAAAAACACGTATGTGCAGCATTTGTAGCTTTTTACCGACACCCGTGTACAATGAAATCACGCCATGGGTTGTAAACCGACGCAGTACAGACTTCATTCACTGGCCACTTTATTGGGTATATCTGCTCGACCGCTCATTAACGCAAGGCATATCATATGGTCAAGATGATCATATGATGTGAAGTTTACACCGAGCGTGAGAGTGAGGAAGAAAGGTGATTTAAGTGACTGAACACAGCATGGTTGTTGGTGCTCAGAAATTGCTGATCTGCTGGGATTTTCCATCACTACCTTCTCTAGGTTTTACAGATACAAAATTCAAAATGGGTAAAAATGGCCAGACTGAAGGCAAAAGTAACTCAAATAACCAAAATATGCAGAAGAGCACCTCTGATGTAGCTGAGGGGCTACAGCAGCAGAAGACCATACCAGATGCCACTCCTGTCAGCTAATAACAGGAAACTGAGGCTTTAATTCACACAGGCTCCCTGAAACTGTACAAAAAAGATTGGAAAAATCTTGCCTGGTCTGACGAGTCTCAATATTCAGATGGTAGGGTCAGAATTTGGAGTAAACGACATGAAATCATGCATCCATCCTGCCTTCCTGTACTCAAATGGGATCCACAGACAACAGACCCCATCAGATCCAGTCACCTTTGGGATGTAGCTGAAAATCTGCAGCAACTATGTGATGCTATCATGTCAATAAGGATCAAAATCTCTCAGGAAAGTTTCCAGCACCTCGTTGAATCTGCGCCATGAAGAATTAAGACAGTTCTGAAGCCAAAAGAGGGTCTAATCCCATATTAGGAAGGTGTACCTAACAAAGTGGCTGGTGAGTGTGTAATGTTACTGTTGATTTTTAAATGAGAAAAAAAAATGCACTTACATGTTTTTTGTGACAGCAGTGTTATGTTAAGGAGGAATGCCAATCGGACTCCATGTGAAGTTTTTAGGATGGAAATAGGAAGCTGTCAGTATTGCACTATTGAGTTGACTTTGCTGCTGAGAAAGGAGCAGTATTTTCGAGGGCAAACTGGATAGCACTTGTGATGGTATTTTTTTTATTATTATTTTATTTCTTTTAATAACACAGCGTTTCCTTTCCAAGGCCATAGAGTCGGTGGAGACATCGGTTGAATGTATTTCATTGCAATGTACATGTGAAAGAACCTCAAAAATGGAAGGGTACCTTAATGTTTATTTTTGTTTGTTTTATTTATTATCTGACAGCTCTAAGGCTTAGATATTAATATAAATCGGACACCGTGGGTTTCAAAGAAGTTTAATCTTGCTGCCAAAACAGCCTAAAAACTCTCATTTGCTCTAAAGCAGTTCTCTATTAGGGAATGAATGGCCGCCATTGTTTTGGGCAGACGTTCGTATCATTAGTGCTCAGCAACAAGCATTTTGTTGGAGAAGGATTTAGGTTTTATGTGAGGGCTGTAGGTTTTATTTATTTAATGTCTACTAATTTATTTATTTCTAAAAGAAAACATTTAAGAGAAATTATTGAGAAATTATATTGTCTTTTTTTCTTTCAAAATTAGGATTGGGCAACCATTCAGTTTTTTATTTCTCCAAGTTAGAAGAACAAGCACTGCAACTGATTTAATGTTAATTTCTTCTCCTGATTAGGCGAGAGCTAGCAAATAACCTTTGCATAGTTGTACGTGTGATTTTGTAAAATATAGATAGGATGTATGTAGGTAGCGGGACTCCATTTCTGACCTCTAATCATAGACTAATTGCACTTTTTTTCCTCTTTGTTTAAATGTAAATGTTCATTCTCATAATGTAGCTCCAGTTCTTACCTTTTTTCGTGTGTGTATGTGTTAGATGGGTGTTTCCTTATGTTTGCTCATGTTTGCTCATTCATGTTTGAATGCTGATGTTAAGATCATGCTGCTTTATTTACACATGTTCTTTTCTCCTGTTTTGCTGCAAAAGGTGTATTTAAAATGCACTACGTAAAAACCTTGTATTTTTAGACAGATGGCTTTGAGCTAAAACACAAAATACATATTGGTCAACACATATGTTATTACAATTCTGTCTCCTAAAATGCTGGGCTGCTGTGCAGAATGCAATATGTTGCTAAAACCCTATATTTAATTGGAAATAGTGCAAAGATGTTATTGGATGTTATGTTTTGATACTGATGCCAGTAATATGTTTCAAATAAGGTGAAAACAAGGGCTTGTTTACCACTGACTACTGCTTTTTTAACACTATGAGGAAGGCAGGTGCACTAGTCTGAAAGCAAAATGTTTTCCCATTTTTAGATTTTAGTGGTCACCAGCTCCTAGTCCTCTTTGTCATATTTTTAATTTCTTTATGACATGTCCGAACGCTGGGCAGGACAGTTTAGCACCTGCTTTCTTCACCTCTTTCTTTGGAGCAATATCACCGAGCATTAAAGCGCATATTAGCCGTGCAGTGTGCACAATGCAACCGAATATCATCTGGCTTTTTGAGCTGGACACTCATAACAAGTTGATTGATCCGTCTCCCTTTTTTAGCCCGGACAACACATTGTCCACGATGTCAGAGATGAATTACAGATTGTGATTGGTCAGACCACAGGACAGTTTTTCCCTTCATCCAAGTCCGTTTTAAATGAGCTTGGCCCAGGCAGCTGTATTTCTGGATATTGTTAGATTAATTTTTTTTCTATTCTTACTTTGAATGCCATTTTTTATTACATACACTGTGGGCAACTGCAAGAAGCCGTTCACTGAAAATGGTTGTCAGATGTTTCATTTTAGTTTCAGTGTCAGCTTCACTGATGTCCTCTGGAGACATCACATTTATTACTGAACTATTAGCCCACACAGTCTCACTAAGTGAAGGATGCCTCCCTAATTTGCCTTGGTCACTATAGTCACTACAATGAACCTTTCTAATGTAGTATTAGTATTTAAGCTGGTTTGAAACACCTTGTTGGCATCAAGTTCAAAATAAGCGCAAATCTTTCTATTTAAATTTTTATGTCTTGTTATCTTTGTGACATTTTAAACTAAATATAGGGCTTAAAATGTTTGCAAATCATTGCATTCTGTTTTTATTAACATCTGTACAAGATCCAGATGTGATCTCTGCTGCAGCCATTGTCTCCTTGTATCCTGCTGAACTACCCTTGAGTGAGATGTCACATGTTTCTCTGCTCACTCAGTTCACCTTCTGAACAAGAACAAATGCACTCTCAAACCGCTCCATAAAAAAGTTCCATAATCTGGTGAAGTAACACTATAGCTGCATGTATTTTTTTTCTTGTATCATCTGCTTTAGTGGATCCAGTAATGGCTATAATCTGGATTATCCTGCATTAAGTATTTGAGTGAGAATAAGAAGGGAATCTTGTCAGGGAAATCAGGTGGAAAGATCAGAAGAATATGGTACACAACGCTAAAAACAGACTAAACAACTTTGTAAGATGTTTACTGTATATTTGGATCGGGTGGCTGAGATCTGTCTAATCTGTATATATTTGTGTCGTATGTTCTGTGTGTTGGTTTGTACATTCCATTTGTTAAAACCAAGATAATCTGTTTGTGTGTTAATGACATTGTAACATCATAGGTTGCAAGGGAATTAAGTACATATAAGTACAGGATAGTAGCAGCTGTCATATACTATTGTAGTTATGCATGAGCAGTACACAAGATGCTGGACTTTGCTTTCATTTACAGGAGAATCACACATGTAACACTTGAGTTATACTATATAGCATTTTCAGTTGAAACCATAATCGAGGTACCATAGAAATCCTGCCAACTGTCTTTGTAACCATGTACTTAATTTGGCTAAATAAATGCATTTGTTGGATAATTTTAAAGGTATTCTGACTTTCTTGTGTTTGCATTTTCACTTGCCATCAACTGCCAAAATGCCTTTGTGCAAATTAGTATACGTTACATGCTGTTTTCTGCATAATAAAGATTTCTGATGATCGCTTAGTTTTTCTGACACGCTCACAGCGGGCATGGCGACACTCTGACGTCTTGCCAAAAACTAACGCCACTGAAAGCTTTTTCTTTGTCTTTTTAAATGGTGAAAGTGGAAATTGAAATATTCCACCTTTAATCATGCACTCTTAATTTTTCCTCACATGCAGCGTGGACATTAAGCAGGTGAAGGCTGGGTGTGACAACTCATGGAGTGGTTTGAAGATGACCTCTCTGTCATGTGTGTATGTATACGTTGGGATGCTGTCAACTTGGCCTGGGGTCCAGGGACACGAGCCCCCTCCACCAGAACAAGAGGCCTCTCCACAGGGTCAGCTGCTGGCCCTAAAGGGGCCCACTCACCCATGACTTAATGCCCCTGAGCTCCTTTGTCCTTTGGGCTGTTGGTTTTACAGGCCCATTCACTCAATTGCCCCCCAAATGGAGGGAGAATGTGACGACTTGCCTTATGCTGAAGGAGCGGCAGTGCGCATGCATGCAAACAATGTACACATAAACACACGAGCGCCACATGCACGCCATGTCCACTTAATCAATCTGTCCTCCTTTGCTTTCATTCTGGTACAAGAGGGCCTTTTGTTATTGCGTGACCCGCACTATGAGCCGAAAGATGTCGGGGACCCTTTGCTTCTTAATTGGTTATTGGCAGCAGCCCTTCCACTTTGTACCTCCTGCATGTATTTAGTTGAAACAATGACTTACTGAAACACTGTATAGACCTAAAATAAACATATAATTGCTGTTTTTCGGATGAATTGCATTTAACTTAGATATACAGATTCTCTTCACATGCTGTAGTTTCCACTGATTTAATTATAATGTCCAGTGCACGTTTGCCCCCCTTCTGTATCTCTTATCATTCAGTCAGCTTGACTAGGTAAGGTATGTGTGTGTGTCCATTTTTGGGTCTACCCTGTGCACCAAAGATATGAAACAGAGCCTACAGGCATCTGACCAAATCTCCTCGGCCTTCTTTCTTTAAGCACACACCCATAAGCGAGTGCACAAACTCTCTCACACACACTGTTTGCCTTTGTGTATGCTAGACAGCAGATGGCAGCCCATTATAGGGCTGACAGAGCAGTCATCTGGCAGGCACCCCGGTTACCCCCTCCTTCCACCTCTCCTCCCCCACCACCCAAAAGACACCCAGCACAACACAACAGGGAT
>NW_005187408.1:4708054-4710830 GCF_000239375.1 Pundamilia nyererei
GAACAAGCAAAGCTTAATACTAAACAATATATATATTAGCTGTATAATACCAGCAGGCCAGCTCTAATAGTAATTTGGTATGGCTTCGCGGGCCAAATGTAATTAGGCTGCGGGCCAAGTTTGGCCCGCGGGCCAGAGTTTGACACCTATGCCCTAGGGGGTGTGTCTCATTTTAACCTTGTGACTTCCAGACACTTGTGCTTGTAGCTTGTAGCTGTAGCTGTCCTCTGGTATTACAGCCCCCTCAGCTCTAACTAGCTTCCCTCTCTTTGTCATCATCCTATTACACTTCTCCAGTCTGAACAACATTCCAATGTTGTCGCTGTATATCCTGGTGGTATGGATCAGTGCATTGATGTCTCATTCACTCTTGGCATACAGCTTGATATCACACATGTAGAGGAGGTGGCTGATGATCGCTCCATTCTGTTTTCAATAATCTCACTGAGGGGGTTCAGGCCTATGCAGAACAGCAGAGGAGACAGACCATCTCCTTGGCAGATCCTACACTTGATGGTGACTTATGCTATTGGCTTGAAGCGAGTTGTTCGCTACATCCCCACTGAATTCCTGAGGATGGCTCTTAGGATCCTGTTGATCTTGTACAGTTCTAGGCATCCAGGATCCATGTGTGGGGCACTGGGTATAGGGTTTCTTACAGTCAGTCCAGGCAGTGCACAGGTTGGTGAGCTTGGTCTTGCAGTTTCAGGCCACTGTTCTGTCTACCACTGCTTGGTGTTTTGCTCCTCTGGCATTCCTGCCTATTCCTTTTGGTGCCCCGCTCATGTATTGAGCCATGTATGCAATAAGACACTTAAGCTCAATTATATTAATTTAAAAAAATTGTAAAAAAATCATTTTGCCATATTTTACAATTAATGTAAAAATTAAAAATGACAAAAATGTTTTCAATTCTTTTTGGTGCATTTGTAGACATATTTATTTATTTATTTCATTTAAAAATATTAACGTTTTTTATTGTTTATTTTGGATTTTGACAGTTTTGATCCTCCATACTTTATACTCGATATCCAGCTACACTTACAATAACTTTGTATATATGTGCATATACTCAGTTCTTTTGTCAAACTCCAGAAGTAATCACAAAGTTATTCACAATAATTCCTTGACCCTATATAAAAGTGAGTCATAGGCTCGAGGTAAACTCTAACAGTAAACGCTACAATATTCTCCTTGTGAATGAGAGTTTGCTACAGGACGAGTGGAGCTGTCTGTCTTTGTAACATTTACACTCTTCACTGTGCAGGACATGTCTTCCAAACACTGGCCCCAGAGTGACTGCCTCCTGCAGCCTTTATAACAAAGGATTATACAACAGTGAATATCAAACAGCAAGTGGAGGAGGGGTGTATTTCCCTGTGGAGGTCAAGGCCAAAGTTAGGATTTTATGTCCTCTGCAGAAGGTAATCTACAGCCCACCCTATAGAGATCCCACCACAAGGACAAGGCTGGGAGGCACCACTGAAAAAGAAAGACTACATGCAACTTCTGAGAGCTGCTTTGGAGTTGCTGGGGCAACTGGCACAATCCCTGGTCTTTTGGCAAAGCTTTCAGCAGGCCTCAATCACACTTCCTATTAGAAAGGAGGGAGGCCCAGTGTGTTCAAAGGAAAATGAACAGGAGCCTAAGCATTGAGTCGTACACCGAGGCATGTTTGGACTGAAATGAAATCATCATACAGTCACGGAGGGTTTGCTGGTTTTATCATTATCACAGTAACATATTACAGCATATTAAATAGACATAGACACACATTAACAAATCACAGGAAAAAAATTAGGACCATAACAAAACCAACAGCAGAAATAACATTCAATAAAGGCAGCGTTATAGAAAAGGCTAAATTTAATAATCATGAAGCATCACTTCCTGCTTCACTGACTGCATCTAACTGCTACGTTGTTTGAGCTTTGATTGCAGCGACTAATGTTGTACAGTTTTCAGAATATAAGCCTGACTTTAGATTAGCTGAAGCACTGGGCAGAAAAGAGCAACACCTTCAAACTTTCCAGCATGTTGCACTTGAGACAACACCCCCATCAGTGATGTCACGGCATGCTTTGCCCATCAGATAAAGTGGGTAACACACACACAAACACACACACACACACATACACTACTGTGACATCACTAATCAGGGTGTTTACATTCAGCCTTCAACCTCCTGCTTGCATCTAGAAAATCCTGATAAAGCACAAGTACAAGCCCACATCAGGAAATTCAAAACTCATCTGCACATTTCAGAAGCTCCTCTACCCCCTCATCCTCCACCCCGAGTGCAACCTCACCAAAGTGATCTCAGCTCAGCCACCCAGGACAAAGAAAAGGGTTTCTTAGTCGCCCTCGAAGGCCCCATTGGTGGCTCCCTGGCATTCAATCTTTTTCCGGCACTTGGACAAGATCCTGTGGAGCAAGTTTGGAGATCTCTGTGCCTGGGGCTGAGAGGCCACGGGCTGAGGCAAAGGGATCTGGGAGCTCCGAACCAGGAAAGGGCCTTCACGCTCACCCTGGCCCTTCTCCAGCCCCACTCCTCCTCCACCTCCTCTGCTCCCCCTCTTGAATGCCTGCAGAATGTGTCCACTGGGGGACAAAGAGGAAATAACAAACACAAAGACCCTGTTTATTCCTTATGACCCAAATTCCACTGTGAGCAGACAAGACGTGAAGAGGCCTGTGGGCTTATGTACAGTATGTTTGTGCGTGTGTGCGTGTGCGTGTGCGTGTGTGTGTGTGTGTGTGTGTGTGTGTGTGTGTG
>NW_005187408.1:4711100-4718286 GCF_000239375.1 Pundamilia nyererei
CAACTAATGAGGGAAGAGAGGGGCCACCTGTTCAGGGGTGCTGGGCGGAGAGCAGTGGGGTGGGATTTGGAGATGGGGGATGTGGGGAACATCTGCCGAATGCTGGGTGTATGTGCATGATTGTGTGTCTGTGTGTGTGTGTGTGTGTGCATATACTTGATAAGAGGGAAGCATGAAATTATTGATGTGTGTGTTTACACCTACTTCCCATATCTGCCGCGTTCACTGTCACCGGGTGTAGTCCTCACAGATAAACTCCTCCGAAGGCCTTTGGGAGGCAGATTTGCCTGAGAGTGGAAACATGATGTTTTTAATTCCACCTTTTATTAATTATTTAATAGTAAATAGACAGTAATTATAAAATAGAGTTATTTAAAACACTTTTCTTCTTGTTGTTTTTGATTTTTTTTTTAATTTGTGTTGTTCAAAAACATAGAAGTAATTTTTGATCATGTCTTTTTGTTATAGCAAATAACATAAATCAAACTGACATTATCAAAATTTTGATAATACAGGAAATTTTTTAAACTTTTTTCAGAGAATGGTGAGAGAATAGTTTATAGTTATTAACTGTTAGTGAGGAGCATGTTATACTTCTTAACACCTGCTGTGTTTGTCAGTGTTTAACTGCTAAATTAGAGAAGGTAAAATTGTGAGAAATCTCTTTGCTTCTGGTCAATCACTGCACAATATGAGCTCCCACCAAAACCAGTGCAAATATTATGCATTTAAGTCTGAAATTTATGAATTACCCTTTATAAATATCCCTTATTAAATGTGCAACAATTCAAGACTGACTTAAGGAAACAGCTCTCATAGGCGTTTCTAAATTCTGTCATGACTGTAATATGTTTATGTAGGCACACATTTGGTTCTGGCTTATTTAAAACATACATGATGTGACAAGCAGAGCAGAGAGGATAATATAATCTGTCATCTGTAAGCTGCAGCAGCAACAGTTCTGTCCACTTTCTCTGCATTACTGAGCACATTCAAGAAGCCAACCAACCTGGCGCAGCTCCATCACACATGAGGCGGGGAAATAACCTCGCTGCCCATTCTGCAGCTGCCCAAACCACCTCCCTTCCTCGTGTTTGGACAGCACCAGGGTGACGTCACCTGGAGACAGCTCCAGCTCGTCAGGCCAGTGGGGCCTGTACCTGTGCACCACTACCATCTAATGGACAAAAGGAGAATTACAATAATTTTTAACTCTAATTTGAATATTCAATATTGCAAGATTAAAATTCAATGCTACATTTATGTTAGGGCAGAACTTGTTCATGATCAGCGTCCAGCTCCTTTTTTTTACAGCCCGCAGATCAGAGTCGGTGAATGGAAAGGATTACGTGTGAAGACTTGGATTAGTTGTTATTTAGTGTAATGGTAACTCTTAATCAGGGTTTACCCTTCATTATGTTACACCTGAATATTATGTGAGAGAAAGTGGAAAACTAAATGCGTAGTTTTGCAGGAAACTGATTAAACTGATGCAATGTCACATTCATATCCATTAGTCTTTGAAATATATAAGCATACATAAACCTGTGAATTGAGTTCTCATTTTCATATCAGTGCAGTTAAATATGCAGATTTCTGTTGATGAAAATTAAGAAAAAAGTGAACTTGCCTTTTCAGCTTCTGCTCTGTATCGATACCTCCCTGTTTATCATCGAGAGCAGAAATGAATCAGCAAAAAAGGGTTATTTTCAACATTTTTCATTAATATGCAAATGTCCATAAGAAGACCTCGACATTAATGCACATCTGTGCAGCTAAATCTTTATGTACACTGTCCAGAAGGAGGGAAAACAAGGCATTTATCGGTCAGCTGGCACTGGGCTTGCTCTTGCTAACCACATAAATAATGTCCTGCTAAGCCACACTTCCCTGCAGATATGATTCCACTCACCTTGTGGAGCAAGGACAGTGGTGAAAACCTCAAAGTGTTCATTGCTGTGCATGTAGATGCGCTGCATCTTGAAGATCGGACGCTCTCACACTGTCCGGGACTACTGAGCTCTCACTGCAATACCTTAAATAAATGCAGCTGACTAATCCACTGCAGCACAGACTGGAGCTGGACACACACACACAGAGACACACATACACGTGACCAGGGACAAGTAAAATCTTAGTTTATGTCAGAAAATGTATGATTGTTAGAATTTTCTTATCACCTGACACCAATGCTTTTTATTTTGGAATAAGAGGCGGCATCTTTCTCATATATCATGCTTGACCACTCCATCTTGCTGCCAATGTCTATTGTTCTTTGACCATCTGGCCACATGCAAAAGAAGTTTAGAGGCTACTGCTTGCTCAGATGTGAATGAGAATTCATAATTTCACCTCATCAGGAGTGCTTGATTGATTATTGGCTGTGCCCCACTTTCCTGTGGCCTGGGTGAGCAGGGACAAAGATGATAGGGCTGGGGACAGAGTGCCCGACCGCTCAACAGATGGTGATTGAAACCCCACCACCGCCTCCCCTCTCCAGCTCTGGTGCGAAGGCGCTTGGCTGCGAGCTTGCATTAGTGATAAAAAGGCATCCGTCACTAAGATGAGAGATGACTCAGCTGGAGCTGGACAGAGCACCCCGCAGCCTTGGCGACAAAGTGAGGATACAGCACACGCAGAAGGATTTGACTTTTTGTTCTTCTAGACAATCCAAACAGAAATTACGCGGTCAATTTTCACAAATAATTACAATCAGTGTCAACAGGAAATAAGGTTGTCAGAGGATCATGGATTATCTAGGTGAACAGAGCAAGAGGTGCGTTTGTGTGCCGCCTGAAAGTGGAAACACCTCTAAATGCAGGAGACTAATAAATCTCATTATCTGAGGCCTTAGCAGTCCAGGAAAATGTCTGACTAGACTGCAACCACTCTGGCTCCAAGACCAATCTCTTTCAAAAGGGTGAAGACCGTGGAAATACACACCTCAATACCACCACAAAAGCAAGACATGCTCAACTGGATGAGAGAAAAATCCCACTCACAGTTTGCTTTGTGTTGTGTTTAAATGTACTTAAGTTGCAGATTCTGGCGTTGTGAGCTATTTGTTACACTATACACTGCTCCTAATTCAGAACAATGGCTCCAGTCTAGACATCAAGGCCAAACCGAAGCCCTTACATAACCAAAAAAAACACCGCTAAGCTGCTAAGAAATCCGATCTGATGCTTCTCGGAAGAAGAAAACTGATGAACACTGAACAGCTCAGAGCCTGTAAAGACAATCTGCGGCAGCTTAAAAAAATATATTCTGAGCATAAAAACCTCTCTGCTGTTACATGAATGATACATCTGATCTGATGCAGACATGCATTTACTGGCTGGAGCTTGTTGCTGCAGTTAACCAGCCTCATTTAATATGAATGGGAAGCTTTGAAGCTATTTCCCAAGACCATGTAAATTAGTTAACAAGTATGTATAAAAAAACCTGTTTGAACGTTTCCATTAAATATCCCTGGGAGCACTGGGCCATTGTAGGCCACATTTTTAACTAGCAAGAATGTGCGGCACCAATTTTTCCCCCATATTCTTTCAGAAAATACACCTTATATTACTAAATACACACAAACAAATGATTAAATACACCATAAGAGGTATTGTTGCACATTACCAACCCTGGCTGAGTTTTTCTTAGCTACTGCATGGCTTTTTATGCAGTCTCATATTCTGACATGCATATATGTTCATATCCAGAAGCAGAAAATTCACCTATTAACTCCACAGTTTTTACAATAAATTGAAATAATGATGAACATGCATATTGCTGTACTACTTTGCTGCTGCGTTGGTGAAATGTTCCACAAACTAATTCTAATAAATCAGAATTAGTTTGTGGATAAGTGTATAAAAATATGCTGTAGATATAAACACTCTTGTAATACTTACACTACATGCGCAAAGCTGCAGCAGCTGTAAAAAGAATCATCATGGATGCTGCAGTCAAAATGTACAGTAAACATAGTTTACATAGATGGAGGGAGCATCCCACCCGTGGGCCACAGGTAAACCACGTTCTGTTCATATTGCATCATGAATGTCTGCAGATGTTAATGCCAGACGAAGGTTGGAGGTCTGCTGTTATTGAGTCAGCAGAGCACCTCAGCGACCTTAACTTCACACAGAGTTCCTGTGGTTCCTAAACACTTTCACGTTAAATGAACTCATTGCATTCCCACTACAGATCCACGGTTAAATTCAGGGAACGACCCACTCTTTCAAAAATGTTTGTAAAGACAGATGCCAGATGGACTTTTGTCCATACAGTCTAATTGGCTAATAAACAAAGCTAAGCAGCAGTGGGAACATATGGAAGCTTGTTTCTGCCAATGAAAAAACAGCTTTTTCTGTCATCCATATCTCAAAATTTAAAGTTAATAACTTCCAAGTTTTTTTAAGTTACCAAGTTGATAACCTGAATTTTTGACTTATGGGTGGCACATTTTTGTTCTTTTTTCAATTGGAGCAAGAAGCTTCCAAAGGAACGAGTTGATGCAGAGAGCGCGCTAATTAGTTTGACATGATTAGCCACAATCACGTGAAAAGCTTCATTTGAATAACACTTTTTTAATCATTCAGCAGCAAACCTTTATGATTTATAGGAAATTATCTCTTGACCTCCTGGCTACAGATAAATGTGGGTCCCTGAGCCCAATTTAAAGAAATTTATTTTTTAAATATCAAATAATGCTTATAATCCCAATTTGTTTTGCACAAACACTCTGGTTTTATTAGTACTATTAAAGTATTTCCCCAAAGTTACATAAACTACATTAAACTTCTGTTAAAACTATGTAAATCATATGAAAACGTAATGAAATTAAAAATTAGAAGTCAAATATTTTGAATGTATATATGTAGTTTACAAAGTAATATGTAAAGGGTAACAAAAATAGCCTTAAAAACAACCTATTTTCAAATATGTCTCATTTATCAAGGATCTAAAACGCTTTACGATACTTAACTTAACCGTTTCAGACTTGAAGCATCAATTTACTCACACAGAACTAAAAAATCACTTCTGCAATAATTAAAGACAGAAAAACAAGTCACTCGTGTTCTACTCGCTGTAATATTAAAGTATATTTGTGAAATTCTTTCATGAATATTACACATACATCGAAAAGAATCATCATGGATGCTGCAGTCAAAATGTACAGTAAACATAGTTTACATAGATGGAGGGAGCATCCCACCCGTGGGCCACAGGTAAACCACGTTCTGTTCATATTGCATCATGAATGTCCAACACTTTCATGCCAAGGCAGGCACACACACAACCACACACAGGAAGACACCAGAGTCCTCAGCGCTTCCCAGGTTTGCCTCTTCTCTTCCCTCCTCCCCCTCCAGCTGCTTTTCCTTTCCCACCTTTTCCTCTGGCCTTTCCACCCATGCTGCCGCCTTTACGTCCCTTCTTCCCTGCTGCCTTCTTGTGTTTTGCAGCAGCCTCCTCTCTGTCCTCCTGCCTCATCTGTTTATTCACAGCTTTGGTGATGTCCAACTTGGGCTTCTTAGTGTCCATAACTTTCAGGAGCTCCAGCTGCTTCTGCTTTTCATTAGAAAAGTTGCCAATGAGGGGCTCGAATTTCCTCTTCTTGCCCTTCTTTGCTGGGTTCTCCTTGGGCAGGCGGTCCTGAAACCTCCCCAAGGATGCTGTGGAGGTTTTGGCCACACTCTCGGCTCTGGCCAGCTCGTCTTTGGACTGGCTGGCTTTGGGGGTCAGGGTTACAGCAGGGATCTTGACTTTCTGCGATCTGGCGATGTTTTTCAGCCTGTTGAGCTCGTTTTTGGCCACCCTCTCCTTCTTGGCTTTGACGCGTTTGGCGAACTGGTCCTCATTCGGGTCTGCGCTCTCGGGCACCTCGATCAGCCACTCTTTGGTGTCATCGCCGGCCCTCTTGTAGCCCCAGCGCCTCTTCCACTCCTTTGCGGTTTCATCCCACACCAGGTTGGTCTTCTTCTTCTTCTTTATGCCTTTCAGCTTGGCGAACTGCTCCCATTTTGTTGGAGGTCTGGGTTTCGGTGGTAGCTTCTCTCTGGGCAGCCGGGTCGACGGCTCCGGCAGTTTGGCCACTATCGCCTCCTCGACCCTCTCCGTGGGCTGTTTCCATATTTCGTTGACGAGAAGCTGCGTGTTGTCGCGAGCGAGAGCGCGCAGAAAGTCCTCTTTGCTCTTCTCCCGGAGGTCGCGAGGCTCGATGCGGTTTTTGTCACACGCCAGCAGGTTCCCGATGTCAAACTCCAAGTCCAGCTCTTTCTGGACTGATATGCTTTTCAGCGTTTCCGCCTCTTGCGCCTCAGCTTTAGCCAACAACTCCTCTACACTGCACGCTGCCATGTTGCTCAGTGCTGAAAACCCCACGTGTGAGGCAGGAAAAACACACGGGTCAGTGAAAAGAGCTTCCGGGTCAAAGTCGGCGAGCTGCAGTTTGACACGTGACCACAGGAGTGCGCTGTCGTTTCATTTCTTTGCGTAACAGCGACGCACAGATACAACAGATAGACGGTATCTGAAAGTAATGTCCTCAAGACATATGAAGAAAAATCCACAAAGACCTGATACTGGACCCGAGAGATGGATCTGGCCCAGGTGATCCATTTAGTGTTCACTGAAGCCTCACCAGAAATGGTCTCAGTGGAAGGGTGGCTGTCAAGAAGCTGTTCTTAAGGAAGGGAAGCAGGGAGAAAAGGCTGAAGCATGCCAAATTACACAAGAACTGGACTGAAAATCAGTGGCAGCAGATCTGATGGAGTGATGAATTCAAATATGACATTTTTGGTTCAGATTCTCATCAATATGCAGGAAGGTCGTCAGGAGAGAGGCACGACAGTGAGTGTCTACAGTTATTTGTAAAACACAGTGGAGGCTCCGTCATGGTTTGGAGCTGCATTTCACCCAGGGGTGTTGGAGATCTTGTCAAAAGTGATGAATTGTGACCTCAGTGGCATCAGATACAGATCCACCACGCAACACCATCTAGAAATTGTCCAATTAGCAACATCTCGCCATAAGAACAGTTTCTTCCCCTCTGCTGTTGGACACATGAACAATAACCACATGACTGTCCCCGCCACTAACACATGACCCTACGCTGTGTCACTGCATCATTTCATGTTTGGCACCGATCACCACCTGCACTCATGTATATATCTTTCTACGTAGCACTCAT
>NW_005187408.1:4718306-4738006 GCF_000239375.1 Pundamilia nyererei
TATCTCATGTATATCTCATGCACATATCTTTCTTTCTACATAGCACTTTAATTCTTATTGTTTACACTGAAGCACCGCAGCAATTTCCTAATGTTGTAAACCTCAACATCTGGCAATAAACCCCATTCTGATTCTGATTCTGATTCTGATCTTCATTTTTCAGCATGACAATGAAACCAAACACACTGTCATTTCAGTAAAAGCATACGTGGATAGAATAAATGGATTGAAAATGGAGTACAAACTCAATCTTTGATCATATATGCTGTATATACATGTATTTATATATATTTGCACATGCGCCAGTAAATCACTCTGCCAATTCCCTTTTTTTCAAGCAAAATATAAAGAAATGAGAAGTGGCACATGGACTTTTTCTCATCACTCTATACAAAAATGATCCACATGTAAAAATGATCTGTCTTTAACAATAAAAGCATTTCCAAAATGAAAAGGTCTAAAGGTGTTTTTAAAATTGGCATGTGCGTGTGAAATAACGAAACAAACAAAACAAAACAAAACAAAACAAAAAACCCATCTGAGGTTCTATAATGTTCTTGTTTTAAATAAAAAAAAACATTTATTTTCTATAGAAATTACATTGAATTGAGAAGAAATGGTGTAAATGAAAATTAATGGAGTCATTCATAGTGAATCATTCATGATTTTAATGGATTATCTATACAGAGGCACAAAAGTGTCTATTATTAGCAGTCATTCCTGTGTTTCAGTTAAACACTGTGTTACCCAATGAAAATTTATTGGGGGCTAATTTATGTTAGCATACTTGAAAATGTTCCTGCTGTTTTTGAGCACCGCATTTGTTAAATCACATGTGTGGAGGGTTGGAGGGGGTCTAACCTTAGAAAAAAAAGAAGTGGGAGACCCTGGTGTCTCAGCTAAGCAGCAGAACATCAGATTACATCAGAACCTTGACTCTGAGTCACCTTGCAGCTCCAACTCCACCAGGTTTCTCCAGGTTTCTATATTGTGTTTGCTGTGTATCTCATGTGCTTATATGTTGCTGGCCCCAGTGTGAGGAAAACTAACAAAAAGTTTTCTATTCTGAAAACTTTTTGTTAGTTTTCCTCAGTTCCCCTTTACTAGTTGTTTTCTAGTATTGTAAATAGAAAATATTAAAATTTTAAAAAATACAGACTTTGGATGGAGGAAAATTTAACAGTGCTAACACAAATGGAAAAGTTGTTATTTTTCCTTAAGCTCAATAAGTCTTTTAACATCAGGGAACACAATATGGCTGAGGAACACTTGAGTGATGGCTGCTGAAAATGGATTCTTGATGAAAAATCAATAAGGATGAATAATTCAATGAATCATTAATAGTCACTTGCATAATTTATGATCAATTTATTGTTATTTCAAATAAATGCAAATGTGTTGTTTGTTCGGAAACACAGATCTGTGTACATAGTGCCAAACCTTTGAAGGTAACATACTTACAAAACAAGCTAAAATAAAATAGAAATACATGAGAAAAATTTAAAATTTAAGCATTTGTCAATTTGGTTAAATTGATCAACACAACATGCATGATGCACCGCTGATCTCAAAATTATATCAAAGTTGTATCTTCCACTCCCACTTATCCAAGTCTGGATCAGGGTTGTGGAGAAGCAAAGAAGACCTTCCTCTCCTCAACCACCCCCTTCTAGTTCATTCAGGGGGACACCAAGCCACCCGAGAGATGCAATCAAGTTTTCCTCCCAATAGGACATCTCCAAAACGCCTCACCCAAGAGGTGTCCAGGAGACATCCGAGTACAAAACAACTCAGCTCTCCTTTGGATGCAAAGGATTAATGGCTGTTTCTGCTGAATCACTGAGCTCTGCATCCCATCTTTAGGGGAGAGTCCAGCCACCCTCTGAAGGAAGCTTTTTTCTGCTGATTGTGTCTGCAGTCTCCTTCTGTCAATCAGTATCAAAAGCTTGTGGGCATAAGTGAGGGTATGAATATAGATCAACCACTAAACTGACAGTTTCACTTTCATCTTCACCAGTTCAGCATCGCTGCAGATCTCCCCTCACTCATGATGCTAAACTGCTCCACTTGTTCCTTACCCAGAGTGGCTACTCCACTCTTTTTCCACCCTCAGACTTGGAGGTACTAATTTTCATCCCAACAGCTTCACACTTGGCTGCAAACCACCCCAGTATGAGCTGGACGTCATGGCTCAATCAAGCCAGCTGAAGCACATCAGAGACAAAAAGCAAAGGCGAGATCCTGAGAACAACAATACAGAATGAAACCATGTTGCCCACAGGTGGCATTTGATTTTAGCACCTGCATCTGATCTTTAATCCCCATTAACCCTTCATACACTATGTCTGTGTAGAAACCTCCTGGATGAGAGGTGAAACGTCTTCACCTTAACCTTAAGAAGTCCAGGCACTGTATTTCCAAGCTCCTTAAATTGAAAACACAACTTCTCAATAAACTCTATTACCATAAAATCAGGAATAAGATAAAAAAGGAAAAAAAAAAAAAAAACATAAAAAGAATAACTGATAAATAAAAATTTTTTCCTGGTCTACAATTAGAGGTTATGTACTCATTCGAACCCTCTCCTCTATAGCCACCTGAAACTTTTTCAAATGTTTCACTCATTAATTTAAACGGCTTTGCCTCACATCACCTCAGGGACAAATTAAAATAATAATTTTCTGTTGACCTAACCAAACTCACCATAATAGGATATATTTTAATTCCAAGAGCAGTAATTCACCAGTATCAGCTAAAATCTCATAAATCTGCTTGTTGGGCGACTTCTTTCATCTTGACAGTGTCAGAGTTAATCATGTGCAAATATCTGCTGTTTACAAAGTGATGCACCTTCATTACAGATGCTGAAACAATAAAAACTAAATTGAAACAAACAAACCCAGTCCAGACGCTAATTGAAACTAAACTGAGCTGAAAAACCAAATTAATTAAAACCAAATTAAATTATTAACAAACCCAAATAACTCTGACACAGACAAACTTTCACTGTTTTAGTAAAACACCTCCTCAGTATGAGAGTCAGCTCATACATCGCTCTACACTCTCAAACTAACACAACTTCATAAGAAGTCCTAAGATTAGGTAAATACACCCAGGATGAACCGCAGCACATGACGTATTAAACAGTGTCATTATTTATTTAAGTAAAAATGAAGAAGCAGTGTGTGAAAAACAAAGCACACTCGATGATTCAGTAGCTTGTAGAAGCATATTTAGCAGCAATAACTTGAAGTAATGGTTTTCTACATGACTTTATCAGTCTCACAAGTTGTTTTGGGGATATTTTGGCCCGCTCTTGATTCAGCTCATTGTGGGTTACGAGTGTTTGTTTGTGCACAGCTCTCTTAAGTCTTCCCACAGTATTTTAATCAGGTTGAGGTCTGGACTTTGACTGGGCCATTGCAACACATTGATTCTTTCCTTTTCAGCCACTCTGCTGTAGATTTGCAGGTTTGCTGTTGGACATATGGATCACATTTGACTCTAGAATATTTAGGTATAAAGAGGAGTTCATGGTTGGCTCATTGACTGCGTGGTGTCTGGATCCTATGGCTGCAAAACAAGCGCAAATCATTGCCGCTACACCGTCGTGCTCAACAGTCCATATGAAATGTTTTAGCTGATATTCTGTGTGTTCTCATCTGTCCAAAAGACATTGTATCAGAGGTCTTGTGGTTTGTTCAGATGCAACTTTGCAAACCTCAGTTGCGCTGCCGTGTTGTATTTAGAGAAAAGAGGCTTTCTGCTGCCAAACCTTGCAAACAAGCCATACTTGTTCAGTTTTTTTCTGACTGCACTGTCATGAACTTTAACCTTTTACATGCTTAGCGGACCCTGTAGAGTCAGAGATGAAGCACTGGGCTTGTTTGCAGTTTCACTGAGCACTGCAGCTTTTCGTTCTTTGGCCGTCATCATCCAGAAGAGTTTAATCAGTTCTCATATAATTGCAGGTCTTTCACGTTTTTGAAGGCAGCTTTGCTCATTGAGCACATTTAATACATGGAAAATACAAAGGTAAAGGTATGAAAGCGCATACGTTGCACCAGTATAATGAACAAGCATACATGCACGCATACACACATGTATGTCCACAAGATGAGATTCAAGGACTCATGTATTCTTTGTCTATGTTTGACTCCAAACATGAAATTAAAAGCTCATTTCAGACCTTGACACACCAGTAATAATATCGTTCAATCAACGCTCCACAGCAGTCTGAGCTGCTGTTTGAAGGTCATAACCTAAGTTAGAATCAGAATACAATGATATATAAATTGATTCGTGCTCCTTTTAAATCGCTAAACCTTAAAAAAAATGTAAAAATCCAAGCAGTACAGAAGGTGCGCGTGTTTTCTCTTTCTTTAATTACTTTAAGCAGTTCTTCCAGAACATAAAAATGGAAATAATTTGAGGGGAATCCTGTATAATGAACTAGGCAAGTGACAAAAACATCAGGTGTGGGAACACCTCAAGATCCGTGATAAAACTAAAAAATGGAGAGTTGTGTATGCATATTGCATACTTCTCTTTGACTTCTCTTTGCTGGGTGTCATTTTAAAGTTGTGCGCCTGTAATAAACTTTATAATAGGATTACTATAAGTGTTATCGTGAGAGATTAAAATCCTGAATTATTAATATCCCATCCCTTCTCTCCAGCCTGTTCTGAATGGGTCTCTCCCACAGACCCAGGACGATAATGACTCTATTTTTGTCTTTGTCTCATGTAATTTGGAGGAGGGAGGGTGGGGCTCTGTTACAATTGACTGGCTGCTGGTCGCTCAAAGACGATGGTGTTATTATTTTGGGCTCCAGTAATTACATTCATCGCCACACTTGCCATGTGAATGCTAACACTCTGACAGGCACAGAGATAAGGTCACAAGCGATGCTGTGTTTGTTAGATGTGAGGAGGAAATGCGCAATTAGTGGCCCAAAGTCCCTGTCGTGATTTAGAGAAGGCTATAAGGTCCTGTGTGACGTGGATATATATCATCTAAAATTACCCAATTTAAGCACAGTCCACCCGTTGGCTGGCTGGCCTCCTGTGCTCGTTTCCTTTCTTGCTGACTTTTGATCCAGGGTGAATTCAGGCAAGTAGGATTACTTTTCCATGGTGTTTCTTTTCTGAGAGGATACACAGTCACAGGCAGGATAAAGTCCTCTATGAGCTGTGACCGTGGAGCAAAGACATTCCCACTTTCAGTGCTGCCATCTCCCCAGATTTTAAATGGGCTTATAGGATAAGATTTAAAAAGAGTTCTCTCCATAAAACATTACTGCTTTCATGTGAAAAAACCCTTTAAGGTTTAGATTTCTTTATTTTTATTTGTTACTTTCAGTCTAATCCCCTTTTTTCTTTCAATGCGTCTGGGAAAGAGAGGCATTTGGGACTTGCAGGGGACATTTGATGTTCTGCAACCGAGTGAGTCTCATCTGAGTTTGTATTGCAGTTAATGCAAAGTGTAAAATAATAGGAAAAAAGACCAAATGAGGAAGTTATTTTTTTAATTTTATGACTTCTTAGTCAATGTTTATTTATGGTCCTGATTTTTGGCGTAGTGATTCAGAAACTAATCACTGTAATATACAGATATTATAATAATATACAGAGTGAAACACTGAAGGATATTCTGTGGCTTTGTTATGTTTGAGATAAATCTCACTGCAGAGGTCTGTTCCCACTTGTCTCCTTGGAGAGGGGAGTTGCTACAAATCAATACCCAGTTGCTCTGAGTGATCACCTTTATCTTATGACGTAGAGTCAATGCCAAGATGCAGTTAGGCTGTTCTGGCAGCAGCTGGTGGGCAAGAACACTTTAATTTGTTACCTGTCTGTATTTTAGTTTTAACTGAAAGGAGCTTGTGAAGATTATGAAGATGTACCCTTTCAACTTTCTGATCACTTTCTTTAGCATCAACGTCCCTTCATTTCATCCATTCACTTTTTTATCTTATTAGTCTCTATTGAGTGTAAACTGTATGATATTTTGCTCAGAAAGAGCCCATTTAGCACTGTTTTCCTGCAGAAAAGAGGTGTAGTGTATCTGTGGGCACCTTCTGTGTGTAAAAGTTAAATAAATCAAATCAAATTCATATATTTTTCCTGAATTCTATATTGAATGATCTGTTAGTGCATGGCCTCATCTGTCCTGTGTAAGTTGTGTAAAACACTAACGCAACAGATGAGATGACGATGCTCTTTGTATTAAAAAATCCAAAGTAAAGTAGAAAGAGAACACCTGAAGTAAAAAAAATCTACTAATAATAACAACCTAATTATAATAATAGTTCTTTACTGTAAAATACATCCGGACATGTAATAAACAAAGACCTTGATCACCTTTGCACATTTGTGTTTTTTTTATGAATGAGCATGGCTTATGAATGGTTCACTAAGCAGGAACAAACTGCCTGACAGGATCAGTGCCTTGCATTATTTAAAGAGCTTTATAATTTAGCATTACAATATTGCATTCACTGAATTTATTTAAAGGGTTTTTTTTCCCTTTTTTCTAAAAAACATTGTATATGTTCCAGCAACAACGCCGGTTATTTAAAGATCTGCATGCCTCACTTTTTAAGGCATCCTTAAATACTTACTGACTGGTAAACGCTAGGATCCATGAGTCACAGGGGAAAAGAAAGGACACCCATTCATGCAAAAATGGGCCTGAGGCTTTAAACTCCTTCTAAAAGTTGACCAGTTAGCATCAGAGAGGTGCGAGCGCTGCGGGCCCAGATACAGAGGAGAAAAATAGTCTCATCAGCATCGTCCCAGCGTAAATCAGACGTGATTAGCTGCTGACAGTTTGCTTGTGTATTTATAGTCCTTGCGTTATTACGTAAAATTCTTTGACCTACTTAGCTGGAGGACAGAGGAGGTATTTCGTTAATAGATTTAGTCAGGATTGAGAGGAATGTCGGTTATTTTTAAAGAAAAACATGATTGTAAAATGTGTTTTACAGGGCGAAGTCTGCTTTTTCTACAGGAAACAAAAGTGACTGAGCACACAAATGAGAAACATTCAGATTCAACATGTGTCAAAGAGGCCAATGGGAGACTTAAAATATTCCTCAAAGACCTAGCAAACATTTGATTTTATCACCAAGGCCAAAAGAAATACCATCATATGACAGGATTTTTCTGACAAGAATCAATAATTGCCGCCCTTGGGTGCTCATGTCAGACAAAAAATTCAAATGACCTAGCTGCTAAGCTCACACACTATTGTGCGCTTCCTGTTTCATGAGCGTTCCCTTTGCTAACAGAGTTGAGCTGGCTGACAGCCGAGGTCAGAGCTTTTATTGATCTGCTGTAGTCGAGACAGAGACATCATTTGGCATTGAGTAACGCCTCACAGCTACCTGCTGCTCCCAAACTACCGCCTGCACCGCATGGCATCTCACACTCTGAGAAGTCAGAGGATAGACTGCAAAATCTGGGTGAAAGGTGGCAAGTAGTGGCAAGTATTACCCAGCTCTCTGGAGCCAAGACACATCAGGTGTCCCGTTTGCAGGTGAGCAGGAAACAAAGCCACAGGCTCCCGGAAGTGCGCCCCCTGTTTGTCCAATTGACTCGAGTGAGACAGTTCACCCCAAAACCTGGCCTGCTTCCTAGACCCAGCATGATGTGGAAACCGAGTCCTTGAGATATCATTCGAGCCACATTAATTCTGTGTGTGTGTGTTTATGTGAGAGGGGTTATGATGATGCAAGCGAGTGCATTACGCATGTGTTTGTGTGTGTGTGCTGTAGAGGCTTCATGCTGGATGCTGGAAGCCGACAGAGCCGGGTAGTGCCTGGTGTTATGGAAGCTTGCAGAGGTCATCCCTCAGTTTTGTATTCAGCAGCACTGCGGGGGTCTTATCACAGTGACATCATCGGTTATACCTTGCACACTGTTTAGCCAGTTCCCTCACAACCGCTCCTACTTAAGCTACAGCCAGTAATCGTTCTTGTGTCGTTTCCATCAGTCATTTAAAGTGAACAAAGAGTATCGTTTAGCAGGTAACTACATCTATCCAGACCAATGAAAGGCCTTTTTATTTTTAGCTCAGGACATTGCAGCAGTACCCACTTCATTACCTGCTGCCTAAATTAGCATAGACAGTAGCCGTTGTGACCATCGTTGAAGCCCCAACGTAAAGCTGATCATCGCCGTTTTGTTATTTTGACACTGGATCTGATGAGGGATGGACAGATCTAAAACAAACTGAGTGCAGTGCATCCTCATCCCGAGTTACATGACTTGCAACTGACTAGTTGTTAACTAGTAATTGAGCCCATAAGGAAAGTGTTTACCTACATTATACAGGAAAAGAGGAAACAACAGTCTTTCCATAGACTTCAGTACAACCACAAGTCTTCGTGCAACCGCAGGACTTGAAAGTTTACGTTATTCACACGTTTGCTTTAGCCTGGACCGGGAATCTGCAGTGCCGTGACAAGTATTTGTCCTTTTTCTTGTTTCAGATCATCAAACAAATTTTAGACAAAAATAACCTAAGATACCCCCACATCAAAAATCATGAAAATAACTCTGATTAACCACATTTTTTGGAAAGCTGAGTTTAGCTTCACTGTCCACACCCAGGCAACACATCATGACATAATTTAAATAAACACAGTCACTATCAATCTGGAAAGGGTTAAAGCCATTTGTTACCCTTTAAGACTCTGGTGAACCTTGGAATAGCGGTGACCCTTCCCAGGATTGGCCAGCCTACCAAAATTACTCCAAGAGTGCATCAACAACTCATCCAGAAGGTCACAAAAGAAACCAGAACAACATCTAAAGAACTGCAGGGAAAATAACTTTTTGCAAGGTTTGAGTCCTGTTACGTCTGCATAAAACAAAACAGGATTTCATAAAAACATCATAGCAACAGTCAAAATGTGGTAGTGGTAATGTGATGGTCTGTGTCATGACTGACCCATGAATTCTGCTCTCAACCAGAAAATCCTAAAGGAGAACATCCAGCCATCAGTTCATGCCCCCAAGCTCAAGCACATTTAGGTTATTCAGCAGGACTGCGATAAAAAACACACACGAGCAAGTCCATCTCTGAATGGCTAAAAAACACCAAACTAAAGCAAACAAACAAATAAAAAGACAAAAAGATGATTTTGGTCTGCCCTAATCAAACTGAGATGCTTTGGCACAACCTTAAACAGAATGTTCATGCTTGAAAACTCTTCAATGTGGCTGAATTTTTTTAAAAATTCTACAAAGATGAGTGGACAAATTTACAAGTGTTAAATTATATTTGATGATCTGCAATATTTAAGTGTGACAAAATGCAAAATTGCAAAACTATGAAATTAGGAAGGGAAAGCCTTTGTTTCCAACTTTTCTTTTATTATGTTAATGTATCGTAGCCCTGACTAAGCCCTATCTGCACTGTTTTGATAGCTAATCTTTGCCTTTATGACAGCTGTGCAGGAGGGGTAGAATCACTTTATAGCTGACCTGTTTAAACCCTACAACGGATTGAATGTTGCATCATTACAGACATGGCCACTGTATCTGACAGGTGAGTACCAACACAGGCAGCTATATCTAATTTGTATTACTGCTTGACTGTGTTTGTGATGCCGGTGTGATGTTAATACTCTTATATGACATATTTCCAACAGCTTGTCTTGTATTTTATTTCTACGTCCTTTAACTTGAATTATCAAGAAGGCCTATCGATGTCGTTGGTCGCAGGCTTATGAAAGTAGCATGCTTTATACGTATGCTTTTTACCTTCAGATGATAACTCACCTAAATATAATCTCGCTTCAGAAAAATTAGATTTGAATAGTAAAAATTGAGGCAACAAGAGTTCATTAAATAATAGGTGACGTGACAGTGGCTTTATAGTGTAGTTAGACACAGACATGAAATCCATCTGTAGCCAGGACAGATTCACAAGGCACAGTCTAGCCTAGTCCATAACCTCTCCCTCTACACAGATGACCTTTATTAAATGCATTTCCAACTGTCTGCTTTCTCTCACTCTAATATCGTCTAGCCTGAATTCAAAAGGTAAAAGGTTACGAACCAAATAGGGAAAAAAGAAATGTATCTTGAAATTGTTTAAATAACAATAATAACAGTAATAATAAAAATAATATTTTTACATCTGAGAGGATTTGTCAAACTGGGTTCAAATATTGTCTACATAAAGCTCATTGCGCCTTTTAATTTACTCCAGTTTGCATAGCCTAACCGGAAGAGAACGGAAAGATATTACAAAGTATAAGAAATAGCTCGAATCACAGTTCCATCCATCCATCCATCCATCCATCGTCATCCGCTTTGTCCGGGGTAGGGTCGCGGGGGCAGCAGCCTAAGCGAATCACAGTTATCAGTAAAATTTTTAGTGTTTGGCTCAAATGAAGCTCCAGTTCGCACCTCAAACAGCACACAGTTTCCCCTGTCCTGTTTAGTCCCCACTGTGCGGTCAGCGGCTCAACAGTACTCAATTCTTTACACAAGGATTTGCTTTCCTTTGTTTTTCATTCACTTCAGCCACTCATAATTAGCTGAAATGTCATTCCACTTCTTTAAAATCAGGCAGTCTGCAAAAGCAGTTCCTCAGTTTCCAACAGCAAATTCCTAAATTCTGAAATCGAAAGATGCCATAGCTTTGATTAAAAGCACATCAATAACTTGCATAATTGACTCTCTAAATCATGCAGCACTGTATCCCTTAGAGGCTCCTGGGAGATGCCATGTCAAATCATCTCTGACGTGACATACCCTGCCTGGTGCGTTCCTCATCCATTTGTGTCCAGCGCTTTCCACAATGCTCCTGTCACCAACACTTAATTGGCCATGACAGTTTCTGATAAATGCTATACCTGCAACAGCTGTCACCAATCTGCAGCTGGCTGCTAAAGCCTCTGCAGCTAAAGGACTTTCAGTTAAATTTACTTAATTTCACAGCTAAAATAATCTTTAAAGGGGCGCTTTATGAAAAATAATGATTGGAGGGGAATACTGACGCCACTCAGGTGAATGTGAGGCTAATGCTAGCAGCCAGTGGTGCTGATAGGCAGATGTATTGTACAGCTGATTAAAATCCCCTCAAGAAATCAAAAAAATATATTAAAAGGTGGCTGAACTATTCCTTTAAATTCAGCGCAGTGCCGACATCATGGCTAAATCTGTGCTGTAACAGGTCCTTTCAGCCTTTCATCCATAATCATGTTAAATCTCCACCGGGCCTGAAGACTCGTAGAGCACCCTTAAATAGTTTGCCATCTTCTTCTGGAGCCTGTGGAAATTTTCACATGCTTATAATCAGTTTGCTTGACACGCATTAATGCAGAAAGAGAGGGAGAGAGAGGAGGAGAAACACCAACTTTTGCCAAACCCTCAGCCTAATGTGTCATCCAGCCCCCAGGAAAGAGCCAGAGAAATCCTCTTTGAAAACTCGGTGCACCCCCATTAATGAGGGGGGTGAATGTTGGGGCCCTACGTGAGAGGCATCCAGGGCCCTTATTGATCCCCTGTTAATTAGTCCGTAGGTGCTCACTGGCGCATAATTAGACCAATACTGAGCTTAATGAATGCAGACAGCCACTAATTCCACAGGGAAATTGTTTTCTGCAGAAGGGATGTAGAATTCGGTCAATCAGACATTATTTAGTGAATAAAGCATGATTACAACAGATATTATGTGCATGAAACCCAGCTGAAAATTAGGTATGTAATTTCATGTGCAGCGCTTTTAATTTTTTATTTATTTTTTTCAGCAAAATTTCAATCACAAATGATGAGCTCGTGTGAAACGTGGCTTCGAAAAAGAAAAAAAAAGGAAGCGAGCAGCCCTGATGACGTACCCTTCACATGCTTTATCAAAGACAAGAGGGCTTTTAGCCACTAAGTGCTATTCAACGTGACGCCAAATGATCTGATGGCAATGGACCATGGGGGAATGTAAAAAAATATTACCGAAAGAAATTGTTTCAAACAAAAATATGCGTTCTGACAAGTGACAAATTGGCCTTTTCAAGATGCGCTGAGATGCCGTGGAAGTGCTGCTGTCTCCCTCGTGGGCTGCGAGTCAAGCACCACTAATATTTCAAAAAGGATCTGCAGAGACATTTCATCTGTCTATTAAACTTCAGAAACTCTTATTCATCTGTGAACGCAGCCGGAAAGTGTTGAGTGGGAGACTCGAGTCGGAAGGACGTAAATGACGATTCCAAGTCAGCGACAACAAAGTGCAAGTTTAGGGATAAACTTGACTTCTCATTTTCATGAGCTGATCAATTTATTTGAGCAGCAGCAGCAGCTTTGGAGTTTGCCTTTTTCCAATTCTGCCTCTTTGTCCACCGACATCTGCAGGAGTTGATGGTCCTGCTCTTTGCGTGTGTGTGTGTGTGTGTGTGTGTGTGTGTGCATGTGCATGCACCGCTGTCACAGGCAGAATGGAGTGAGATTCCAAGAAATCCACCCGGGAATAGGGACTTTGTTCCTGCGGCATTCAACAGGAGCCACTCATAGATCAGTCTGTGGTGTTAGAATGAGCCACAGGAGCGGTGCTCATTAACAAAAGGGCAGGAGTCACCTTGCTCCACTCATTCTCTCAGCCTCTGTCACTTATTGCTAACAGAGTGTCAGTTTGTCTCCGGCATGCTAAACATCCCAGTGTGATCACATTCATGCTGGAGCAGAAAATCGGAGATATAATATAAAGTCCACCTGCTCCTTGTGTCTAAAACCAGCTCCTGTCAGCTGCTTCGCTTCGTTTTCCAAATAGTTGCCGGATCAATGGAGTGATTAAATGTTGGTCACGCACTGTGAAACCCTTTGGCTCACTAATTGCAAACTACATTCACCTAACTGTCCTCGCTTGTGGCCTGACAGACGCCGAGCAGCATCAGGGGGACATTCCTGAGCTATAAATAATATGGATCGCATACATCTATGCAAGGACCCTCAAGCCTTGGTATGTTCCCTTTGAAATGTAAATGTAATCTCTACTTTTTTCCCCCTTCCACACCCTGAAGTTTGAGTAAGTAAAGCAATTTGGTTGAGTTTCACAAGGTGTCTGCAGGTTTAGAAAGCTCAAAAAGCACATTTACTTTAATTTTCAGCATTGTTACTGTTAAAATGGTGATTGCATGTTAGCCACCTGATGTGAGGCTACTAACCAGACTTCCAGAAATCAGAACAGCAAGTACCCAAAGTGGACAAAAGTGCATCAGCAAAGCAGCACGCTGGTCATAAATGGACACTTTGTCGTGGTTAAGTGCCTCCAATGTGCCGCCTCAAATAAGACCACTAAATTGAGCCGGCACCTCGGTCGCTCATTCCAGAGAAAACTGTATTTTGTGACCTTGGGCATACAAAGCTCGAATGTATGGTGGTGCTGCCTTTCAGAAACCACTTTTATCTAACGCCTGTGCACAAAGACGAGAGAAACCTGGCGTACGGAGCTCAAATTCTGCACCCCTGAGCCATGAAAAGATCTGAGCATGAATGAACCTTTATGAGGAGTTTTTGGATCTCAGCGTGCAAAGCAGATTTCCACCTCAGTTATCCTTCAAAGGGGGGGGGATCTTCTATTGAATGAACAGTTTCAGACTGTGACAGCATCTAAAGAAGGCTCCAATCTGTTTTCAAAGCAAAGAGCGACGCTCCTCCACCTCACCACCCCTCAGGTGCTTGATATCATTTGGTGTTCCTCTTAATTTGTCCACACTTGCTCGCGCTCTGAGGATAGATGCGAGATTGTGGTATTTCAAAGGCGGGACTCCCGCTGCTCTGTTGCCATCTTAGATTCAGCAGGAAGTGAAGAGAGCTATTATAATGAGCTGTGATCAAAATGGTCAAAGTCAGCAATTCTTTTGAGAGGGTCTTTCATTTCCATTATATGCAGCCTCTACAAACACCCTAATGAGAATACATAACACATACACACACACATCTGCACTCACATCAACTTTTCTGCTCTGCCTCCTTCCTCGAAGAAGCACCTCAAAGTGAAACCGACTGCCGTGCTGCTTCTCAGGTTTATTCTGAGGGTTTTAAAGTGTTTCCTCCAGAGTGGGGATTTGTGGATAATTTACACTACAGCTTGTTTTACTCCTTCCTGCATACGTGGTGCCGGTCACGGGTAATGCAGAGTGACAGCCTCAAGGCGTCGACTCCATATGCACTTCCAAATAAAACATGATGATTCAGTGTTGGAGACGATTTAGGAAGGATAACAGATGCCGAATCCGTTTTCTTATCCTTTACATGCTCTTACAGGCAGGGTGTAGGGGTGAAACAAAGCAGCATCTTGACTGCAATTGTGTGAATCACCTCAGGCTATGTACAGCCTACTTGTGGTTAGTTAGGCTCCTGATCCTTCTGCCCTGTTTGAAAAATCACTGCCAAACCAAGTTAAACTAAACTACATCCACCCTGAGGCTCAGCATTATATCACACAGCTCAATCAGGCGGATGGGTGCATATATTTAGTCGTGTTTTGTACTGTAGGTTTATTTATGTGAAGCAGACGAAAGAAATGTGCACATACACATGCACGCCAATGCCAAGACAACAAACCTGAGCACGGTGGAGAGTGATGGCTTCCAGCTCAGTGCAGAAGGAAGGATTGGGTTTGGGCCAGTATCCAAAATCCCTCATCTAATTAATGTTTACATAACTGCAGGTAATGAAATTCACTCTCACTGATGTTGAGAGGGGTCAAGGAGCTTGGGGAAGCCCACCGGAGTTGACAATCGCCTGTGTGGGAGTTGTCTGCACAGCCCAGTGAGCTGGACACATCGGGGAGGGGAATAAAGAAAACACCCTAATTACAAATCATTGGTCACAGAACAATTCAGTAGTCAAACAGAAAGTTCTTGGATGGATCGAGTGTAGCCTTCCAGCTATGATCATTGAATATTTGCTCACTGCAACCTGTCTAATTTAGCTGCCAATAAAACATTTTTTGCACTGAGGTAAGGATGTTAAAGCAAACCTTAAGCATGAGGCAAAGTAATCAGACAAACACTGCTGATTAGTAAAAGTGGAAACAATAATTAGATCTGAAAATGCAGGTACTCAAATATAATGACCTGTGAATGAATTCTTTGCTTTTTTTTTTCAGTCATGCTGCAAAGAAAAACTCCCATTGGAGAGCACTTAACAAGTTTTTAAAGGCACTGTGATTTAATTGCGAGGAAAGGCAATTTAAGTCGCTGGCTCGACAGGGATAAACTTCACCTTTACTCCATGTGACATATATTATTTTTATTTTCAAGTCACCTCATTAGGCAAACCTTGTCACTGTCGGCCAAATGAGAGCTAACTCGACTTAGTACAAAGTAATCAAAGGAAGACTTTGTTGTCACAGTGGCAAAAATAATGGTGTTGTGAGAGGAACAATTTTAATTTGATTAAAAAAAACAACAACAAAATAAAACAAAAAAGACTTACTACATTGTGTGTGCTAATACAACGACTGGCCACTTCATTAGGTATACTTTGCTAGTACCAGGTTGGACCCCATGATTCTTTGTGGGATATTTTCCAAGGTGCAGGAAACATTCCTCAGAGATTTTGGTCCATGTTGACGTGACAGCATCACAGCTGCTGCAGATTTGTTGGCTGCACATCCATGATGTGAATCCGTGTCACCAAAGTAGCGCTATTAAACTGAGATCTGGTCAATCTGGAGGCTATCTGAGGACTGTCACGTTCAAGAAACCAGTTTGAGATGGTTTGAACTTTGTGACATGAAGAGTTTTCCTACTGTGAACAACAATCAGAGGATGGACTCACTGTGTCATACAGGGATGAACATGGACAGCAGGAACACCCAGGTAGAGTGTGGTATTTAAAGATGCTCAGTTAGTAACAAGAGGCCAAAAAAAACCCATATCATACTGTATTGCACCACCACAGCTGCCAGCCTGAACCACTGACACCAGATTCTGACCCTACCATCTAAATGTTGCAGCAAAAGTCAAGACTCGTCAGATCAGCGACATTTTTCTAATCTTCTGTTGGCAAATTTTGGGGAACCTGTGCAAAATGTAGCCATTGTTCTTGTTCTTAGCTGACAGGTGTTACACCTGGTGTGGTCTTCCGCTGTTGTAGCCAATCTACTTCAAGGCTCAATGCGTTGTGCATTCAGAGATGCTGTTCTGCATACCTGGTTGTAATAACTGGTTATTTGAGTAGGTGTTGCATTCCTAGCAGCTTTGAAGCAGTCTGGCCATCCTCCTCTGAATTGATTGATGATTGTACAGGAAAATCCTAGTAGATCAGCAGTTTTTGAAGTACTCAGACCAGCCCGTCAGTGACCAGCAACCATACCACTTTTATAGTCACTTAAGTCACCTCTTTTTTCCTCCATTAAGTTCAGTTTGAACTTAAGCCACTCTTCGTGACCATGTGTACATGCCTAATTGCACAGAATTACTGTCATGTGAGTTGCATTAATAAACAACTTAGTGTAGACTGAAGTTAAAGATCAAAAAGTGAATCTAAAAATTACATTTACAGGTTACGTCAAAAACAGTTATGATGCAGTTTGACTGGGAGTAGAAATTTACAGAAGGCTGCCTATTAAAGTGAACTGTAATGTGTTATGCATGGCAAAGATACAAGTGTGGAGATACTGAATAGGCTTTTTTAAAGCTTAGGATGATGGTATAATGTGAATCATACAACAAAGAGCAGATTTGGAGGTTGAGGCAAGATGTTGTAAGCAGCTTACACATACAGCGACCGGCGTTAGCCAGCAAAATTCAAGTGTTAAATCTACAGATAGAACTATTTAATTCTAACAAAGGCTTCAAAAGTTCAAAACTGGATGCTAAGACAGGCCAAAAGTAGAGAGTCTTGTAGCAAAAATAGGACATAAGAAAAGGCAGTAAGAAAAAGGACAACAGACAAGTAGAGATCAAGCTTTTGTCACAGTTTAGTTTTTATAGAGCAAAATTAAATTTGCCTCTCACTGGTGCATCGTCTCATGAGTGGCAGGATATTTTAAGGTATGCCAAAGCAGCCGAAGCAGCGATGGTGTATAAACTCAGGCAATATATGTAGAGAAGAACATGAAAAGCTCACGTGGTAGCTGGACTCAGACACAGGAGTGCTCAAATGTATAAAGATTCAAAGGTTTTCTCAAGGTCAGCAGGCTTGGCTGCATAACAACAGGCCACAACAACAATTTAGTGCATATAAACAGAAACTATTTTTAGCTTCATCAGGGCATTATGCTCTAAGTGAAACTAGTTTTGTAGGAGGAGGGAAAGAATCATCACTAATATCAAGGCAGCCCAGAGAAGTAGTTGTAGTCTATGTGCCTTACAGAATACAACTTCTCTTACATCAATATATAAAGTGCAGGTCATTGATGCCTTCGGACCAAAGCCTGTTGGTGGTTCCTCGTTCCTGACCGAAAGCTAAAGCATTCGAGGTTGCATCTTCTAAACCACAGAATGCACTTTCACTATGCTACATTTGAGATCTATGGACTTGATTTTATTTTAGCTTTAGACTTGACTTGAAATGTGGACAAATAAGGCAAATATTTTTTCCAGGCTTACCAGCGAGCTACACTCACTACACATTACGCATACAGGAGTTGCACAACCCTGGAAACCCTCATCATGAAGCTCCCGGTGCACTGTTTTCGTGCTGATGTTAATGCCAGAGGGGTTTGAAACTCTGCAGTCACTGAGTCACCAGAACGCTGGTGACTTTTATGCAGTACACTACAGCAGTTTCTGAAATACCAACCCAACGATGCTACGTTCAAAATCACTTAAATCGCCTTTCTTTCCCATTTCTAAACTCAGTTTCAACTTCAGCATCTGGTATTTACCATGTCTCCATGCCTAAATATAGGTATGAAATTAGATATTTGTGTTAATCAGAAGTTAAACAGGTGTATACTATGAAGGTAGCAAACGGGTGTATACTATGAAGTTGACGCCAGCAAGTAGCTAGGCTAGGGTTGCTAAGCTAGCTTAACTTAGCAAAACGACTGGAACACAAAGTAAACAGTGAGCCTTGAGTACATTCATGGATAACTTTGCTCTCCCTTTAATCAAAAAGGGTTACAGTGTGACTGGGTTTATTGCTAACATCTGGCAAGTTTCATAGAATATCAAAGTTTTCACCATTAACAGTCTCCAATAAAAACTTAGTTTAACTAGCAAAAATACTGGTTGCTCCTGTTTTGAAATGTGACCAGATTGTGGAAAGGTGAAACTCATCTTGCTTACCTCACTGCCCATAATGGCGTACTTATGTCTGTGTGCTTTCTACGTCAAAGGGTGTTTTCTTTGTGCATTAGCAGCACCGGGGGACAGTTACATCAGAACCTCAGTGTTGCTAAATATTTGGATGACCGCCCATCACCACTGCATCGAGAAGGGACCGGTGAAGGACAGTGCAGTTCCTGGCACGTCTCCTCTGTTTGTCAGCTGTTTTGGCGTTGCTCAAACTAACTTGTCCAGTCACTCATGCTGATGAATTTAGTAGACAAGGCTAGCTTCAGTGTCCAACCACCTGCCATAAATGCCTGTATCTTCCTCTGTTTTCTCTAACCCTGTTCCCTCGGACTCTTTCCTCTTTCCCGGGAGGGTTAAGCTTGGTGGTGAGAGGTTTCTGACAGAGGACCTCTTCAGATTAATGTGTGTATCTCTGCTGATTGATTCATTACATTAGTTTTATTCGACTAGTTCAGTAGATTGATGTGGAAGCTCTGGAAGCTTTTAAATTACAGCCACTCAATCGAATTAATCACAAAGTACAAGGTTCACACCAGCAGTGATTCTCTCTGACACAGTTAATGCTCTCAGCATAACAATATATTTATGAAAACATATTATTCACTGTACAGCAACAAAAGCTTTAACACGCTTTTTCTTATTGTATTAGGAGCCGCTTTCTTTCCAAGTTCATTTTTGTGCCAACCGTTTTTAGGGTAACACGATTTGCTCGGGTTTCTGTGAAGAAAGGATGAATATCTTTTGGTTCCCCCCCTTTCCCCCCCGAGTGCTGCTGTCTGGTGTGATTGTCTCATTTTTTATTTTGGCCTGCTGCCACTGTGTGATCAGTGCCTGTTAGCTCCTCAAACAGGCTCAGGGAGAAGCCAAAGAGGGAATATTGACACCTACACAAACAATTAGGGAAGAGGAATACTTCCCAATTTACAGTAGAAAAATCTCAGTCATCTTCTGATGTTAACAAGTAAAACAGGGGAAAAAAAGAAAGCAATGGATGAGTCACTCATTTTGCTCTGGGGTAAAACATGTGCGGATGTACAGAATGTCTTTATTTGAGAGACACTCTCTTAATGATCTTCTAATGTGATAAACACCAAAATCAAGACTGTGGGTTCTTTATGGTAAAGATAGTTTCTGCAGAAGGGTCTCAAAATATTTTCTTGACCCAATTTGCTGCTCCATCGTTTTTTTTCCCCCTCATTAGACTAGCCACTTCCTGAAAAACAACAATGCATCTCATAGCTGATTTCACTTCATCTTCAGTGGCTTGGGTTCTGTCTAATGTGATGGAGGACATTCGTTATGTGTGCTATGGGGCAAATGCCCAGCGTGATCATCTGAGAAGACTCAGTTTGTGCACAAGGCATGAAGAGCCATGAAGACACACACATATATAAAAGTGGACAATCTCTGTTAGAAACCGGGAACTTGGAGTCAGTTTGAT
>NW_005187408.1:4738378-4781975 GCF_000239375.1 Pundamilia nyererei
TTTTTATTTTATAATGTGCCAAATGTTTTCAAAGGTCATGGATCCTTTTGGAGCTACACTGACAAAACGTAGTTTGGCATTTTCTTGCTGAAATAAGCAAGATACTTCCCTGTTCTTCTTCATGCATGCCTTCCTCGGTCCACAGATGGTACCCATGCATTGTACATTAATAAATTATGGGCTCTGGATTTTGATCTATACCGTGGTACAACCTTTCAGTCCTCTTTATCTCCTAATTTCCACAAAAATATTTCAAAAAGTTTTATTTGTAAGACCATAGGGTGGTTTTATATACATGTCTAATAGACTCCAGTTTCTCTATGTGAATGGGGAATTACTTAAGGAGTTCCACAGGGTTCTGTGCTAGTACCAGTTTTATTTACATCATACATGCTTATACAGGCACGGAAAACATGTTTATTGCTATGTGACATGATACTGAACATTATCTATCTGTGAAGCCAGATGAGACAGACCAATTAGTCAGACTACAAGTGTCACGGGTTGCCGGGGCAAGCCGTGTGTATTATTAAAGGACCCAAGATGCAGGTGGCTTCTGAAGTGAGCAAGCTTTATTGCGACAGTGATATACCAAACAAAGGAAAGGGTGGCAAGAAACAGAACTGAAAACACTCTAAACTGGGAAAACTAAAACTTAAAAAACAAAAAAAGAACATAAATGAGGGTACCTTGCAGGGAGAACAACGTGGGGAGAATGCACAGGAAGATGGAGGAAGATACACAGACGAACCAGCAATGAAGACGAGGGAACTCGTCTGGGAAATCAGGGAATGGGAAACAGGAGGGAGGCACAGCTGGGAATAATTGGACATAACGAGACAGGGGAAGTGAAACTAGAATCACTGACGAGAGACACGAACCTTCAAAATAAAACAGGAAACACCAACTGAACACACCACACACAAGAAAAAAGGAGAGTACAAAAACCCAGAATAAACAAAACCACAGAATAATAATAAACTAAAACATAAACACGGAGTCACAGACAATACATATAAGATAATGCATATAAGATGTTTCAGCTGGTGTAAATGAATATGCATATTTCAAATAAATATAGGCTCATTGAATTCTGGTTTTATTTAAATAAAACCTTTTTTGTTTCCTTTGTTTCTTTATTTTTTTTGCAACAAGATTTTTGCTGTAAATGGTTTAATCTAGAAAAACAGAAACAAAAAACACACAAGATGCAGCAAGCATGCTTAGGTAAAGAAAGGGAGAAAAGACCACACACACTTCTATACACTGACAGGTTTTATCTCATTAGCCCACCAGTTGACATAAATAGATGCTGCAGTTTTTGAAACTGATGGCATCTTCTCAGCAAATTCCAAAACACCGCCACAGACATTAAAAATATTACAGAAGAAAAATATTACAGGGGTATAACAGCCGTTATAACCATTAGAATCCACTTACTGGGAACTAGCTCTGTCTGATAAACTTCCATTTGGTCATAACCCACATAAAGAGCCCTTATGTAAAAATACCTGAGGTAACCACTGATCGCTGTGAGACAGAGCAGCATGATGGACATTCACAAAGACAGGAAGAAACCTGTTCAACCATTTCAGCCTTTATGCCTCTGATTGCTACATGGTGTGCGGAGAGCTGTGTTGAAAGGAAGAAGAGTGCTTTTAAGGTTGTTAGCGCTCTGAGACAATCCAAGATTAGAATAAAGAAAGCTGTTTGAAATGTTTCTTGCCTGGCTGTCTTCTGTCACTTTGATCTGTATAACTGCCAGCATCAATGTATTTGATGTTTGTCAATCTTGAAAGGAGACGTGACTTTTTATTTTTTTTGAGAAATTCCTGCCACTGATCACACTTTATAGCTGCATAACGATTAGACAAAATTAATGAATTATAGATGATTCGCAGCTTAGCCATGAGGGTGCACAGCGAAGACAGCATCAGCATATATGTTCAGATTAAGTGGCCCCAAAGAGACAATTATGGTCAAAGTGTATTATCAAAGAGAAAACTGGGTTACAATTTTGCTAGAATGGCTTTGGCCTAGATTTCTCCAGAGACAGTTTTTTTCCTTTCTTTTTTTATCACACTCTAGGATTGGAGATTTGCTGTCTCATGCCTTTGAGTGAAATGTTAGAACAGTATGTCACGTATCACTGAAATAAAGTTTCACTAATAATAACTTGAAATCATGCACAGAAGCAGAACATTTAGTATTTCCTGAAATGGAGACAGGCCACTAAATATGTCTCATTTCACAGGATAAATCTGAGAAAACTGACTGAGCCAACATATTCAGTTCACATAATGTGACTGCTGGACAAATGACAGGAAATTACCAGTCAAATCAAAGTTTAGCAAAGAATGATGCGTCAACATCTCTGTAAGCATTGTACTAACCTATATGACATGTCTGTGAAAACATTTACAAAGCTGGACCCTCTTTCCTTCAGAGCTGCTTCATGCTGTAGATTCAACAAGGTGCTGGAAACATTTCTCTGGGATTTTGGTCCACATTGACACAGCAGCATCACGCAGTTTCTGTGCATTTGTTAGCTGCACATCCATGATGTAACTCTCCCATTCCACCACATTCCAAAGTGCTATGTTGGATTGAGATCGGTGACTGTGTGGTTGAAATCAGTAAGTTACTGTTGCCTTCCTAGCAGCTTTGAAGCAGTCTGGTCATTCTCCTCTGACATCGGCAGGACATTTTCACCCAGAGAAGTGCTGCCCGCTGGATCTTTTCTCTTTTTCAAGTCATTCTCTGTAAACCCTAGAGATGATTGTGTGGGAAAATCCTAGTGGATCAGCAGTTTGTGAAATACTCGGACCAGCAACAGCCATGTCACATTCACTTAAATCATCTTTCTATGCCATTCTGATGCTCATTTTGAACTTCAGCTGGTTGTCTTGACCCTGTCTACATGCCTGAATGCAATGATTTGCTACCATGTGACTGTATATAAAAAATATAATTTACAAACCTCCTCCTTGGTCGGCAGTCATATTTAACTGGTTTGTCACACTGAAAGTGACAGTATAGTATGTAGTGTCCAGATTAGAAGATAATCTGGATTGTAATCTACTGTACAGTCTCATCTTTTCCTACGTATAAACAATACAAAAGAATTAATGTTACTAATAAGCCTTAGGATTCTATGTGCTATAGGGCTCTTATTTAAAATGCGTGACCCTCGTGCTCACTATTGCACTGGTTTACACACTCCCTCCTTAAGACTCACAGCAGCATACACAATTCTAGTGACGTGAACAATCAGAAATAACATTAAATGGATCTTTTACTGTTATTTGAGTGACCTTTGCTGAAAACCTTAGACCTCAGCTGTTCCAGGGAATCACTTAAAAAGAATAATGAAACTACGTATCAGTGACATCTTTAAAAATTTTATACCTTTATGGGAGCAAACAGGGTCTCGTGGCAAAAGGCAATGGCAGCCAGCCAGGTGCACAGCTGATTTTGGTGTTTTTATGTGATTTATACAACAAAAAAAGGCTTCAAACTCTCCAATCGATCCTTTTAATTACAGGTATTAAATATTGTCTATTTAATTTTTAATCGAAATATAAAATTAGCTTTTTAGACGAGCTCTGTGACAAACTGGCGAACTCACTTCTCGATCTATGACAGTGAGAATAAATGGACTAATGGATGGAGGCTTTTTAGATTAAAGAACTTAGTATAGTTTATGTCTTTCTTAACAAACAGAAAAGAGATTCTAAACTTAAAAAAGACTCAGTATCTTTAAGATATCAGGACAGAGTAAGAACAAAGCTGGCAGAATTATCTCTTAAAATGACTATAAGCACAGAATATGAACTCAAACTTTTGGTTTCCCAAAAAGTAATCTGCAGGTATTCTGTAGTTACAAAAACACATACTGTAATTACCAATTTGTTACTTGCTTATTCAACTTAAACACTGGAGCTATTCTGGGCTCTGTTATGAGTTCCAGTATCATCCTTACAGGCATTATTTCCCTTTCACAACGTTTGTGTGACAAGACTGGCAACCACTATGTGAACGAGTAAAAGTGAAGCTTCTGGCCTGCACGTGCTAGATCGTTACAGACAGATGGCCCTCGGGGGGCTTCGCTGCATTACAGAGAACTTTGCGTCACACGTTCTCATACGGGTTACCGTACACGGTCTTAGGAAGAGCCAGAGAAAGCCAGCCGTGTCACATTTAATTTTTCAAGATGTGATGACATTGAAACCTTCAAAAGATTGCTTTGTGTCAAATCCTGAAACATTCATCAAAACAGTTCTTTTCAAAAGCAGCTGGGGTTCACTGAAGAACACTTTAACATTAAGCCACCCTGTGGGGATACTGGCAGATCTCCTCTTGCATAGCAAATTAAACTTCTTAGCCTTAAATAGCCATGGTTGAAGCGTATATGTTTAACAATATAACTAGTTGGCTGATTGTATGAAAGCTTTGAGTAGTTTTGTGGTCAACTGTAAAACAAGAAATGCCATTTCTGTAAAATTGTCCATGTCTTTTTTCTTTGTAAAATGAAAGGCCAGGCTCTCACTTCTATTAGAGGTGTTTTTATAACAGGTTATATCACTGCACTATAAACCAGAAGGACACCTCAGCAACAAGACTAAGGTCAGGTGGTAGTCTAGCCCTGGGCTCTGCAGTCCCAGCGATCGCACTCACTTAAGCAGCGAGAGTGACTTTGATTATTAAAATTTTGTTTGTGAAAGTCAAGCATGCATTAGGAAAAACACGCTTCTATCCACTGGAGAAAGCTGTCCAATTATTCACCAAGGGAAAGTTCACCGAGAAGCACCGGAAAGGCAAATGATCAAATAATGAATCTGCTGCAGAAGAGAATTTGCTCTTCTGACAGTGATTCTGTAAAATACTTTTTCTTTGGCAATTTGCAGTTTGTGTGCTGTGGAAATCCAATTTCATCTATTCATTTTGAGTGTCTCACCAAAAGATGCCAGCGGGAAAGGTGGCAACATTCCAGTTTTCCAGGACAAATCATTTGGGTTTTATCTAATGTAATCATCTAAAAGACTCGCTCTAATTGAACAAAGAGAGAGATAATAATTTAAGCCCAAGTCTTTTCCGGGGTTGCATCACAGAAGAGGATTTCTCTCCCAGTGATCTGTCCAGGGACGGTGATTTGAAAATGAGGTGATGTGAATTGACCACGAGCAGTCCCTCTCTCATGGCGGTGTTTTCTATTTGTGTCAGCCAACATGTGTTTCTCATGATGGGACCTGACACGTCCCTTTGAGCGGTAACGGAGCATGAAAAGTGACAAAGTCGAGAGGCTAGGGGAAACAAGGTTTTTGCATATTATCCTCTAATCCACTAAAACCAATATAGGTAATGCATGAATCTTGGAAGACAGGACTTTCTTTCTGAAGAAAAACCATCCTGCACTTCATGACTACATTTACACAATCAAATGTTCCCCCTCTGCTCTCTCTTCCTTTCTCTTTCCAGAGTGGTTGATTTTACTTGAGTGCACACTACCTGTTAAGTCACTTTGACCCATATGTTTGAATCGTACTCTTTCCCGGTCTGAATATCTGAATGAAATGGATTTACCGTTAAGGATTAAATGGAAGGGTTGTCTTACAATGCATTCTAATTTTAGTTGCAAGTATGAAAGAGCCATCTTTTTATCAACATATTTTGCCATATGGGAATCCACATCCTCTGTCTCTGCCTTTGTGGAAGAATTAGTGCTCATTTAATGGCATTGCAAACTAAAAGGCCTCTCTACCAATGCCAGTGTCCTAGCTCATCATTTAAAAGAAGGCCATCTGGATCCAACCAAAGTATAATAGCCAACTTTCCACCAAGTTTCATGAATTTCAGCCAGGTTGTTTTTACTTAAACTTGCTTACAGACAAACTAATAAACAAATGGAACTGAAAAGAAATCATCTGCCATTGTGGAGGAATTGCTTATTTTAAGGTATTGCACAAATGTTTGGGTAAATGTAAAGCAGGTAAAGCAGACAGAAACACAAAGTTAAAGATTTGAGCTTTTTAACATTCTAATCGCTTTTCTAATACTCAGATAAGCACTTCATCTTGCAAGTGTGGCTTGGCGGTGGGCCCCTCTGGAGCAAGGTGGCCAAGGCACCGATTGGTAGAGGTGGTGACGTATATATGTGCAGCAGCAATGAATCACTGGGAGACAATACCTCTCTCTCTCTCTCTCCCAGCCTGATGTGTTTGCAAATGCACTTTCACTGAATGCAACACAAGGCAGATGGAAAACTGCTTTGGAATACTTGTGGTGTAAAATGCAGAGACAAAGTGAGTCCTGAAGATTGCACCAAAATGTCATACCTGAAACTACCGCACTTCCACAGTGTTACATAACTTTTGCAATTTTGTAGGCAATAGCAGTCACTGTATGGTGTCCTCAGATGAGGAAGGTTTTTTTTCCCTTTGTCTTTTATAAGACACATGATGAAAATGAGCAGTGACTGATAAGAAGAAAAAACATAGTTCCAGACTTATCTCGTCTAAATATTACTTTTTAACTTCTGATTATTTGCCACATGGAGTCCAAAACCCTTGGAATTATTTTTCAACTAACAAACTCAAGTGAAAATGCCGGCAGGTGTGTCACCTATAGGCCTATTCTGAAAGCGCCGAGGTAGACGCTCGTGCACGTGCGCGCGCACTCACATATGACTCATCTCATCTAAACTAAAGCACTTTGTCAGAGGCGTCCATTCACGTTACACCCATGCAAGAACGCGCAGACTCAATCTCAGCTTGGAGCGCGACACTTATAGTGAGGGTGGCTATATAAGTCCATTCAGCATCTATCCTTTAAGTAACTATATACTTGATTCCTCAAAGTGAAGTGAAGGAGGGCGGCATCTCGCCAACTACCTGGCAACCTACACGGCTGTAGCGGACCACCTCTAAAGCCTGAAGGTAAGAAAAGTTTCATTAATTTTACCCACATTTTGAATTCGTATTTTTCCCTCTTTTAGCATTTTTGTTATTCTTTTCCCCAAGCACAGCTCAATGCGACTTTGCTTAATTAAAGACTTCTTTGTGCTTCACAGCAAACATTTAAAAACTGTATTTGTAGATGATAAAGTGGATTTGTAGATGATAAAGTGGATTTTTGGCTTTGCTGATATCTTTCTATTCTCATTTCTGATTTCATTTTTGGGGATGGACTAAGTATAATGATAGAAGACAATAATTCCTCATTCTAATCTTCGAGCTTCCTTTACGCGTAAATATTCCACATCGCAGATCAGTTGTACAATATATAGTCTCCTTACTAATAACAGGTGGCAACAGATCGCAAAATATCTTACAATAATACAAATAAACTGCGGCAGCAATAGTTATAATTTGCCCGTTACATTATTGCAACGTCTCTTTTACGTGCGTAATTGCCTTTTTACGCGGCACATCTCGCGCCACAGCAAAAAAAAAACGAGCGTGCCAAAAGTAAATAACCCAATGTATTTCTTTTTCTTCCCAGATTCCTGTTGAAATCCTGACATGAAGCTCAATTTATTCGGTACCGCCGTGATTCTGCTAGTTGCCTTCTTACCGCGCTACGAATGTCGGGCTATTGAGAGCCCTGGCAGTACTCTGCGCGTCCCAGCTCTACAAACCCAAAACTCCCAGCAGCTGCAATCCGGCCCGATTCTGGAGAGGCTTGGGGAGGAGTATTTCATCCGACTGGGCAACGGGGACTCGAACTCTTTCCCATCAACGTCCATGTATCCCGGCGGATCACCTTCCATCTTCAACAGAGCTTTGCAACTCCAGCTGACGCGGCGTCTTTTACAGGGGAAAGTTGGGAACATCAGGGCGCTCATAAGCGGCTTCGGAGACCGCGGGGACGACTCGATGGAGAGGGGAAGAAGGTCCGAGGACCCGCCAATATCCCTGGATCTGACCTTCCATCTGCTCCGGGAGATGATGGAGATGTCCAGGGCGGAACAGCTGGCTCAGCAAGCGCAGAATAACAGAAGAATGATGGAGCTCTTCGGGAAATGATTTCCCAGCCCGCCAAAGATCTCCCTTCCCTTTCTTTTTCTTTTACTCCTTCTGTTGTGCATTTTTACCATCAGCACAAAACATGCTCTGTACAATATAGTGCTGCTTTATCACTTTATTGTTTATAGCTTTAACCTCAAACTATGGAGCATAAACGGGCTTGACTTATAATGAGCCGATTGTACCTTGCCATTTCAATGTTGGTGTCAGATCTGTAGAGATATGCCGTTCTTCATATTTGAGATGAAATACTTTCGTCTAAGACATGAATTGCATTCACAAAATTGGCATTTTGTTTTAGATTATGAATCACTGTATTTATGAAATTTATGTTTGTTAATAAACTTATGTGCAACCAGTCATTTTCTGTTGTGCAACAGAACGTCTTATATCTATATTTTTAATAAAAAAAAAATAAAAGCAATGCTTACATTTCTCTGTGGATATCCTTACATATTAGTTAACACTAACGCCAATAAAAATAAATAAATAATCCCATTAACTTTGACTAGTAATCTGATTAAAACGCACTTTTCTAATGACTTTTAACACATGGATTTGTAGTCCCACATTAAAGAAACTTTGAAAAAAAAAGTAAATAACAACTTTAAGAGTGCACAAATGGCCACAGAATCTCGAGTCTTGCCTATAAATGCTGACTGGTAAAGGTTTGCCTAACTCAGTGCAAACAATTGCATAGGTCTAACCATGGCATTGCTCTGGAGCCAGTTCATGCCTTCTGTCTAACACAGACGCACACAAAAAAAGCTCTAACTGCAGTACTTTGCCAAAAATCTGAACAACCCTTCAGCGCAGTGAACATTCATACAGCGTTCTTCTTCCAAACCCTTAATCCTCAAGAGGCAATTCTCATTATACCAGCAAGAGGCAACCACGCTTAGCTCAAAGATGCACCACTGATAGCTAATTAGTGTCAAAGACACTGTGTGTGTGTGTTTATGTGTGAGCGTGTGTATGTGAACGCTGATTCTTGACCCCCAGTGTCAGGCTACGCTAAACAAGAGCCGTGGGTGTGAGTCATCCTATTCTTTTTGGCCCACGAAGCATCTTGAGGCTTAGTGTGGGATTGAGCCCGTTTGTAAAAGATCCAACTCACCGAGACACGGTGTAAAATAACAGATGGTCGTTGAATGGTGGACTACCTGAGCGGTGGAGTTACAGCAACGTGAGGCCATCGCAGGGCAGCAAATTATTTGCTTTGGTCTAAAAATATGGGAGCACTCATATTTGCTCACCGTGGTCTCATATGTATATGCAGGAGTGTTATCCTGATCATGCAGTGGAGAAGGATGTTAAAAATGTCTGAACAAGCCAAAAAAAGGCACTCACGCATTGAGCTGGATTTCCTTCCACGGAAATATGCCAATAGGAGTGTGGAAAGACGAAGAGGGAGGGAGAGAGAAGGCATTACGAAGAAACAAAACTGGTTTTTTACATCTAGTGTCAAATAGCGATGTGAAAAAGTATGCTGATGGTATTTAGTCAAATCATTTTTAATGTATATAATATGCATGTATCATATATATCATCATGGGAAATAATACCTGTGCCACATTACAATGAAGAATATTAAACATAACGCAAGCAGCCCAATGTAGGAAATACTGAAATGTCACAGTGCTCATTTTATCACTCTGCTACATTACTCACAGAGTTATATCAGTCATCAAGAAGTATACAACAGGGAGGAGAACCAGCGGCTCTCCTATTATGTTTTTTTAATGATGGAGTTTAAGGAGCAAGTCTCAAAAGGTCAACCACATAAAAAAAATATTTGAGTACATCTGAATTCTGCAAAGAGCTGAATGACAGTCAAAGTCCCTCTGTCATTAAGCATGTTCAAAATGAAAAGGAGGAACTAAAGCATGTTTTTTTTAATAAGAGAAAAAGAGATTAAATCAGTCCGAATGCTGTGATAGACCAATCACAACAAAAGAGGCAGAAGTAAAACATCTCTGCCTTCCTTAAGATCTACATACACAGATTAGGTTCCCCTCGTGGCTAAAAATGTATCACAGCTGACCTGAGGTCAACATTTAGGAGCAACAATCAATCCTGCCTCTGGTTTAGGTGTTGTCAGGGCCGATGGCTGACAGCTAAGTTGAGGGAGTGCTCGTGGGTGCGCTGGGGGAGGAGCTCATCTGCTGTGGGGGTGCAGAAGGCTGGGCAGAGGTGGCTGAAACAGCACCTCCAGGAACAGTTTGTGATCCTTCTCCTTCCTCAGCACCGGCTCCTGCAGCCTCATCTTCTTCATCCTCATCTTCATCATCTGTGTGAGAATTAAGGCAAAAAAGGATGAAGGCTGGAGAACTACAACAATGAGGGGTGTGAAGCAATTTAAAGTCGTGATCTCTGTTCCTTTACCTTGGATGAAGTCAATGCTCCGCAGGGCCTTGCCCTCTTTCTTGAAGTCCACTTTGTAGTGATCCATACTCTCGTAGCCAAGCTCTACTTTATCCAGGTGCGCTGCACTGGATGCCTCTTCAATCCTGAGCACATAAGTCTCATTTAGGATATTCACAGGACTAAATGTTGCCTCACAAAGTCATGGTAACACGTCTTAAATATATTCAATCTGTGATGTTTAGCACGTTTGGCAAGTTATTTCAGGATGCCACAGCAGAAGATAGTGATTTGCAACATTTCACAGGATTATTTTCCACAGCTACCAGAGGGAAGGTGTGACCTTGCTCTATTAGAGTTCTGGTTTTATGTGTAAGTGCAGATGTACTCATTCATGAGAATGATTAAAAAACATTAGCTAGAAAGGATTTTGACTTTTACACTGGCGGTGTAGTCTCTCTCTTTTTTGCAAAACCCCTTCATCCTCTTACCAGCGCAATTATTATTATTGAAAAACAAACAGCATACTTACTTTTTGAGGAGAGGCTTTGTGTTCTGAAAGACACAAGGGAGAGTTCAACTGAACATGCACATAAAATACTGATAAACTTTTATGAATTGGCTAAAATTATGTCAAATTTAAACCCCATGTGGTAGCAGCTCTGACCTGCAGGAATAAAGCCATTTCTGGCTCATCCATAGTCTGGATCCCCATCTCCAAGATTTTACAGCTCTCCTCCAGATGGTCTCCATATTTCCTTGTCAGGCCCCGGATATAGTTTACCTTCTCTTCCTGTTCGCCTGTCACCTTCTGACTCATCTCCCTCTTTTTCTCCTCCAGGATAGAGTACAGGTGGTCAAACTTTTCACAAACCAGAGTCTTCTGTCTCCGACTGTTCTCCTGTACGTGCGTGAACAAGTGAAGAAAGCACACACCCACAGGGAAAGATTGTAAATTCTGCAGGTCCATTCTTTATTAATGAGTTCTGGGTGGGAAATGTAGGCAATTCAGTTTCGAAGTACATTAGAATTTCAAAATGAGAGAAAATGCGGTAACTAGTTGTTGTTTTCATTCTTCGGATGTCTAAACACTGCAAAATTCCTTCCGTTCAGTTGGTGCCATGTGCATGACGCCACAGCAGTGACACACAGGGGACTGGAGTCACTCCAGCTTCCTCTCTACTACATCCAACTGTGGCACGTGAACCATAAGAAAGCTGCCTGTTCTCGCTCTATCAATTACACTGCTCGTTTTATTGTCCGTGGAAGTGGGTCGAAGGCAGAATAGGGTGCTCTAACTAGTGTATGTGCACCCAGCGTAGGAGAAAATATGAAAAGGGGAGATTAAAGCAGTCCGTGGAACCAAAACATTTATTTTCCTCTTACTGCCTCTCTGTCTAAATCTCGCAGATGGATAAAAGCAGAAAGAGTGGCCGTGACAAGGACACATTACATCAGTTTGGTCGTCTGTGCAGGTGCATTAGTGTGTGCACGGAGTGAGGCTTGCTGCGTGAGTGAGCGGCCAGGCACTGCAGCAGTCGGACACTGACCTCTATGGCACGACAGGCTTCCTCTAGCTGACTAATGATGCCCTGCATCCTGTCGTTGTTACCAACCACCATGGCAATCCCGTCACTCAGCTCCGTCTAGGGGGCAAGGACACGACAGCATGACTACAGACTCAAATCTGGGGCAAATCTATGATTATACTACGATATACTTCATGATGAAACTGTAAAAAACACATCACCATGGCTGACAGTATTCGTAGCCTTTGTAAGCATCTCGGGCCTCACCTTCTTCGTCTGGTAGATGCTGCTGAGAGGAGCCACCTCGCAGTCTTTGTGGGCTCCAAAGACCTTGCACATGGAGCATATGGGCACACCGTGGGTCACGCAGTAAATGTTGATCTTTTCGTCCTCGTGAATATCACACATGGGCGTTTCTTCCTTTTTCTCTGGTGCTGGTTTGCTGCTGTTGAGGTGCGATGAAAACAGCGGTAGTGTCCTGTGATGCTGCACATTTGACTGCATACTGATGTGACATGCAGTGTCAGTTTGATAATGTCACTGTTACACATCTCGGCATCTCAACAGCTTATCGATGACCCATCAGGTGTGCCCTGCCATTCACATGCACTGCCAGCACTGTAATCAATAGGTCATCATCATTGCTGAGTAGTGTGGGAGCAAGCATACATGATTCATGTTTATATAGCTTAAAAGTTTTCCCCCCTTCCTTATTTATTAAGTTTATACGTCACACCATCAGACAAAGATAAAAAATGCAGTTTTTAAATAATGATTTCATTTTTTAAGTGAAAAGTTTATCCAAATGCACCTGCCCTGTGTGAAAAAGTAATCGTAAAGCTTTTGGCGATATCTGACAATGAGTCTTTCACATCACCGTAGAGGAATTTTGGCCTGCTCTTCTTTGCAGAATTGCTTTAATTCAAACACATTTAAAAGGGTTTTTTGAGCACGAACAACCTGTTTAAGGTCCTGACTTTGAGTAGGTGGTTCCAAAACCTTACATTTGCTTGTTTTTAAGGATAAAGGTCACTCTTTGGGGGATGCGAATGTTTACATTTTAGACCGAGGAGATGGTTTAAAAGACGATGACGGATCATTAACAACACCAACTGTCAACCACCTACAATGCAGTCTCGAGATCCGTTTCCCACGCGGCTCATAACCCACTCACACGTTGCAGCGGGTGAACTCAACGGGTCACATAATGTGGTCTCACGCAAGATCTCGCAGTGATTTCATCTGAAGCCTCAGGTGGTAACGACCCACTCCTTTCTTCCCAGTTTGGCTCGTGTGATGATGGACATGACTACTAGTCAGGCAACGATCTCCTCTTAAGGGGAAATCCCCATTAGGGTTTAAATACCTGGCACTCTCTACGTTTTGGTTTCAGAACTGAAGAAGCATCTCGGTCATCCTATAAACTCTACTCAGGATAATTGTAATGAAATAATGTCACAACAGCAAGAAGTGTTGTGGATATCATGTCATGCAAGCCTTTCAGTCATCTGCTGGATAAAAAATCTGTGTGGATGACTACTGCAAGTAGAAATGCCCTCTCACCCACTGCAGATCTCTGACTCAGAAGCCAGTGTTTCACTTCCTGCTATTATACTTTACTGCAGTTTCACAAATGAAAACATCCTCCTGTCAGACATGAAGAATTCTTTTCATTTTCTGTTATTTTGACAAATGTCTGATCTGTCTCACCTGCTGGATTCTTGTTTGAACATGTCAATGATATTCTCAACCAACAGGTTCCTCTGCAGGCCGTAAACACCATGCCTGTCCAGAATCACCTCGTGTCTGCAGGACGGGCATCGGAAACGGCCACCAGAGGTCAACGAGCCGCTTCTTGTTGGAAGGTACGGGTTTGAAGCCTGTAAACAACAAGTGAAGCTCTGAATAATTACATTGTTTCACTCGGCAGTTAGGAAATATTAATCCAGGGGATTAACAGTCCATAACACAAACTTCAAACCACCATCATTAACATTCAGTCCACATGCTTGTAAACAGAGCCTATGGGTGTTAAATTTATGTCACTATTTGGGTCTTTGATATGTGAAAATTCAGACCAACTTTATAAATAATTACCAATTTGAGCCATTCAATAGCTTACCTGGAAAACATCATTGGCACATTTTCTGCACAGGTTGTGCTGGCAGGGTAGGATGACCACAGGCTTTGTAAACATTTCCAGGCATATTGGACAAATCAGCTGTTTCTCCAAGTTGTCCATGGTGTCAACGATTTCAAACACAACTAAACAACTTAAAAAGTCTGAAAAGTTTAGTATGAAGTCCTTTCTAAAAGCAGTCTATCATAGGCCCAGCTTCAGGCTAAGTAGTAGGCCTGTTATGTTTGTCCTAGAGGGTGTAGACTCCTATCTCCTCTGTGTCAGTTCTGTTTTTAGCAGCTACTGCTGTCACGTCTAAGGTTGCCATTTTTGCCTTGTCCATATTTGAAACTAAGTAGGGCAGTGCTGAACAGCAGCCCATCCCCAACCTCTTCTACGCTGGGTGCAATGTAGCTATGCGTTTCATAGGGTGGGGGCGAGTGATTTAGCAAGAGATGCAATCATATGACCCATGTGACTTTTAGATCTAAAATTATTGATAGCATCTGAAAATCTCTACTGAAAACACGTAGTTCTCGACACCTTTTTACCATGTTGCCAATCAAGTGCCAGCTTTGCATTAATGTTAACTTAGCAGCAGGAAGCTATCGAATGTGACTTCCGTCAAAGTTTGGAACAGACCATTACGTTAGAGGGAAGATAACAGCGCACAGGAGAGGTTTGTTACAATAATAGGTTCGCTGGCTAAGTTCCTAATTAAAGGAGTGATCGTGATTATACCTAGCATTAAACAAACTATGGCATGTGTTAAGCGTTTTTTGCACATGGGTATTTACACTTAGAGAACAGCATAAGGACGACAACCATAACATTGGGTGTATTCACCGCATCCTTAAATGTAGGTGATAACTGCTACTATTTTAAAAAACAGAAAAGAACAATTCAGTTAAAACATTTTGGTGTTTGTTAGCATGTTAAAGGCCTTACATTGAATGAAAATGTTATTGGAGAATGCGGGCATCGATCCCGCTACCTCTCGCATGCTAAGCGAGCGCTCTACCATTTGAGCTAATTCCCCGGTACGGAAGTCACTCGTTGTTTGTGTATTTATTGCTCGTGAGATACGTAGTCGGTCCAATCTTGCGGTGTAGTGTTTGATATATTTCGCATATCATGCCGAAATACAGTGCGGTAAGGTAGCATTATTAAGCTGTCTAGGTTAGCTCTAACGAATATGAATAATAACAGGGTTTAATAGCTGCTAAGTTATTGAAAGCCTTGCAATGTTAAAGTTCCTTTGGGGGACACCAAGTTACTTGAGATATGTGGGGAAACTCTTACACACAACCATTTAGCTCAAGTGGAAAACAGTAGCGAATGCAAATTTCCCGAAAACACGTTAACCGAACAGGGCGTCCGCCATATTTGTGACTTTACGCAGAAGCAGAGCATAAAGCGTTCTACGAGCCGATCTTATAAATACCCATGGGTTAGCTGAAGTCGTCAGCTCCCTTCGATAGCTCAGTTGGTAGAGCGGAGGACTGTAGTGGTTTCCCAGACATCCTTAGGTCGCTGGTTCGACTCCGGCTCGAAGGAGAGAGTATTTTTTTCCCCTCCACCTGAAATTCTGAGCGCTTTTACAAATTTGCTAAGAATTGCTGTTCTATGAAGCTTCTCTAATCATTTCTTTTAATGAAAATGCATATTTCAGATGTTGAAAAAAATGGCTAGTATTGGCAGTTAATGTATTTTTCTAAAAATAAATGCTAATCCATAAAAACAGATTTGATGATTTTCTTAAACTTTCCCACAGAATCGAGTAGATTTTTTGGGTGGATGAAAGATAGAAGTGAGCTTGAAAATGTTTGGCACTGCACTGCCTGCAGTGATGGTCTAGTCAGCACAAATACACAGCATATCCTGCAAATCTGCTGTGCATGTTAAATAAGAAATGATCACACCTGCAAGCACTCTGTTCAAAAAGGGAATTTAAAAGTGATTGTTTAGTGTTTGATTATCTCTCCACTCATGATGAAAACAGACTTTATCACTTTGTTTGACTGTGAAATGACTTATAAAGGTGCTGCGAACACATTCAGATGGATGACTCAGAGACCGTAATTAACAGTTGTGTGGAGGACTGGGGCAAGCGTCACACACTAATAAAGCGCCTTTGTTTATTTCTGTGCTGTTGCACGATTGTTATTCCTCCGTCCACTGATTCTCATTATTTCAATTACAAATTAAAACCCCTGTCCTCTGCTAATGGAGTGCTCATCTTCATGAATCTGTATGAGTTCCTCACTTTATTTCCAAATATTTGTCACGTCTAAATGTCCCACGCAAACGAAGCAATTAAAGATGCACTTTTTCAAAACATTTGACCTATACAAAAAATATTTACATACTCTTTAATTAGAAACTCAATGTCAAAGCGAACGTAGCAGGATCCTCATAGTGGAAGCTTCTGACCCATTTAAGCATACCTCATCTTTAAAGCCACATAGATGTGCACACAGTGCTTTTCATGCAGAATCAATGAGTCATATTTAAACATTTTAGACAGATGTCAATACTGAAAATGAATGAATGTCTCTCTCACACTCTCTAATTTGTCTCTTTGTTTCATTTAGTGTCCCCTCCGGGGTTTGCAGGTTAGGAATCAACTTTAAGAAATGAGAAAAAAGGTGAAAAAATAATAATAAAATGGGGGGAAAAGGATGAGAAATATACACATTCAAATAGTAAAGTTCCCATCTCTTGTGATTTGCAAGTCTATGTAAATGTAAAACACCGCTCTTACTAATTTTTGTCATTTAGCTTTTCATGTGTGTCTCACCCAGTTTTCCTTTCTGTTGATGTGTTTTTTCTCTGTGATGTACTACAAATGAAGTTTTTAGTCATTTTGTGATGCTGTGGGCACACCACTTTATTCAGTTTTAATCAGTAACCTCTAAAAAGGCTGAACTAGCATGATTACATATTCATTAGCGACAAGCACAGGCTGCTCAGATGCTCACCATTTAGATAAAAGTGAATTCAAATGAGATCAATTAAGAAGATGTTCTGGGTTATGTCTTTGTGATTGAAGTGAATTCATAATTTTTCAGCCATTACTATCTGACTCATAATATTGCAGCGCCTGTTAGTAAAAATCCAACAAAGATTGACAAATTAAGAGCAGTGTGGAGATTACTTGGAGATGAAAGGCCAATATGAATGCCAGACAGTGCTGCCTTTGAGGCTAAAAGCTGCCAATTTAAAGAGCACAGTGTGAAACTCCTGTTCCCCTCTTTCGCTCGGCGTTGGTAAGCGGTGCTTTGCGTGAATCGTGAAAAAGGTCTGCATGCACTGCCAAGGCCATGAAATACACCTGCGCTCACACATAACCCCACACATAAGATGTCTACAAACTCATAAGCAAGATGAAAGTGTATAAGGGACCAGAAAAGGGAGCAGAGCAAAGGGTGCCATCTGTTCACTTGTATGAATATTTCAGTTAGGTGGAAGTCATATTGTATTCACGCAGATGGCAAGCAGTCAGTGCCTGTGATTTAAAAACTCTCTGCGAGCAATTCCAGATAATGTCCATTTCTTCTTCATCTCCATATCTGTCCTAAATCATCCACTGAGCTGAGAGTCTTTGGGTCAGAAAAAGTATGATCATACCCTAGAATGAATAGTAATTTTAAAGGTAGCAGTAATTCACCGCGGATTCGCTTGGGATGAAGAAATATTAACGTCGAACAGTAATTAGCAAGACTTAAAAGGTATTCCATCTGAAATGAACACCGACACCATCAGCTAGGCTTCACATTTTTTTTTAAATGCCAAGGATGTAGTTAAAAAAAAAAAAGCAAGGTCAGATCTTTATCCATTTATGCAACTTCTGGATAGTTCAGGTCTGAACTAGTGATACTCTGGGCAGTTTCGAGGATTTGCCGTCACTGTGTTAATGTTGCAAAAGAACAAAATGATAACGCAGGCCTGTTTATGATACTGTGATACTATGAGCAGTACTGCTGAGGTCATACTGGGGTTACATACAAAGAGATACAGCAGCTGTACACCAAATATTTATAGTTGATTTAGCAGCAGCATTCACATTTATTTTCTCCAAGAAATAGAAGATCCAGTGCTCAGTGATTACCCTGATTACATTTTTAGTGAGTCCTCTTAGTTATCCCAGCTAATAGATCTTTTCTCTGGCGTTTCCAGATGCACAGTGATGATAAGTTATAAAAGAAAACTACATGCGGTCCTGTGTACCGTTACAGCCAAGAGTTTGGACAATATAAGAGGTACTTCATTGTAAAAGTAAGCAATCCCCTATCATATGAATAAATGAGCAGGAACCTTCAACATGCAGTGACCTTTAAGGTTAGCAGTGAGGAGGCGTGCCTCTACTTTTTGGTATTTTTTTTAAAGAATGCATGTCAGATTATCCTCTAAAATGCTTCCAGGTTCACCTGTGCCTGTCGGACTTTAATAGCTTCTGGTCTGCAGATCAAGAGCGCAGTACAGTACCTTATTCTGTTTCTTTTAAATGAACAATATCATGAAAATCGAATTGGGCATAATGGAATATTGTCACACTTTGTAGATATAGCTTACTTGTTTTAATCGTAATAAACAGAAACGTTTTCTAGTACTTCATTGCTGTGTATATATTTAGAAGTTATTTTTGACCATACCTTCAAAACACAAGTAGTAGTGTGTAAATGAATACAGATCATTTAAGCTATGAAAATGTTTTAATATTTCTTTATATTTTTTGTTTGTTAGAGGGATTAATGGAAAAATTACAGACTGGGATCCATGACAATATAAGTAAAGGTCAGGCTTGACTCAACTTAGACGCGATCTCATTATGTGGAGATCACGTCATTTGTGTCATTTGTGATCAAGACACAAACTCACTGAGTCACTTTCCAGCCATGATAAATTACTTAAAAATACTCAAAACAACCCACAAAACTCAAAGAGTGACTCTGAAAAAAAAGGCTCAGTCAGCATTTTTCCAGTAGCCACATTATCTTTGGCTTTAGAGTCCGTCCCCTATACAGGCCACTAACATCTGTGTTAAGATCTCATTTAAAATGCACCATTCATGCTGTTGTATAATATGGCTCAAAATTGCACAACTTGGCTCAGTTGTGTAACAAAACATGTCAACCTACAATGTTTTAGAGCGGAAAAATCCCAATCTTGTCATCCACAAATTGATTGAGCTGGACCGGGTGATCCTGAATCCTTCCTTAGTTATGCGTAGTGTTTCTTCTTCACACTCTTTGTGTCCTCACACACACACACCACTCCTCATTTAACTACTTATTATCACTCCCCTGCTCTCTTCCACAGTGTGTCTTTTGTCCCGTCTTCTTCTGCTCACACCCGTGGTCGTGGCAGATAGCTGCCCCTCCCTGCGCCTGGTATTGCTGCAGGTTTCTTCCTGTAAAAAGGGAGTTTTTTCTTTCCACTATCGCCAAGTGTTTGCTCAAAAGGAGTGTTTGATTGTTGGGATTTTAACTCTGTTATTCTAGGGGTCGCTACATTACAATATAAAGCTTCTTGAAGCGACTGCTGTTGTGATCAGTTCAATAAAACTGAACTGAACTAAATGAAAATGAAAATGGAGTTAGAGTAAAAATGTGCCACACTCTTTCTGGGAGATGGATAAACAGATGAACGAGATGCGATAACTCTCACTCACATATAAATGTCTAACATCCTATTCGATAAAGCCACTTGATTAGAGGAAAGATGAAATCAATCAGCCTGATTTTCACTCCTAACTTTATGTAACATCCTCTGCCGTGCGGTGACGTAAAAGAGACGTCAGCCTGTTTTAACAAGCACCACTGCACCGCATGGTCATGGGAAACTGAGATGCACTCAGCATTCAAGTGCTTGTCTCAGCCTGGTTTAAACCTCACAGCCTGTAAACCATGAACAGTGCAGTCCTTTAAAGCTTTGTTTCATAGGATAGTGAAGCCGGGTGATTTTAACAGCTGGTAGCTGATTGTTCAAATATCAGGAGGTATCTGGTTTAGACGAAGGGTAAAGCATGAACACAGTATAGTGGGATTATTGTGAATATTCATTCTGTCATTGAGGTAATTATTCATGCATCGTTACAGAAGGAGCTTGATCAATAACTTCTTTCTTAACTTCTGTGCTGAGACCTTAATGAGGGGGAAACTCTGCATTAAAAACTACAAAATGACCTTTGCACCTTGCACCTCTGCAAGGTGCAAAGGTCATTTTGTAGTTTTTAATGCAGAGGCAGACACAGTATTAAAGTATTTGAGACTACCCACTTGCCAGTTAACAAATCAAGTTTTTGTTATGCAAAATACCAGCCTTATGGCCAAATAACTTACGAGGTAATTTCTTAGATAGCACAGTTAGAGAGCGGAGAAGCAGAGAACCTTGCAGTTGTTGGCTAATATTTTATCTCCACCTGTGCCAGACAATGAATGTCAGTGTTACATCTAATCTGTTAATTGTTGAGTTTTGATCCAATTGCTTAATAACATTTGTATAATAAATCAGTTTTTACACATTTAAATAAATAAACAATTCAACTCTTAATGGTTACCAAAAAAGGATAATACTGTATCGTACTGTACTTGTACTACGGAGCTGTCACTGTAACTTGTGCAGGCCTTCAACACAGTAAAAGGGTGCTATCTAGTGGCAGAAAGAAAACAGGGTATGTCCAGCATGTTTCACAGCTGCATATTGACATCATTGCAGACGTCAGCACAGCACAGACACTGCAGTCACAATTATGCTGTTACACCTTGTGATTCACACTCTTTTTTTAATTAGATATATTGTGCACAGCGTAGATGGAAACGAGAGATGAGGCGATTGGGAAACATTCGGGCCTCGGTTTAAAACAATTGGAATGATCGTTTTATGTAGTTTGTAGTATTTATCTCGACATATTCTTTTCCACATAAAGCATAAATGTTTAATTAGGTGAGCTATGTTTGTGTGATCTTTGTATTAGCTTGTCATACTGAAAGATTTTGCGGTATTTGTAGAAGATATGCAACATTCAGAAAGCTGGTAGCAGTAACCAGATATTCTATTTTATATTTTTATATTATATTTGAGATGCTTTTTCGTTTAAATGAACATCATTTTTATTTTTTTGGTTTAATCTAAAAGCACACTGTCATTGTAATGGCCCTTTTTTACCACAAGATGGCTCCAGATACATACAGCGATACATTTTCAAAAGCATGCTGTTCATTTCTTCAGTTTTAACCTGATCATAAATACAATCCAGAAGATGAGCATTAAAATTACATATGAGCATCATAAGCATCTATCAGAAATCCGCAGTTTCTTTATGTTTTTGTGTTTGCGTGTGCACATAATGAACCTGCTTTTCAAAGAGACCTATAGAGGAAAGAAAAACTGCCAGTAAAGGAAAATAAAATGACTCCAGTGATTCTTGCAGTGTAGTAGAAGATTATTAATTAGGGATACCGTGGTACATTGTCCTCAGGGAGTGGAGTGTTGGGGGTTCTCAGAAGCAGACACTGCACTTGTGGCACCGAAGGGAATTTGCAGGTTTGCACCTTACTTGTTTTATTAAAACTCCTGAGACTGATGCTCAGTGCTAGTATATAACACCATGCATGGTGTGTGGTAGTTTTTGTGTGAGTGTGGCAAAAAAAAAAGATGGCTGAGGAGCGAATTAATGAATGAAAAAGCTTTCCAAGATGTATATTTAAAGCAGTAGGGGTAAAGCGTGTGCCGTCGTGTGCTCGCATGTGTGATGTGACACTGACACCGTCACATGCTAGATTAAGCAGTTTCAGAAACGTGCACTTAAAAACAGTACAGCCTATTTGTGGCTGGCCATCTCTGTAGTGTTTGCAACGGCGGGTATTTTTAAAAAAAGCAAGGAGTGTTATTTTAGACATTTACACGTGAAACGTCACATTAAAAACATTTGTGAATGTATTCTCAGCCACGAGGTGTTCCATGAACTCTTCACAATATTACTTTGTTAATCATCTGCCTGGGTTTGCAAAGGCCAAATTTGCTTTGAAAACAAAAGCCCAGAATATTTAAATAGAAATTTCACTTATTTTCTTATTCCTCCAAACAAATCCTCTGAAAACAAGCACATTTGTGTTTCCTACCTTTTTTGTGTTATTTCCCAGAGGTACCTGCACTATCAGATCAGCTCCAGTACCACCATGAATACTAGCGGTATGGGGATACTGCAGTATCCATCCGATACTAAGTAAATATTGTATTGCCAGTATTGCCAATAGCAATACCGATACTGATGCTTTTAACATATAAAGGCAGTGTATGTAGGGGTGAGCAGTGTATCGAGATTTATGGCATGAGTCAGCATAAGTTTGCAAATTCTAAACACATTTTAATGATCCCTGCGATTCTACAATAATCATTTAATAGAATAAAAACACACCTTTCAGCTTTTGATGGGTTTTGAAACTGGGTTTTTGGAGACCCGGAATTTAAATGTGCCTGCCTCTAGAGCACAACTTCTGTTGTTTAAATGAGCTATAAACTATAAATAAATAGGCTCAAGTCCGCCCACTGAACTGGATAAGCAGCTAATAAGATGGATGTCTTTTTCAACTTTTTAAAATCCATTTCCATATTTATATTAAAAAAGATATCCCCTTGCTTTTATCATTTAGCCAACAAGTAGCTACAGATATTTTACCATTTAATTGAATGCTGAATATCTGATACTTTTAGGCCAGCCTTTCACTATAGTGAGTCTTTTCTAATCTTGACATATCCCCTGGAAAACACAAATGTACCCTGGTGTGTGATGACTCTTTTAGATGAACATATATAAAATTTAAGAGTAACTCTTATTGTGTATTGCTACTGAGCCCTATAGTTTCCTTTAGTAGTGTTAAACACAAAGGAAATGATCTGAAAATAAAACCCCAACCCTTAGATAATGGGATAGCTGTGCTTGAGTTAGGTATTCTGCTACTCCGTCGTCTCCTGCTACTGTCTATGACACATTTGTTGTTGTGTTTTTGCAGTGTTGCCTTAGTTGCCTGGAAAAGATGCCAGGACCTCTCTTTGTGGGGGGTACGGCTGTGGGGAACTGCATTCAGACCATTCAGGAGCGTGAAAATGGGGGATGGAGGGGATTATACATACACTGGCAATGGGCCTGGCTGTTACCATGGCACACCCATTGTCCCCGAGCACACGGGCATGGCGGAGAAACCTCGAGTGAAAATGTGAATGTAGTAATTTTTCACTTAGGGGTTGATTTGAGTAATTGCAGCTACACAGTATAGTGAAAGATAATGAATTGCCAAGTGTGTTAGAGATATCTGGGGTAGACGGAAGGTCCAAACAATGCACGCGGACAGTAAAACACTCAACTCAAAGTCATCCTTTTGTACTGAATTTCCTTTTGTCTCGCAGTCAACACATGCACTCATATATGGCCACTCTTTAACAAAAGATGAAGGTTTTGCAGCTGTTCTTAGGCTGCATTTTAAACTCCCGGTAAGTCTCAGCTCCAGAGTAGTATGACTCATGAGAGGAAGGTAATCACAGGCAATGATGTCGACCGCTGCAGGGCAAGCCCCGTTGTGGAGGAATACCCTTGAGAAAGTCCACGCCGTCGGCAAACGACTGCTCATATAGGTCTTGGGATTGCCCTGGCCTCACAGCTAATCATAGCTGTCCTTCTATACCGTCTAAGCGTCACTGTCCAATCGACGTGTAGCTTGGAGCAGCTGCTTTCACACCATTGGTCGAGCTAAAACAAGGGCGGTTTTTTTCCCCTCTGCTCGCTCCAACAGCACCATCTCTGGCAGGTGGTGTGCGCTCTTAAAGCGTAAAGTAGGCTAATGTGTAGGACGATAGGTAGGTAGTCGTAGTGGGGAAAAAAACGCCGCGTAGGGTATTAATTTTTTTTGTTTTTTATTATTATTATTTTTTGAGAGGGTTGCCAGATTTGCAGTGCGCGTCGCTACGTTTCCTTTACACCCAGCGGAGTCGCAGTGAGTGAAATGAGCATCGGGGTTCCCCTCTCTGAGCCAGACACTTAGTGCTTTACGGTCAGCGGCGAATTTAGACAATTGCTCCTTCATCATGCAGCTCCAGATAAAAAGACGGAGAAGCCCTACGTGTTGATAAAATCTCGCCGGCGGTATAAAGTGTGAATGAGAGAAAGCCTCCCCCCCTTCCTCCTTCTCCTCCTCCTCCTCCTCGTCCTCCGGGCCAACGACCGACGAGCTCTCACATCCTGGAGCTGCCTCACTTCGTCCGCCGGCGTAGCATACAACATGATATGTTGATGACATTTTTTGGAAGTGGTCGTGCCTTTTGTTTACACGCCGGGATACGTGATATGCGGATCTGCGAGCGCCACGAAAGCCGAGCGAGCGGACGGTTTTTTCTGCTTTGAAAATGAGGAAGCAATTTCATAAAGACCCAGAAAATGGCAAGAAGGTCTCGTCGTCCGTGGGCCCGGATTTGAGTAAAATGAGAAGGAAAGAGGCAAATGCAACAGCAGCATGATTTATTACTGTTATCATTATTTTTTAAATCTGACAGAATGACACCAAAGGGGGTAAAACTGGAGGTAGATGAGACACAGCATCAATGAAGGCGATCTGCACAAGTTTTAAGTCGCTCATGATGAACAGAAATACTTTGCAGCTCGATATCAGATCGTTTCCACAATAGTGAAAGATATTTTTTCTTTTTCTTTTATTTCTTGCCCCCGGCAGATTTTCTAGTTAATCACTCATCTGCTTTTTTCCGCATTGCATCTGCTGTCTTTTTTCCCATTAAATATTTCATTTTTTTTTCCTATATTTTTGATCCGGATTCAGCCCTGACTATTCAATGGAAGTATGTTATCAGCTGCCGGTTTTGCCTCTAGACAGGCCGGTTCCCAAGCATGTCCTCAGCCGAAGGGGAGCCATTAGTTTCAGCTCCAGCTCTTCTCTCTTCGGGGCTCCTGATCCAAGACAGCTGTCACAGGTAAAACACGTATCATTTCCTATCATCTGATCACAGTGGGTTCGATTATTTTATTTTATTTTTATTTTTTTGGGGGGGGGCACATGCGTCTTAAAACCCACATCATTTTCAGAAACCATATAAATAATCCACAGGAATCTTGCAGGTGGTTGCTGGATATTTAGGCCCCATCTCTCTCACTCACACACACACACACACACACACACACACACACTGCGAGAGCTCTCCATCAGAGGCATACTGTATATTCTTATCTTCAAGAGCCTAAGACACACAGCAAGTCATCACCCAAAGCCAACTTTACATTTGTGTATGTTTCCCCCTGATAAAGGCCTCTTCAGCTTAAACTTTGTAGCCTTCCTCAGAACCATGATGCTGAGGTGTACCAGCTCACTCCTGGGAGTCAGAGGGAACGTGCCACACAGTTATTTATGTTAACATGCTGGGAGGAGAGCTTAAATCATTGAGTCATGCTTGAACTTCCTACTTTCTCAGAGTGTTGAATTCTTTAAAATGTCCCTCTGGTGAGCCTACCGTTGTTTATTCCTCTTGCTTCTCAAAACAGCCTGTGTGTGTGTGTGTGTGTGTGTGTGTGTAGGGCGGCGGGGGTCATGTTCTGCTTGACTGCCATGTACACACAGACACTGGCAGGCAGCACAGTGCATTTTGAATACATTAGCCAATCGCTGAACCACATTTGAGCACGTGTCTGAGGTAATGGTACCATCACTTTGGCCTTTGTCCAGCGCACTAGTTTAATCAAGGCATGTGCCTGCGATGCCAGCTCACAACAAAAAGCTGCACGTCATGTCACCAGTCAATGAAGTCCCTTCTCCACGGTGTCGCTCCTTTTAAAAAGGGAAGCATCGTTACTATTGATTCAGTGTTTCTTGACAAAAGTAGCAGCGGGGTGTATTCTCGTGCCGTTGGGGTCACATCCTGCTAGTTGCTTGTGAACAGAAACTCCCACGGTGTTGCACGGCACCTCTCAGCCCATTAACTGAGCATTAAGCAACTGTCTATGACTACGTGAGCGTCCTCTTCAATGGGCCATCCATTAGTTCTTTGTACAGGACCCTGCTCCACATATCCACCCATGTGTGTCTCTGCTTTGAGCCTACATCCATCCTCACAGGCAGCCCCTTCAAAGACCGATTCATAGGCCTGTTGTCAGCACTCTTTCTTTTTTTCTTTTTTTTTCTCACTGGGTCATTAGTGTTTGTCCTTTGGTGACCAATATCATGCAATCTTGGATAAGTTGGCTGGACCATGTGGTCACTCAATAACACTCTCTGAACACACTGTGCAAACATCTCTCTCTGAGTCAGTCAGGAGGCTTTTCATAAAACCAATTCAACATCCTCAAACTGTCCTTGCACAATGGTGGTTTCTGGACCATAGTCCAAAGGAGGATTCCTTGGGGGAAATCCTAAATCCTTATAAGGAAATCAATATAAGTATAATGCTGCATTGTTCCTTTTATGTACAAACAGAATCCGTGAAGCCGTTCTGTCTCCTGCTCACGTTGATCTCTCAGTTCGGCCGGTCTGCCTTCACAGCCTTTGCTTCTTTGTCATAAAAAGTGCACTGTTTAGTGTTAAAATCATTTCCCATGAAACTGGACTGGAGAAGGCTTACAAACACTGCAGACAACATTGAGACCAGCCTACGTTGTAGTCATTTGTCTTTATCCCTTGTGAACATCGGCAGAATTGGGTGAACCTGCTTGCATACGGCAGTGTCACTCAGCCTTTGTCACCAAGCAATTACACTTCTACAAATATTGTTTTTTGGGCCCTATTTATGACCATAAGGGTGCATTTGTCCTTGGTGGCTGCTGTGTTTTTGTGTGTGGTTCCACAGGCCTGTTGTTTGTGGAAGCGGGGCTGGACTACCATTGCAGAAAGAGGCAGTTAGGCATGGGCCTCAGCTCTGTGGGCAGTGGTTTGGCTTGCTGCCAGGCTCACAGATGGTCGAAGTCTCAGTCCCTTTTCTTTTCTCTGGCTATCTTGTTCCGCTCGCTCACAAGCTCCCTCTTTTTCTTTCTCTTTCTCCGATGCACCCCTCCCCTTCCCTCGCCGATGAAGACATTTCCTCTCGTAAACAGTGGACGAAAGAGTAGGGTCGGAGTCTCTGAAGAATATGTCACTCTGTGACTGTGGAATTGTTATGATTGGGTGTAAATATGCCGTTGAAGAGGCGTTGAAAACAGCAACGGCATTAAATAAACGGGGCCCATTTATCCATTACAATGCCTCCATTGTCTTTAGCACAATGGGTGTTGTAAGTTGATCAAATCCCCAAAGTGGGGTGAAAGATGAATTAGAATTTTCCTGGAATATGGCGTCGCATTGGCTTCTCTTGGAAAAAGAGAGAACCAAAGACACGAATAAGTCAGATTAGGTTGATGCAAAATGAAAGGACCAAGAGGAGGACGCTGCAAAGAGTCATGTGGTTCTCATCTAAACTACAAAGCACAAATGCATTTGCACACAGCTTGACAGTATGTTACTTGTGTTATTACATACATCTCATATTAAGAGATGATGCACAGGGTGGGAACGAGAGTTTCTCATCTTTTTGTTTGGCTGTCGTGAGCTGCTGCCAGTAACGCACGGTCACACGGTTGCGATAAGGCTTTAAACTTTCAGAAAGAAAGATCCTGCAGAGATAAAAAGGGGTCAATAAACAAATACGGAGTATTGATGAAGCCTGAGCAGTGCGATGATTTTTGGTGATAAAGGGAGGAACGCAGCTTTAGACTGGGAGAACTGATCTGCTATCAGTTTGTCATATCACAGTGAGAGATATCATCAGTGCTGTAGTGGCTGCTGACCCAAGATTGGCTCCTCATTTGAGATGTTTACGCACAAGAGGAGATGATGATGATGATGATGATGATGATGATGATGAGAAGCCCGTGCATAAGGGTGGAGGCTGGCACTGCTTGTTTCATTGCTTCTGTGGGTGTTTCTGTGGAGAGGTCGATAAGGGAATACAGTGCCGTGCTTTTTTTTTTTTTTTGTGGGAGTTACTTTGTTGATTTTAACTGAACCGATAAGGGTTTTTTTTGTTTGTTTTTTTTCCTCCTGTGCAGTGCCATCAGATTGACGTCGTTTCAGGATGTGGTAAGAATGCTGAAGGAGCCGTTCAGACTCTGAGCCTGGTGTTTCACAACCTTTCACAAAAACATTTAACCCCTGCGCCGCCAAAACTTTTCACGCTGAATTCACACAGTTGAGCTGGAATGCACTGTGCTGCTTGCCGATAAGAAGGCGGGGGATTGCGGGTGTTTATTAACCCGCTGATTAATAAAGAGGAGCCAAATATTGCACCCTGTCTTCATTCAACCATACACACTCCTCACCCTTTCTGTTTGCCTCCCTGTCTCTGCAAGGGGCCCCCTCTTATCACGTGACTGATCTGTTTTTGTGCTGCAGCGTCGAGTGCTGTCGGCCACGAGAGTGTGGCTACGCACTTCGACAGCCACAACATCAGCGCTGCTTGATTTTTATTCTTATTTACTGTGGCTTTATTGACGTATGAGCCTATACAGGAAGGGAGTCTATTTCTCAGTGCTACTGGTTTCAAACCTCAGACAGATCGCGCTGGTTGGTGACCTGGGTTTCGTTTGTTTTCCTCAGAAGGCTCTAAGGAGGGACGGGGCATGAAGTTGGCCCTGAGAGGCAATTAGAGCCTGGGGATGATGTTTGAGATGAATGAAATTCCTGTGCAGCGTAGACTTACAGTATGTGTGTATATAAGGCCCTTTTAAGCACTCGGTGTAAAAAAAAAAAAAAAGAAAAATTAATGACACACTTGGCGACTAGTTAAAAGTTAAATAACAATAAAAAATCACTGATTGTGGATATATGACTGCTTGACAGGCAGGCCGCCTTGTAACACTGCTCACTGCTACACTCGTCATCATTTGCTGGCCAAGATATCAGGCCAATTCACCCCAGGCCTCTCCTCCAAAGCAGCGGGCGTCTCGCAAAAACTAACTGCAGCTGCAAAAACTAACAGTGGACACAGTACTCATAAAACACTCTTCCAGCAGGTAGACTCTATCCAGGGTTTTAGTGTATGTAGTGGCTAAAATATATATTATACACACACGCGCGCACACACACTCCAGATCTGCTTTTGTTTATAGGTTAGCACTCAGTTTCTGGAATTTGGCGTCCCACACAGCAGAGCGCTGCAAGAGGCCATAAGTCAGAAGGAAGCTTTTGGTTTATGAAAAACCCGTCCACCTGCTTTTTATCTCGAGCATTTACATATATGTGTGTGTGTAGGGTTTATGTGTGCACTGCTTTGTTTTTTGATATGTCAGTTTATTGGAATACTGCTGGCTTCCTCATTTGCTTGGCCCCAGCTGACTTGCTTACTGGAATAGGCAGGTCCTCAGTTTAAGTCAAATTCTAAGATCTTTATAACCTAGTAAAAGCCGGTTTTAGGCCTGTGTTTCAAATCAGGAAGTGTGAGAATGTTTCATTCGATTGTGCCATTGAAAGGGCATCAGGCATCTGTACGGTGCTCTGGTGAAAGTGCTTTTTGAGCAATGATTTTGAATTTCTGAGTGTTTTGAAATGAGTGTTTTTGGGTTAATTCTGCATGCATTAATCATACTGCATGTTTTCTGATATTTGTTTGTGTCTGTTTAACTATACGGGTGAGAAAATGACAAACAACGAAGCCCTGGGGGTCAGCCACATAGTGAGGAGTTTTCACATTAGGTCCTGACCTCAGAAACCTGAGTGTTGTGCCCCAAGGCAGTGGCGCTAAGCCGAGATAAGAAACAGAGCTGTATGTAAACGAGCTTAGATGGAATTGCAGGGAGAACAATGGTTGCGCTGTTAGGCCTAGTGGTTAAAACGCCAAACAGAACTAAAGCTAGCTTGTTCTCAGACTGCTACAATCAAAAACCAACAGACTGCAACTCATTTAAAGGCACTGAAAGCAATAGAAGTTTTGTTAAATTTTTAAAGCTATGTTGAAGTAAATTGAAAAAACCTTCAGAATGAGTCATTGTTACTCATTTAAGTTTTAATAAAGTGTATAATTCAGAAGATTTGGTGCAAATTAAAGGGAAAAACCAACATGCGTGTTAGTAAGATGTTAGGCTCACATGTGCCTCAAGAACGGCTTTGGTGCATCTTTGCTACAATGTCCCAAGTCTCTTTAGTCACTGGAGGGATGACTCTTCCGAAAAATATTCCCTCAGCTAGTGTTTTGATGGAATGGAGTGGAGATACCGATCCCTTTGGTATAAAAATTGATAAATTGACCTAAAAGTTACCGAAAATATTTCTGCAAAAGGCATTGTAGAGTTTGTTTTTCCTTTATTTTCTCTTTTGTTTTGCTTAGTTTTTTAACTGGTAAATATCTCTATATATACTCATCTGACACTTTATTAGTTACATCTTGCTAGTACTGGGCTAGGCCCTTTTTGCCTTTAAAGCTGGCTCGACACATTGATACAGCGAGGCGCTGTGGTGGAATGTCCCATTCCACCACATGCCAAAGGTGCTCTATCTGATTGAGATCAGGTGACAGTGGAGGCTGTTGTGAACCTGTTGTCATGTTCGAGAACACTACGCTGTGGTCATAACAGGCCCAACATGTGCTAAGAAAATATCCCCACACCGTTATAGAGCATCACCACCAGCTTGGACCATTGACGTCAGCTGGGACGCATCCATGCTTACATGTTGTTTACACCAAATTCCCAGTAATTCAGCAGTTTATGAAAAAATAAAAAAAAGCCTAGTTCAAAGTCACTCACATCACCCTTTACCCAATTCTGATTCTCAGTTTGAACTTCACCAGGTCATCTTAACCATGTCTGCATTCCTGATTGCACTGTGTAGCTGCCATGTGATTGGCTAAAGAGATACTTATGTTACTGAGTAGTTGAGCAAGTGAACCTAACGAAGTGACCAGTGATCGAAGTGATATGTACTTCTGTAACAACCAGCCACGTTGATACCAAATACTGATACTAGCTGATGAAATCTACCTTTTGACATGCAGACTTGCGTAACTTTCCATGTTCTCATTCCTCAGTGTTTTTGGGCAAGAGTAGCCTGGGGACCTGAGCAACTGTCATTACTTACAGGTTCTTTAACAGCAAGTGGGAACTGGGTAGAAGGGGGTTCATTTTTTGCTGTTAAAATATAATGATTTGTTTTGTTTCATAGGGGCTCTGTGATTGACATGTGCCAGCTAGTCTTTAAACTAGATGTCTATATACCGAAGGTGTGGCCAGCCCTGTTGTTTGTGTGGTGATTTGTTAACGTAAATGTTTGCTCACTCACATGCCATCTGGACTTGTAACTGTCCTCATTTTGCCTCCTTATGCAAAGCTAACAACTTCACACTGTGTTTACTCACTCCATTTGCAGTTATTACAAGTTATTAGAAAATCTAGATGGCAAGATTAGCATATCCTGTACACACGTATCTCTGGGTTTTGGTAGCTATAATGCTCGGGGTGATCAGGAGAGAGTACAAAAGTGTTGTGTAAAACTATCTTGAACACACCAGAAATGGCTGGATGGTGACTTCATGGCTTTCCAGCCCAGTGAGTCACGTTTCACCCATCACACCCCTGTTTTGCTTTAACCTAATGTTTAAAGAAAATGCTAAAGGGGAACAGAAACTTGCAAGAAATTTTAATCTGGGCTCTGCCTTGTTTCATCCCTGAGGCTGTTGGTCAAATGCAAACTGGCACTGCTCCAGAGTGAAGTCAGAGTTTGTAAAGCTGCAGTTTCTTGGAGGACAGCTCGAAGCAGCTTGGAGTAACTTTAACTGTATTAAAGTCATTGGGAAACAAATCAAGCAAGTTTTGGTCATGACATGAAAAAGGGCATTCACTAGTATCTACCTGCCACTCTAAGGCTTGTATTGTTACGTGCAAGAAAATCAAGACCTCTTGTTTTTCTTGTGTGCACCATATAGTTTGCATAATGCGCACTAATGCTTTTTCAGTCTCTAAAGCCCTAAAAAACCCTCAAACTACTGTAAGAAATAAAACAAAACTTTAATTACCAATTAAAAAAAAAAAAAGAAGCTCAGTGCTGGACGTCTTTTTATATGTTGTAATTTCAATTTTGTAGTTAATTAAAGTGAATAAACACTGTTCTTTAAACTTTAATAAATCTGTGTAGGTTCTCAGTCATCCAGGTCATAGTAATCTAATAGTAGTTTAATAAATTAAGTGTGCATGTGACATTTAGCTCAAGTTCTTCAGTTGATATCTTGCATCTGTCTTCTTATCTCAGTCACAGCCGTGAAGCATAAATGCCAGAAGCGCAAAGCTTAAAAAAGTGACTTAACTTCTTGTTGGACCATGACAGGCCCATGGTTGTCTGGCTTTGTGTGTTGGTGCAGCAAGGCGTGTCAAGGGTATGTGAGGGTGTGTGTGTCTCTGTGTGTGGGTGTGTTGTGGGCTGGCCATTTCAAGGGTAAAATTTGACTTTCCCTTCTGTTCACAGTGAGAATGTGACATACACAAAGTGCAGGTCTTGCCAACTTGTTGTACAAGGGAGGTCATGGCAGAAAGCCCCAACTGGCTGCTGGACGTGCGTGCGTGTGTGTGTGTGTGTGTGGCCAGGCAAAAGGTTTTGTTGGTGCTAGCTGTGTTAGCAGGGCTGGTCACTCTTCATACCCACTCTTAGCCAGCATTATACAGTTCCCACACGTGTTGCAGCCTATTCCAACCCCCATCTTACACACACACACACACACACACACACACACACACACACACACACACACACAAGCTCCGTGCATAACATGCCCACAATCTATAATGCTCACACTAAACACTGCACCATGTGTAAACACAGAGGCCTGTTGACACTAAAATACAGCTTTGCACATTACCCACCCTGAGTCAAGCTGTTTGCTAGGCAGTAAAATATTAGCTTTGGATTGGTGGCTGTCATGAGCTTAGAGTACAGACATTGTTAGGTGTATATCTGTGTGTGTGAAAGATTCACAGTAATCCTAATTATATGAGGTAATGAGTGTACAAGCCAGAGCATTTGTGTTTTTGCATGCGTTTGTGTTCGGTGTGACCTGCCGGCTGTCGTTAAATGGCCACAGATTAGACATATTTATCAAGCCCATTGCTGTACTCTGTAGTTGCGGACCATAATACAGAGCTTCCTAGTTTTGCCTTTTTAAATCTATTTTTATTATAACTTTCCTTTATATAAAAATATGCTCTCTTTTCATTAGAGTGCTTTGAGTGAAGGGTGCCCTGTGTTAACCTGGAGGGTTAAGGATCCAGTAAGGCCCTTTTGTTCTTTAGAGTTGTATACAGTGAACAGGTTGGTTGTCAGTGAACCAAAACATCTTCCTTTTAAAAACAGTTTGTTCTAGTAGAGAGCCGTAAGTCTGGCACCGAGTCAATCAGTGAGGTAATCTTCCAGTTATGCAGGATCTCTGTGAAAGGGGTAACTCTAGACAAGGGTAGCCCCATTAGGGTGAGTGAAGAGTTGACCTGGAGGGGGGCCAGGATGTGTAAAGTGCACAGAGAGGTGAGCCAGCACCTTACTGTAGCCTTGGGCAGCTGTCTGTCAACAGAGCAAATATGTAGTTACGGCAGTCGTGCCTGCTACAGCTACTGCTGTGCAAGTAACACTATTGTCGCAACTGCCTTCATGCACTGGAATACTAGTTAGGACTGGATTTTGTTTTTGTGCAGAGAATAAAAGTAAAAATTTTATCCTCTAATGGATTGTTATCCCAGCCCAGAGTGTACCCTGGGATAGACTGCTGACCTCCTGCAACCCTAAGTTGTATAAGCAATTAAGATGAATGGATGGATGCATGGATAAAGAAGTAAACAGGGTTTGCTGGAACATTTTTCAATGTTTCTTCAACTCATTTGCTTCCTCTCTCGAAACCTGAATAACCTAAATGGTTTATTTCCTGGTTTATTCTTCTTTTCTTTTTTCCCCAATGCATTAAAAATGTATCTGCAGCCTGTGTACCAAAGCCGTTTGCTGCACTGCTGACGAATATTGAGGAAGTATTTACATATTTTAAAACATGATGCGTCAAGTGCATTACTTTACAGGAAATGGTATTGTGATTTGTTTGGATGTGATGCTGAACCCAGTGTTGACTGAGAGAAGTATTTCAGGAAGTTACAGCATTTACGTGGTATTTCATGTTCGTGGGTTACAGTAAGCAGTAAAAGTGATATTCCAGAAGAGTTTTGTGCAGTGAAGTTAATTTTGCTTTTGAAATTGCTACTAAATTGCATTTCAGTAAATTTCATGAAACTCTTTCTCTGTCTCTGTGTGCAAGGAACAATAATATAAATAAAGTTCCCTGATGTGCTTTTTATTTTATGGGGAGGGGTATCTGTGTTTGTGTGGGATCTCCCCCGAGTCCTCCTGATTCCTCCCACAGTCCTAAGATACTCACGTTTGGATAACTGGTGATTCTGAACTGGCTGTAGGTGTGAATGTGGGTGCGATTGGTTGTTTGCCTCTTGTGATGGACTGGCAACCTGTTCAGGGTGTATCACAATGCTTGCTCGTCGTCAGCTGGGATAGGCTCCATCCTGAACTGAATGACGGTTAAGTAAACGAATGGGCGTCGTTCAATGCACGTTAAAGATTTATTCATCATAGTGCAAGTCTGGTTGTGGCCTGTCTTAGTCCACTGCTTTAAAGTGTGCTTTTTGGATTATGGAAGGCATAGACCGAATCCTAACACAGGGGTACTATTTAGAAAGGACTGAGTGTTGTTTAATCTTATTTACGCATAATGCTCCCTCTGCTTTTGTCTTGCATTGAAAAGGTTTTTCATCATTTTATTTTTCCTTGGCACACTCTGACATGGAATAAAAAGTCTAAATTCAATGTCCAAATCTAGATTTAGCTCAGACTTTATTGAATAAACAGTTAGCAGATGGCCACTAAACACTTCCTGTAACTGCTTTTAAGAAGACAAAGCAAAAAAAGTCTTTTATGAAGCAGCTGCCAGAAGCTCTGAGTTTAGACTCTTAAGCTGATAAGTTGACTTGTTGCAAGCTGGTCCGTCACATCTGTACAAGCTGTCAATTCCACCATAGTCACTTTTACTAAATCAAAGTGCATTCACGTGCTGACATCAGAATAAATAACTTTAGAAAATATATCTATACTTTTAATACTTCTGCATTTTCAAACTATGCTTTGAGGCAAATCTTTAAGTTGCATAAGAACCTCACACATCAAAAAAATACTATTGGCGTGTGTGTGTTTGTGTGTTTGTGTGCGTGTGTCCCCAAATAGCACATGTGTTTCTCACATGCCTGATAGCAGTGCCGAATCAGGCTGATGACACGGTGCTAGAGCATGTTTATCAGTATAACACCAGAGTATACAGAGTACACACTGGAGATTAGAACCTGCAGCAGAAGCATTACACCACCCTCCTCTTATCAAGTCCTGCATATGCATTAAAATGTAAAAAAAATAAAAATAATAAGGCACATGTTTCAGAAGAAGTGTTTTGGGGTACGCCTGTTGTTGCACTGTGATTGTTATAGTAAGAAAACAGCTGCAGGGCTCAGGTTTACAATTATTTATTGAACCAATAAAAAGAAGTGATGTTTCGAGCACCACTGGTCTTTATTGGTGATCAGGGACTGTTATACTTCACACGTGGTTTTGGACAGGCGGGACCTCTTTGTTGTTCGGCAGCATTTGTAATTGCGTTGCACTGTATCGGTTGAACAATAGCTGATGTTTTCTTTTCGTTTCTTCTGTTTTTTTTCTCCTGCTCAGAGACGAGGGGCCATCTCCTACGACAGCTCTGACCAGACAGCGCTGTATATTCGTATGCTAGGTAAGTGTTAACCTGCTCTTTCTACATACACACAGTAGAGACACAGTCACACTACTTCGAGACCTCGGAAGGTTTACCTTCTCTGTGATCGTCAAAAATAAAAGCACTGAGATGCGCATTTAAGGGCATGTCCAGAATCCTTTCAATCCCTGGCCTTTTTTAATCTTTTAAGTCACGATAGGGTTCAGGGTGTGTGTGTGTGTGCGTGCGTGCATGCATGTGTATCGGTAGTCTTCAGTCTTAAAAGTTCAATCAGATATGTGATGAGCATACGGTTTTTATTTTAACTGTAAATAAACTAAAGCATCTTTGGCTGAGGTTATTTTTTTGTGTACATATGCGTGCATTCGTGCATGTCCATTCGCACTCAGTGACCCTAAAGAGGATAAGCAGCTTAGAAAATGGATGTGAGGATGAAGGTTCATAGCTCTGCCAGGCAGATGGAGTCAAATGCATCTAGGAAGCAGCCAGTTCAGCTCCGTAATCAATAAGGTTACTGGGGATAATGGTGCGATTAGAGGCTGGTTATACCCCCGAGGTATGTGTACTAAACAAGGATGCTGTTTTGCATGGAACTTTTGGCACCTCATATCATACTTGTTGGCTGGGAGGTAGCAGCAAAGAAGAAGAGTAGAATTGCTTGAAGTGTTATCCTGTCTGTATTCTTCTTGGATATTTTAGATTGCTGCTATGAAATGTAGTGAGCGGGCAGGGAGCTATCAGTATTAGACGCAGTTCAGCGTGAAAAAAAAATGTGAAAAAAACCAAAAACAACATATTATTGTCATACTTTGTTTCTTTCCAGCACGATCATGAGTCGACTGCTGCCTAGTCTAGTCATAATAACAGCATTTCATTGAGCTGAGTGAAGGAGCTTTAGCTTTTTAATCATTTTACTTAGCTAAGTATGATGGCAGTCTCATATGTCACAGGCATAAAGCATCTGTGTGTGTAGATTTTCAGATTAAATTAAGTGTAAGGAGAGGCACGCTAATGCAGACGGGTGCTGGCCTGGGCCTGGGTTCAGTCTGCCAAGTTAATGCTGATGTGCTTTCAAATAGCAGGACTCAGAGCTTTTGCCTCATCAGTTATAATGACATGACCTACATTCACCCCAGAGCTCCAGCACTAATGCACCATAGAGGAGACATGGACCCTTTGACACTCAAAACGCACTAATCACGCAAACTCGCGCAGACAGACGCGCTCTGGGCCCGAGCACGTGTGTTTGCAGCTGCAGATGTGACAGATGTGCATACATATGGGCATATGACGACTGCCTAAAAGTGCATGAATTGTGGTGTTTTTTTGTTTATTTTTGCAGAATTCATATTGTGCAATCGAAACTAAACATTCATGAATAGCTTTTCAAAGTAATGTTTAGCGCCGCTATGCCGTGAATAGTAATTCTTAGTTTTTGGTATTTTGATAGGAACTTGTGTAGTATTCAAACAGCTGTTTGCAAGTAAGTAACAAGGTGGTTGTGGGAACACACTGGTGTGACTGCTTTTTTTTTGTTGTTGTTGTTGTTGATAAACTGATGCACACGTGACACAATTTAAGTGCTATGCTGGAAGCATACCATCTCACCTTTAATCAGTATACTGCAGTATAGAGTCTTGCTGTACATACAGTGTTGCCTGGAACAACACACTAGCATTTGCTGCATCAGTCATAGCACCATCCTGTCACCTCACTGTGCTCTCACTGCTCTCGACTGCAGCCTACAAGCAAGCAAGCAAGCAGGCCGGCCGCCGTCTGTTAGGTCTGAGTTTGGAGCCTGTCTCTGTTTCTCTGCCTGACTACTAAAACCAGTCACAGATCGGCTATAGATCCTTCTCAGTGGCTCGGAGTACTAATAGTAGAGCAGACATGGCATTGCATGCTCAGCTGTTTGACTTGTCTGTCCGTTGAGTTTCCTCTTCTGGAACATGGGAGTGTGTGCTTGTGTGTGACTGTGCCCGCACATGGATAGTCCACACTGGGTCTTGGTCAAATAGTATTTTCCACAATCTCTTGCTTGTTTTAGCTTGCTGGGGAGTACAGAGATGATGGGTTTTACCACAGCGTCCTGTCACACGTCATGATTTAGTTCCAAAGCTTCACATAAGAAGGATTATTTCCTTGTTTAGAAAAGCTGAGACATGATTGGGGAGGGGGTGGGGTAGGTTTTCTGTCAACACTCTGAGGTATAATAAATGGTTTTCTGTAGGTTTTCTAGAAAAAAGCAAATTTGAAAGATTTTGTTGATTATTTTGTTAGGATTCAGTGCTATGAGGCTATGACAGTGAAGTAAAAGTGTTTGACATTAAAGCAATTTAAGCACAAGCTACTAAAAAGGGCAGGTAGCAAGAAACACGGGGAGAAATAACAGTTTATAATAACAGAAATCGCAAAAATAGCAACTAGTAAGATATAAATATTTGCTCTGTCTTTGGATGTTGCCAGAAAACCAGAGTAAGTTTCAGCTTCTTAAAAATCCAAATGAAAGAAGATTTACTACATTGTCATGTGGTAAAGCCCATCTTTGTGTCACTAAAGCAAGATAAACTCCAGGATATAGCGCCAAAAGATTACTAATTGGATGCACTTCTGGACTTCTTTTCACGCTGTATGAATCTTGAGGAAATAAGTGTTGATTTCTTCTAGGAGATGTGAGAGTGAGAAGTCAGGTTGGATTTGAACCGGAACGTAGAAGCTCCCACCCGTACCTGTGCATCGACTTCCGAACGCTTCACAGTGAGTACAGCCCGAGCATCTTGACTAAAAAAACCAGCCTCCCCGGTAGGAGTCACAGACTAGTCCTGTCCTGCGTGACTGAAAGACGCCTGTGTTCTTGTCTCTGAGGTGTGCCTTACTATAAACCTTGTTTGAGGCTTACAGGTGCACGATAAAGCACCACTTTCATTTTTCAATGAAAACGTTTGAGTGTACTTGTTGACATTTTTGACCCAAGATTAATCCTACCTCACGCTGACGTGTTTCTGGATTGCAGCGACAGTTTACTCAGACACAGGGCCTTTTGTGGGGTGTGTGCGCGTGTGAGAGAGAGGGAGGGAGAGAGACCACTGACAAAGCATGTCTGCTGTGTGATCCCAGACGAAAGGCTTATGAGTGGGCGGCTGTGTCAGCAGCAACTGTTTGTGTATTGCTGTGTTGGTGTCAGATCCCCACCAAGCTTGTCCGAGCCAAGTAATTCTCCGGGCCTAACGAGGTTTAGAAATGAACATGCCCCAACGTTGTCGTCTGTTTTAGATGCTGTATCCTTTGTAAAATATCGTGTGCGTCTGTGTGTTTGTGTGCGCAGCACGGCTGGGCTGCGGCTCCACGTCGGCCAGCTATGATCCTGAAAGGCGGGTCCACAGGCTGCTCAGCTTCCAGAGATACCTGCATTCGTCCCGTCTGCTGCGAGGAGTCCCCCAGCAGATACCCCTCCACATCCTCGATGAAGATTACACTGGACAGGCTAGAGTATGGGACTATTTGTAATATTTGGCACCACAATAAAACAGAAGTGCACATTTTCTTTTTATAATTTATTTTTTCCAAACCTCACGTAAAACTCTCTCTTTTCTCTATCGTAGTGCATGCTGGAAAAAGTCGGGAATTGGAATTTTGACATTTTCCTCTTCGATAGGTTGACAAATGGTAGGTAAAATATAATCTGTAGGACTTCTGAGACGTTGTTCTAAATGCCATGATGCCTTAACTGACATCAATCAGCCACAACGTTAAAACCACAGTTCCTACCTTGTGACCCAAAAACAGCCATCAGGGAACGGACACAAGACGTGCAAAGTGAAGATTTTACTCTGTTGTGGACACAGACGGCACAATGTCGCGCGTGCGCTGTTGTTGCAATGTAATGGCCACTCTACATCCACATGGAGCCTCACGCTTGCAGTCTGATTACAAAATTTGCGTGACTTTAGAGGCCAAGAACTAGAGTGAAGGTGGATGACAAAAAGACAGGAGACCGAGCGGGAGGTGGCAGAGCTGAAAATGCTTCTGTTGGGAATGAGGCAGATTTCAGATCAGATTGAGCAGTTTGGATACAAAGTTAGAGAGGGAAGTCTGAGATTGTTTGGACATGCAAATAGAAGGGATGATGGATATACTGAAAAAGGATTTTGTGACAGTCGGACGAAAAAGAAGCAACCTGGCAGGAGGAAAAGACTGAGACCACAGAGGCAGTGAAGGAGGACCTGCAGAGGTTTGGTGTGACACATGAGGATAGATATGGATAGAGTAAGATGGAGGCAGATGATCTTCAGTGGCTATCCTTATAGGGACCAAGTAAAAAGAAGAAAAGGTGTGCGTGTTCCGACTCTGAAACAATGTTTCACGAGTGGCATTTATCAAAGTAACACCCGCATGAATGACAGCACTGAAGGTGTTGTAACAAAATGATCAATATTCACTCCACCTGTCGACGGTTTTAATGTTGTGGCTGATTGCCGTGCACACTGACTGGTGACTCCTGACCTCTGGTTGAGATTTAAAGTGTTGGCGTTGGTGCCATCTATCTGATACCTGGCACAGTTTTAGGATTAGCTCTGCAGCTATGTCACTGTTTTACTTTAAATATACATCAGCTGTTTTATGTCTAAGCAAAGCCCAGGCTTGACAGAAAATGAATATACAGTGCTGTATTATTTAGATTTGTATTAAACTAAACTCAAATTATTTTAAGTGTATTGGTGTGGAGGCCCTATATTTATTTATCTGTGTAATAGGATAGAAGTGCATACTCTTCTGAATTAGCCCCTCCTCCTTTCTGTGTGTACTCCTGTAACCTCTAAAATCCTCAAGAATATTTTTCCATAAGCTGTTTTCACACATGCACTGTAGCCCTGAATTTCTCTAAACCTCACAGACTGGTGCCCTGTCCAGGGTGTACCCCGCCTCTTACTGTATGACAGCTGGGACATACTCCAGCACTCGGCAGTGGTGCGTGGGAGAAATGTCAGTCATTTCTCCATTAGCAGGTCTTTTCAGCTGCATAGTACAGTGTCCATGTGATGTCTGATTGCACCAGTGTGCAAATAGCGCAGCTAATACTCTGGCGTATTGTGCGCTGCCTCCTCCCCTCTGCGTCCAGTAAGATCCCTCGCTCAAACCACCAGGAGTACTTCCTGTAGTGAGAGCATGTCTGAAGCAGACAATTTCCTGCTGTGTATGACATGCGAGAAAGGATAACGGGGGAAAATATTCCAACTCTCTTAAGCTGACGTGTGAAAGGAGCCTCACAGATTGTGCTTTGTATTTTCATCATACTCCTTTTTTTTGGGGGGGGGGGCAGCTGGTCTGTGTGAAAGCCAGACTGCAGCAGTGGAGTTCAGGAAGTCAATGGTAAACAAAAGTAATTCGTTTTTTCTACATTCTCTTATTTTTGAACCACTAAGTGCGACTCTCATAATGAGGATGAAAAGGAATCTTATCATGTATATAATTGCACATCCTGCACTGTATAATTGAGGTAACCTCAATCCAATCATCAAAACAGCTTTAAGACATGTTCTTGACCCGTCTCTGACTTGACCCGAGTTAAACTTGAAAAGTGGTGAGAATCACAACTATTAAAAATTAGACCGAGAAGGAGGAGGTGGTGTAGTGGAGGCAGAATTAGGAAAGATGGATGCATCCATAAAAAAAGACTGGCAATAGAAGTGATTATTGTTGAGTTCAGCAGCGTTCAGTTGCAGCTTTTATAGGTGAACTTAAGGGATGAATGCAGAGTGATCATTCTGATTTGACTTCTTGCTCAGGAAACAGCCTGATCACCCTGACTTTCCACCTGCTGAACCAGTATGGGCTGGTGGAGCTCTTCCAGCTGGACATGGTCAAACTCTGGAGGTTTTTGGTCATGGTTCAGGAGGACTACCACAGCGACAACCCGTACCACAACGCTGTCCATGCTGCAGATGTCACACAGGCCATGTACTGCTACCTGCGAGAGCCCATGGTGAGACAAAACACTTGAGCTCTTTTGGGTTTAAGTAGCTAACTCTCACCCAGTCCTTTGCTAGCCACAACAAGGTCTTCTTAAAAAAAATTCTTGCATAGCCAAGGTTTCTTGCTTCAACAGTATTCAACTCACAGTACAGGCTTTCCTCATCAGCTTCTTTCAGTCTAACCAGTGAATGCTACCATTAAGATGTGCGTTTGATAATGCATCCAAATAAGTGCTCTTACAGACAGATTTTGAATAAAAGTATGCTATTTGCAGAGCTGAGAGTTCTTCGGAGAAGGCATTCTTGTATTTTAAACCCTTCTTGCATTATTTTTTTGTGCAGCTTGCCAAGTCTCTGACCTCCAAAGACATCTTACTGGGACTCTTAGCAGCTGCCACCCATGACCTGGACCATCCTGGGGTCAACCAGCCTTTCCTCATCAAGACTGACCACTATCTTGCCACACTCTATAGAGTAAGGCAACAAAGCAGTCACTCTTTAGCCTGCCTAACTTATTAGAAGACTTCAGTGAAGGATGTTGTACGATGTATTAAATTAACGTGCACACACAATTTCTCATTTGTATACCTAGAATACCTCAGTTCTGGAAAACCACCACTGGAAGTCAGCAGTGGGTCTGCTCAGAGAGACTGGGCTGTTCTCCCATTTGCCTGCTGAGGACAGGTCAGTCTGACACTGAGAAACACAAAGAACTCAAACTGTGCCACTTACAAGGCTGTGCAGAAACGGAGTTCTTTCATAAGACTGCTCTTTGCTTTAAAATGTGTTTTCTTAAACAAACATGCTTTGTAATACCTCAGGCTGAACATGGAGAGGGATTTGGGTTCCTTAATCTTGGCCACGGACATCAGCAGGCAGAATGACTACCTGTCCAGGTTTCGCTTGCACCTGGACCAGGAGAACCTGTGCATGAGCACCGCCAGCCATCGTCATTTCGTCCTGCAGGTCAGTGTTGGTTTAAAAAAAAAGCTCCTGCATCTCAGCAAACAGCAGGTTCATATTTATCTTTGCTTTTCCAATGCAGATGGCCCTGAAGTGTGCAGATATCTGTAACCCCTGCAGACCATGGGAGCTGAGCAAACAGTGGAGTGAGAAAGTGACAGAGGAGTTCTTCCAACAAGGTTATCTGTCCATATTTTTCCCTTATTTGTTTTGCTCTTTCTTCTCCAGATTGGAGGTCCTTTCTTTCTTCTTGTTTATTAAAGTCTTTGTTACACTCTTGCAGGAGACATTGAGAAGAAGCACAAACTTGAAGTCAGCCCACTTTGCGACAGAGAGATGAACACAGTCGGCAACATTCAAATAGGCAAGGATTTTGGCTCTGTTTTTATTCCCCCGTTATCAATAGCTTGCGTGTAATGCAAATACTCGTCCTAATCAGCATCTGCCGCCCTTTCTCCTCCCTCAGGCTTTATGACATATGTGGCTGAGCCGCTGTTTGCAGAGTGGGCCCGTTTCTGTGACACACGTCTGTCCCAGACCATGCTGGGTCACATGGGGCTAAACAAAGCCAGCTGGGGAGGCTTACAGCAGGAGCCGGCTCCGGTCTCCGAGGAGGCAGAGCCCAGCACGGCCTGCGCAGACACAGGAGACGCTGCCACCGCGCCGAGTGACGGCAGCACAGCTACGACCGCAGGAGGAACCAGCTCCAAAGAAATACCTCAGGGAAGCAGAGAATCCTGACACACTCCTTCTGTGCCATTTCACCTCAACCTCGTGACCCCTGGGGGCCTCAGGGCCTCACAATAC
>NW_005187408.1:4782355-4821432 GCF_000239375.1 Pundamilia nyererei
TCTGAACTGTATTGACTGAGACAACTGGAGTGTTCAGACCTTTCTAAGACTTTGGAGTAATGCCGTTGTTGCATTGGTATTGAAGATTCTTCCTCATGTAAAAAAAAAAAAAAAACAACAGAAAAAAAAATGTGACAAGCCCAGTCCTTTTGCTGCCTCTACGAAGACTGTTTACGCGTCTTGTTTGTTTTGTATCTTTCCGTCGAACTGAAACGAATCACGTCGGCCCCACATTTGCCTTCGAAGCACAGATGTGAAGAAACCACTCATTTTGAACTGTTACCCCCACCCCCTGTCAAAGCCATGAGCAGAACCTTATTCAGACACACCAGATGCCATAAATGACTCCACCTGTTCTACCATGTGTTCCTGCACTCCCGAATAACAGCGGCGTTCGATGAGCAGCTTTGTTTCCAAGACATCCTGTGAAGGTATTATAGGAAATAGTCTCTTTCTGATGTTTCCACATCATCAAGTCCTGGTTAAACTTGGGGCAGTGGGGTGAGGGTGGGTGGGAACCTTCCCTGCCAGACTGGAGGGTGGTTAGTCACCGCACATGCATCTCACCTGGAAGTCAACTCCACGCAACTCGACTTGCTCAGGGTTTGCAGACGTTTTTTTGGTTTGTTTTTTTGTTTTAAAAATTTATTTCTTTTTTGTAAAAGGGGAGGAGGATAATGCAAGTTTTTATTATTATTATTAATGGGTGGTTAGGATCTAACTAAGGAGTCTCCCTCTCCTCAGAATGTCTCACAGCCACATGAAACCTAAAGGACTGCTCGACTGATGCCTTACAACTATGCACAAACTATGCTAAGTGACCAAACCAACTCCTGTTCCCATCAACTGCATGGCGTGCTTGTCTTTTGATGCACTGTCCGATCCCTTTGCCTTTTTGTTGCGAGGAACAACTCCAGCTATCTTTTCTTTTCTTCTTCTTTTGTACGGAAACAAAATTGTCGAGTGAATTTGAACATTCCATTTCTTCGTGTTTGGTTTGTCTACTTTGATTCTGTATAGTGCCACAAGTTGTGTTTGTGTTTATACATTTTGAAAGATAACAGGTGCTTTTTTTCTTACTTTAGCTGATTTGTATTTTGCTGTTAAGTGCTGTAAGACTGTTGACAAAAACTGTTTACAATTTGTTGCGACAGCCATTTTTTGGGAAGACTTCAGTGTCAAGCCAGATTTTGTAAAGGCTTTGCTGTATTGACCTTTTTGATACATGCCTGTTGCAGTTACAATTTGAATAATAAAACCCGTTGTTGACAAATGCTTGAGTTTTACACCAGTTAATAATCACGTCGATACTGGCAAACTGTGAAACCAGTAGGCCCACTCGAGCTCTTTTTAGAGGTACAACTTGCTGCTACTGGGTTACGACCCCTTTTTGCCTTCATATTCTTCATAGCATATATTCAACAAGGTACTGGAAAGATTCCTCAGACATTTTGGTCCACGTTGACCTCATGTCGTCACACTGTAGCTGTGAATCTGCTGCTTCACTATCCCAAAGCTGCTCTGTTGCATTGAGATCTAGTGACTATGGGAGCGATTCGAGGACAGTAAACTCATTGTCATGTTCAAGAAGGCAGTTTATGATATGAGCTTTGTACATGGTGTGTTATCCTGCTGGAAGCCAACACAAGACGATGGGTACACTGTGGTCGTAGAGGGACGTGGTCAGCAATGATACTTGGGTAGGATGTGCTGTTTAAACAATGCTCAGAAGGTGTACCAAGAAATTATCCCCCACATCATTACATCACTAGCAGCAGCCTGGACCTTTGATACAAGGCATGGTGGATCCACGCTTTCATGTTGTTTAAACCCAGTTCTGACCCCTGAATGCATCACAAAGACCAGGCAACATTTTCCCAATCTTCTACTGACCAATTGTTTTTACACAAATTTATCCTTAGTTTCCTGTTCTGACAGGAGTGAAACCCGGTGTGGTCTTCTGCCGCTGTAGCCCATGTGCTTCAAGGGTCAACAAGTCGAATATTCAGAGACACTTTTCTGCATACCTTGGTTGTGCCGAGTGGCTACTTGAGTTACTGTTGCCTTCGTATCAGCTTGCAGCAGTCTGCACATTCTCCTCTGACAACTGCTGATAGATATTTCCTTATTTTCTAACCAGTCATTCTAAACCCTAGAGATGGCTTTGTGAGAAAATCCCAGTGGATCAGCAGTTTCAGTCGTGCCATATTACAAATAATTTATCTTTCTTCCTCATTCTGAACTTCAGCAGGTCATCTCGCCTATCTCTACGAGTGCACTAAATTTCTGGCAGGTGTTTAGCTTTTCTGTAGATTTGCATTAGCAAGAAGTTGAACAGGTTTTTCTACTGAAGCGGTTAGTGAGTGCGCAATATCAGTTAAATATGTAAAATGCATGTAAAAATTACCTAAGGGTTACATCAAAAACAGTTTGAATGGAAGCTGAAATTTATAGAAGAGCAGGCTGTTTAAGGGTACACTGCATGCAGAGATGCAAGTTTTAGAGGAAGTAAATGGGATTTTGTGGTTTCTTCCATGTGAACAGCTGATTAGATATTTGTTAAGCAGCTGAACAATAATAGGTTTATAAAATGTTCAGTTTCCAGGTTGACTGTTTTTTAAGTCTATTATTTAATCTGAAATCACACAATGATGGATTTTCAGATAAAAACCTCTCAAAATGACCAAAACATCATAATTTCTTCAACTCACAACTTCTGCAAAAATGACAACAAAACAGGTCAGGATAGACATTTTATTTATTAGTTTGATAAATTAACTTTTATGTAAGACAACTTCAACAAAAACAATTACTACTGACGTATCCACTCCACTTTCCCCATGAAAGACAATCCAGCTGATGTTCAGCAGCAATTACATGGCATACATAATAGTCACAAATAGTAACAATGTGCATTCCTTAATTAAACAAAACATTTCCTAAAAAACTCGAATGCCTCTGAATCCAATCCAGACTTGGAAATGTGATGAACCTCTACACGAAAGCAGGATTTATGCAATACTAATGACTTTGGGTACGTTTGTTAAAACATGCTGTCAATACAGAGCTTCGCAGTATTGTGACAGCGTAGTGTTTCTTTAGTGTTGTTGCTGAACTTTGAATCTAGGAGAGTGTTTCCTAGCAGAGGTAGAAACAAAACGCTGCATGTGTCCCAGTACCTTTAAGTACCCAGCAGCAGTTAATTTCAAAAAGACAAAAAAAAGGGACATGAAATGCAAAATTTGGTATTGAAAGGCGAAATCCCGAAGGGCTTCAGTGAAATATCTTTGGTTCTTAAAGGCGAATCACACAGAAAAACATATGCATAATTGTGAACCAGCTAAAGGCAAAACTGGCAACTTGGGAAGAAGATGAAATATTATCCAGCGTCACTGAAACCTGACTGATAACACATTAATTTACACTGAGACGAATCTAAGCCATAATTAAGTGTTAAAAACTAAATTATTCACTTAAACCAAAATATAAACAGATCCTAATCATAAAGTAGTCTAAACGTCAGGCAACAAAGTGCACAAGTCAGAAAATCTTCCTTTCCTATGAACTCTTCAGCTTTTATGCAGCCTTAAAAAATAGGAAGCTGATCAGCCCTGCTGAGGCGCAGGTTTAACAAAACCCAAAGTTTCAATAATAAAATCAACTTTCACTTGAGACAGACTGAACACAAAAATTAAGACCTTCAGTTCAACGACAACAAATTACAATAAAACGTCTTTAAAAGAAAGAGGTTAATATAAGTTAGAAAAGTGCAAAATCAGTCAGGATGACTGGTGAGACTTGAGGTCGTATTCCGGCAAAAATCCCTTGTCCTTCCAAAGAAACAGATTAGATAAAAAGGAATTTCAATGCATCTACAGAACATCTGGACCTTAGGCTTACATTGTCTGTTCAGACCAACTTTCTTTTTCCAGTTGCTTTCAACATGTGCTGCCCAAACTGTGGAAAAACAGAACACAGCAGAATTAAGTGCATGAGAAATCTGCAGAGCACTTAAACAACTGCATGACAAAAGAATGAATTAAGATCCTGAAATGCTTCTTAAAAATTATATCTGCGCCATCTGAACTGACATCTACAAACACGGAGTTTTAAATATTTTACTCATCTTTTCTGTAAACCGCTAAGTTTTTTTTTGCCCTTTTATAAAAATCAGCTTGTGGTTCTGCTTCAAATTGTTCACTTGTAGCTGAACCAATTAGTGTTGACCGATCAGCATCCTTTAGAGAAACATCAGGTCAGTATGGTTGAAGTTAAAGGATGTTTCAGGTGTGATGAAACATTTTTTTCCATTCATACTTATAAAAACAGCAGGAGTGGTTTTCCAACACGCTAACTACACAGGCTGGTAAACATTATCATAGTTAACTGAAAGTAAACTAAAGACTAAAGCTGAATTTTTTTTTTTATTTTTTTTTTTATTTTTTTAAAATCGCAATTTACTAAAATAAAAATGAGAAAAATTCTAAACAAATAAAAAAAATGATGTGATTTTGTCAACTTGGAAAACATAGTTGCCAAATACAGTAACATTTCAAAAGACTAACAGTGAAAATAACAAGCAAACCCACTGTGGACACAACTGAACTCATTTAAAAACAAAAAGTTAAAAGCTAATTCCAAAATACAAAACTTTGAGAACTCCACAGCGAGTTACACGTTTTCTGAGATTTGTTTTCTCCTCACCACTCTGTTCTGTAATTTACAGATTTGATTTACTGACGTCAGCCTGTGATAGATGGTTCATCCAAACACCTGCCAAATATTCTCTGACAAGGCAGGCCTTTTACAAACTGTTCTGAAGAACAACTTCATGCATGGTTCTGAGTAACAGACCATCTGGGGTGTTGAGTTCACTTATTCTCGATAATAAAAGTTGTTTTTTTGTTTGTTTTGTTTTTTTCAATTAATATAAGCCTCCTTATAATACATCAACATTTCTCACCGGAATGGTTTCTTTTTGAGGCTTCGCTTCTATGACAGGAATTTTGAATTCTTCCGTGTCATCTCGTTCACTGTCGTTTCGATGACGATGAGCAAACTTGCGCTTCAAGGCTTCGGCGATGAGAGATGCAGCATCTGCCGGCTCCTTGGACTTTGTTTTGGCATCATCTTCTACCAGACGACTGTAAACACACACAGGTGATGGGGCATTTACCAATGTTACTGTAACGCACCAAATCACTGAGTGTTTGATTCTTTCTCTGTGAACTCCTCCAAAAATTATCAACAAGCAAACCTGGCAGACAGGTACGCCATCATACATTTTATTGTGCCATATCGTTCTCATCTGACATTCCACTCTGCTCTACAGTGGGACATTCCACTCTGCTCTACAGTGGGACATTCCACTCTGCTCTACAGTGGGACATTCTGTTCGGTCCTCAACTGAACTCTCAAATGCACAAATATGTACGACTGTGGGATTTGTATAAAATATTTGTGTACGTCACACAGGTGCTCTAGGCAATGTTTATGCAAAACCTCATCAAGATTAGTCCACTGATCTAGGATGAAATAGGGAACATATAAACATGGGCGCTACTATCACTATAGTACAATGAGAACGTCATCACGTTGCCTAGCAACATGCTAAGAGGATCTTAACGTTTACGGCCCTACAACACCTTGCATTATTTTCATGATAACATCATCTAATTTGATTGAATTATTTGAATTATGCTTTCTGTATTATGAAGCCTGGAAACCGCCTAGCAACAGTGACGTGTTTTTAGCCTTTATGCACCTAAAAACACCTGAGGAAAGCATCCCATTGTTTTAATTTCACTACAATAGCCTAGCCACTACATGCCTAGCAACCACCTAGCAACGGGCAAAAATGACCCATTTTTTGGCAAACAACATCTACCACCCCTATTTTTTTTTTCTTTTTTAACTTTTCTCAATGTGATTACACATATCAGTTTTCCAACAGCCTGACCAAAGCACACAATACTGTAATATGGGCATGCAGTAGCTCTGGCACTACATAGGAATGTAGCGTGATAAAAAAATCTTGAGTAGCAGCGGCATAATAAAACAGAAGACGACACTATGTGTCTGATAACATGAAGTTGAATTTGAAGTAATGCATGAAGTCAATGACTTAATGGAGATTCATCTTGAATTAGCTTATACTTAGCAAGGAGGTGTCAGATTCAGATGAATGTCTTTGTGTCAGACTCTAAAAGCCGTTACACACTGAGCGCAATGCATAAAAATGACAGGAAATTCCAAATTTTATGGATCCGAACTTCACGTGTCACACACACACACACGCACGCACACGCACGCGCACACACACACACACTTTTTTGCAGAAAATTTGTCCTCAGAAAACAACTGTAAAAACAAACAAAATAAATAAATCAAGTTTTCTAAATGAGAAAAGTGAAATTATATTGCCGGTGTGAACTGTTGCATTAACAAAAGGTGAATCCGAACAATATTTTTAATGCACAAAAGATACGCCTGGATTTTGTGCGTCTGGTATGAAAGGCCCTTAGCACTTGCATTCACTAATGAGATTTCAAACACCTCAGAAACACTTCACTGGCCACTTTTCATCACTTCCAAATGTATCTCATTCATGTCTTAAGCAGAGGCCTACCTTTTCACTGATCGCAGCTTGACTTTGTTCATGTCCTTTAGGACATCGAGCATGCTGGGGATTTCGGCAGGTCTTGACTCCAAAACTGTCTGGCCGCATGTCTTCTTCCCTCTACGCTCTTTTATTAGTTCAATGGCCGAAAATGTCCGCTGCAGACTTGCGGGTGGGGGTGGAAGAGGGGGAGGTGGTGGAGGTGGTGGGGGAGGTGGCAGGTTGCCACAGGGTAGAGGGGGAGGAGGTGCCCCTGTGGTAGTAGCAAATGTAACACAAAAGAAAGAGGAAAAAAGAAAGAAAATAGAGTATACGCCATGTGACACTCTGCTGCCATCTAGAGGAACATTTCCATTATTACAGTTAAATATGAAGAGAAAAATAAGAGACTATACAGTCATTTAGTATGTTGCAAAAAATTAAAATACAATTTAAAAAAAATTGTAACAGAATTGTTAAGCAGTACCTGGCTGTGCACTCTTTTCTTGAGCCAGAACAATTTGTGCAATTTGAGCCCTGAGTTTTGCAAGCTCAGTCTCCAGCGCACTGATCTTCTGAATGGCTTCGTTGTTGGCAGCAGCTGACGCCTGTGAATCCAAAGCTCCATGATGCATACTGGGTAGAGAGTTCTGGCGGTTTAGGCGACTTCTGCGAGGGTGAGGCCGCTGGGCTCGAAACATGAGTCCTGGTGGGATCCCCGACCTGTTTCCATTGCAGATTTGAAATAAAACTGTCTGCTTCTAGTAACTCTTTACAAGCGCTTAAGTCTTCAGCCTGATTCAGAGATATTTTTCTACAGACTATAGTCTTACCTCGGCCTGCTAAAGTAGTCGTCTTCATCATCCTCATCCCTGTCGATCCATGCAACATCAGCCAGAGTGGCCACCAGGCAGTTCTGCCTCCTGCTGCCAATCAAGACACCAGCTTCATCATGGTATGGATAAAGCTATCAGAGGAGGAGGATTTAAAAAAAATGCTTAGAGGGGAAAAAAAAAAAAAGCCTGATGATAGCACACCAGGCACACATACAACAACTAATGTTAGAAAATCATTCAGTAAAAATAAGGTTAGTTTAGAGGAAAAGCATCTACACATTGTTAATCAAAGGTTCAGGTAGCTCAGTAGGAATTAGTCAGCTCAAGGTTGTTGAAGGTTGCTGAACCAACTGACCTACAGCAGACATACTGCATTCCTCATAGCTACGGAGGGTAGCTGGAGACAGAAGAAAAGAAGAGAAAAGCACAGAGTTGAAGGAAAGTGAAGAACAGCGAGCCTGTTTTTAACATTTTTAAAATGGTAATCAAATTCTTAAAGGTTAAAGTCAGTGTTCGAGCGGTAATCAAATATCCCTTCACCCAAACTGTTTATGGTTCTAAAATGAAAACAGTCAGATGAGCAGAGGTAAACAAAAGTTGAAGAGGACATGTGATTTTGTCACATGGCAGTGACTCCAGCAGGTAGGAGAGACGTGCGTGAAAACAGATGAAGAGAAAGGAATGACTCATAAGAGAGACAACATGTCATTGTCTTAAAAGAAAATGAAAAAGAAAAAAACTTTCAATTCTAATTTGCCTTAAATAAGACAAAACTAAAAAGCTCTAATGAGAGTAACTTGGCCTCACCTGAAAATTTACCCTGGGACAGGGTTTAATCGGGAGACTTGTACCAATTCTCCTCACAATACTTCTCGAGGACCCATAAGGCTTCACTGATCCAAAAGCCTGAAACAGAAAAAGCAATAATAATTCAATTCAAAGCAATTGAATAATAACTTAACTGGGTACAGCCAAGTTATTATTCAACTAAATACAGCTCAGTCAATGTGGAACCGTCACCTGACTAACAACAAATATCTGTGTTTAATCTAATTTTTCACATACCAGGTCCATTTCCATCCTTGCATACTCTTTGCTCATTCTTGTCGGTGCGTTTCAAGGGTACACTGGCACACGTGCCAACATCAACATCATCATCACCAACCAGTCATCTAGAAGAAATACAAAACAAGAGTGAGAAAGTCAGTTTCAACCACCATCAAACACAACACTTTAAACCAACAACCGCACTGGAAGAACTTTGTGGATCTACAGTATAACAGCGTTAAGATGCTCTGGAACAAAAAATAAATAAATCTCTGCTATGTTAAAAATTAGAAACGATCTTCTTTTTTTCCCTAAAATTTACAATGTGTTTTTTCTTTTTGCAATTTGGCTGCTCTTACATTGTAAATCCTCACTGATATGAATATTTATATGTTTCCCTTTCTATATAACATTAATAACAAATTTTCCTTCTCTTATTACCGAAACAGGATAAGCGTGGGAACAAGCGCTCTGAGCTTAACACAGACCAACGTTTTTATAGAGTGTATGATTAAGCTAAATGAGTGAGTCTCAACTTTAGCGGGCATTTATGCTAACCGGCTAATGATAGCAGCTGGCTAGCTAATACAATCCGATGAATTTTATAAGGATTTGACCTAGAAACACACATTTATAATAATTTATAACTTACCCGAGACAGTTATCACCACGTGTTTTATATTGTATTCACATCCAAAGATCAGTATGTGCCTTACTTCCATTCCAACTTACCGGACTTGCGCTTGTAGAATAACTTTCTCAATTTTTCCACCTTGTCAACACGACGGACATGGACAGCAGATAGTGGCTAACATAGTAGGACCTATGGAATGCATTTTGAGCCAATTGAAAAAAACGATTACGTAGATTAACCTCACGATTGGTTATTATAATTGATTGGCAAAGAAAGTCACCAATTAGCATTGAACTCTAAAACATATCTGTCTCGTGATTTGCTATCACGACAGTCCATTCTACCAGACCATCCAACCACATGCTAGCAAATATGTGGACGTTCGTTATAGTTCCCTACATTTCCCGACGGAGCTATGTCACAGTTAAACTGTTGGGATCCTGGTGGAAAAATGGGATGTCCTTTATGAAGAAACAGCTGTACCCCATTTGCTCGCCACAAAACACAAACACAGTGCAGTGCACAGCTGCTAGCTAAACAGGCAAAGGGGAGATAGAGGCGCAGGCCTGGCGTTACTGAAATAATTTCGTTTCTCTTGTTTTGGGGTTAGCTGTTTGTAACGTAGGATTTTTGTGGTTGCGCAGTCTTTGAATCCGTCGTAGCCGAAGTCACGGGGAATTGTCTCTTGGTTTCCACGAAAACTGACAGGAAGGTATGCTCCAATTGTCAAGTAATGCCTGCTAGCCTAGCTAGCATAGCCCGGACCGTCTCACAGGGCGTGATTTGAGGTGAGGTTAGGGGTCGTAGAAAGTGTCTTTTCACTGAAAGGAGCATCTGTATTTGGGTTAGCGCAAATTAAAGTACTGGTTCAAGTGCCTCATACAACGCTAAACTACTCGATCTTCAGATAGTATGACAACTATCATACATGTCTAGCTGTGTAGTTATAATCCACTTCTCAGTCAGATTGCACTGTACGTTTTACACATATTATTGCTGATATAGTGTTTAGTAGTTAGAACTTGCCGCCAACGCATAACATTATTAGAAATTGTACCATTAACATAGGCTTGCAGCAAGTTAGTTTAAACGTTGTAAGATTGTTTTCTAAAGACATCAAGTTATAAATATTTACAAGTGATTTGGATGCAAAAAAAATAAAGCTGTATAGACTTTTATACACTTTAAAATAAAAACGTGAAGGAAGAGATCAACGAAATATGACTAGCAAAATGAATACATTCAATAAAGCTAATAAAAATTAAAGAGATTACATATATAAAATTATATTATAGGTCCAAATTAATAGATTCTTCGCTTACCTGTGTAATATAGATGTTTTTAGCTGTATGTCTGGAAAGAGCATCACCAAATGTTTTTTGTTGTTCTCTGTGGAACAACAGAAGAATCACATGATCTAAGGTCCCTCCCTAGTTAATGGGCAAGAAATTATTCAGAGAGTTAGTCTAGTGCAAGGCCACACTGTCAACAACATTCACTGCTTTGAGCTTGGCTTTAAATGATCCCAAACCGAATATCTTTGAGCGTGTTACCAAATTGTAAAAGATGTGAAAATTAGATTTCAATTAGAAAAGGTCTTTTAAAAACTAAAATTAGCTGCTTCTCTGAGTTGTTCAACATACGCTTTCTAAAATATTCTATCGTTTTATTTTAGGAAGAGACTGTTTTAATGTGTGTGGCATCGAGACAAGAAGCACCATGAGTGCAGAGATGGATGCACTGACTGTGGTGAACCAGTTGCGGGATCTTGCCGCAGACCCCTTGAACCGAAGAGCCATAGTAGAAGACCAAGGCTGTCTGCCAGGTCTTATCCTCTTTTTGGACCATCCAAATCCACAGGTTGTCTACTCTGCACTATTGGTAAGTATGTGGTCACATAAAACACAAAGCACTTGGTTTGTAAGGGAAAACCTCCCCTGCTGTCCTGCAGTGTCAGAACAGGTTTCAGTGACAGTTTAAAGGGCATGTTTTCCACCTGTGTGTAACAATCAGTCACAAGCTTGCACATGGCACAATATCAAAGAAAAAAAGAAAAAAGGTCCATATTTGGAAACACTGCACAATAGGGACATCTGCTGTTTGATGTGGTGTAAACACTATGCTTTACATAGCCACCCTTCACGACTTCCTCTATAGCCATTCGTTCACATTGTGTGCACACATTTGAAGTGGCTTTATATAACTACTTTTTTCGGTTACCCGGTAAACACAAAGGCAGTACATTTGTATTTATATCGGTTATGTAACATTTAATGTTTGCACATGCATGCCCTTTTTAAAGTCGTGCCTTTTTTTCTTTTTCTTTCTTTTAATATCACAAAGCGTCTTTCAGCTTTTATGGCCAAATAGATAACAGCTGCCCTTGTCCTTGCAGGCCGTGCGCTACCTGGCAGAATGTCGAGCCAACAGAGAGAAGATGAAGGGCGAACTGGGCATGATGCTGAGTTTGCAGAATGTCATGCAGAAGCAAGTCCATGTTCCCATCTCACACACACACACACACACACATGCAAACACACACACAGAGCACGGACACACATGCTCACAGTGCATTTTCTTTACATGAAACCTTTAACATGTTTTTTTTTTGTTTTTTTTTATTGTTCTGCATGGACAGTGTTTGCCACGCTGCAGAATTTTCCAGGCAGGCTGATGTCCTTCTGTTTGCCATGTCAGGATGAATGTGTGATGAAAGTTGAACTAGAATAGGGTGACAAAGGCTTAAAATGCAGTTTTGCACGTTACAGATTTAAATCCATTTTGTCGTCTCTGAAAGTTCTCTTTGTGCATGTGCTAATTGATGTAGGCGTATTAGCACTTTTTTTGTTGTGCAGTAAGTAGAATATCTTGCAGACATGGTAATTTTAATTTTTTGTGTTGACTGTCCTTTAAAAGCTTTAGAAGAACATTGCATATAATGAGATCTGCTTTTAAAAACATGATCATAAACATGTCATTTTTAAGAGAGACAACTGCTTTTATCTGATTGAGTGTCTAGAAGCACCTGTGGCAATAGCTCATGCTAACCGTAAAGTAAGCCAGTCACTCCAGCTTGTAGGTGTTGGCATGAACAGTAGCCCTGCAGGAACAGCAGCAAGTTTCTGAGCTTACAGCCCAGTCATGCTGACTTTGAGTGGAGGTCGATCGTAGCTGGACAGAGTGGGAACACATGGCTAAAGGGAAGTGTCTAGCATTGTTGTACAAAACGGGTGTGAATGTGATTTTTAAACCCTTAAGTCATTAAGCTCTCAGGTAGCCTCATCTTCTTCAGTGATTATTATTAAGTATTAAGTATATTTAATGAATTAACTCATAAGAGTGTTTTGTTTGCTGGAAGGCTTCTGCAGAGCTGCGTTAGGAATGTGTGGCACAGCTCTGTGGACCGTCAGGCTCCCAGAGGGTGGCAGTGCCAGACAGCTAATGTCATATGCGGTTAATATGGAAGGAGTGATGACTTGGTGACACATGAAGCAGTATAGCCTGCAGGAGTAACCCAGGATCCCTCATAAAATATAAATTCTGGCACAACAATGGCTCCTGACCTCACATGAATTTCTTGCAAAAAGCTGCTGCCCGTGAAATATTGTGCTTTGCTGTGAGATTTTTGCAAAAGGGACAGTAGCAAATCCGACGGCAGTGCAGAATAGGCATAATTAACTTGTGTTTCAGTTGTCGTGTCTTTAATGGCAACATTGTCTTTAGTTGCACTAAATAGCTGCACAAACAATTTTGGAATAGAGCGATGCAAAGAGGAGTTACCTTTAAAGGCTTCCTGTGAATGTGGGTGCCTGTTAATTTCCAGAATCAGGACAATGGGGATGCTTACAAAGCTTAGAATTAAACCTGCGTAACATAGTTTTGGCATTACCAAAAAAAAAACCCCAAAAAAACAATAACAACTAGTGACTTCAGCATATTTCTATCTGACTGTTATTAGTGGACTTTAGACTCAGACTATTAAAAACATCAAACATGTAATGAAAGACTTCAGCTACACATAGATCTTGATGTGATGATTATTAAGCAGGGCATGAAACCCACCATATATACTTTGCTTGTTAGAGGCTTTCATACCGAATTTGGATACCTGCAAGGGGCTACTTGCTTTCAAATGTTTAATTCTCTAGATTTCTGTCTGTTGCAGCTCTAATTAATTTCAGTTTTATGAGTCAGTTCACACTTCCTACAGAGTCATGCAGGCTTTGGCAATACCGTTTCTACTTTCATTCACATTAATTGTCATTTTCACAAGTTTAAATTAGCTGATTTATTCTTTGCATCAGAATTACTTCATCTTTTGCACCTTTATTTTCAGTACAGATGTACTTAAAAAGACATCCAGAGACTTATCAGGTAGTTTCAGCTCTGCTCTGCTAGGTGACGCTGACCACTTGCTTGGACATCAACAACATTTCACGGTTCTTTGATGGTCTCCTTGCACTGACTTTGGTCTTTAGTTCACTCCACAGATTTTCAGTGGTATTCAAGTCAAAACAGTTTGCAGGCCAGTCAACAACATTCAGTTTGGTCTTCTGGAGGTGGGTCTTTACCAGGGGCGACGTATGCTTTGGGTTCTTGTTGTGTCGGAAGCGACGGCACTGAGCCATTTTGCTGCTGACTGCTTGAGGTTTTCTGTTAAAACCTTCCCATATCCTTCTTTCCTCATAATTCCTTCCATCTTGATGAGATTCACAGCTCCAGTCACAATGAAACATCCCCACAGCATACTTCTACCACAGCATTTAACTGTGGGGATGGTGTTCTTTGGGTTGTATGCCTCTCCCTTCTTCAAACATGAGCAGGATCTCTTTAGCCAAGAGCTTCAGTTTCATCTCTTCTGAGTAACGTATGTGCTTCCAATATATATAATCTTTTTCCTGGTTATCCTTAGTAAGTCAGGTCTCTATTTTGCAGTATTGGCGTTTTTGTTGGTCTACAACCTCGCAGTCCATTGCTGTGCAGGTTTCTAGTGATTGTCTCCTTTAAGACTAAAATTCCTAACTTGGCGAAGTAATTTACTAATGTCTTGACAGTTGTTCTGGGGTTGTTAGACGCTTCTCACTCAACGTGTCTGTCCCCTGCTTTTTGAGCGTCAACAATTCTTTTCTCAATTCTGAGCTGGCAACATTTACCTTGATTTTATACGCTTTGAGTCTTGAGTGCTATGGCTAAAACAAAACACCGTTTTTTAGGTAGGTAATAATAATGAACCTGGTAATTTAAAGAAAAAAATTTTTTTTTTCATTGTGTGCAAATAGAAATAATTTATGCTTTCTAAAATTAATATAATTGGAAACTATGTTGGAAATCCCTTTTGCACTATTAAAATGCACTTGGGAATTTTTTGACAAAAATTTCACAGGTGGGCTAGTAACTCATCTGTACATGTACTTTTTGTCACTGAAGGAGCACCTCACCTGGGGAGACCAAACTGCTGGCGTCAGAGATCTATGAGATTTTGCAGTCAGCTGGTAAAGAAGAGGCTGAGAAGGCCGAGGCAGCTGCCGCCTCCTGCCGGCGCAAAGCCCATTTCTTCCTGGGCTCCAACAACAAGAGGGCCAAAACTGTCGTGCTGCACATCGATGGACTGGACGATTCTGTAAGTCCATTGAAGTCTTAACACAGCGTATCGCCAGGCTTCTGTCAGGTCCAGACACATACCAAATGTCCACAGTGCACAAGAGTCTCATGTTTGCTGCTGCCATAATCACAGTGTTTGCCAAACATCATAAGGGTGTCTATCTGGCACATGATAAGAGGGCAGAGGGGTCAGGTTGTAAATGTCAGCCTCTGAACAGCAGGACATTGAGCCTGAAGCTGAATGCTGCTCCCCAGGAAGCTTTCACCTAGCCAGATTACATTACAGCAGACAGACGGCCTCTGATGGGCTGCTTCTCTGTCTCCTTAGCAGAAACACACAACGCTGTTGAAGCTAGAAACTAAAAATCTATAATTTGTTTCCCAAAAGTGAGTTTTAAATAGCAGTTTATTATTTTATCATTAAAATATTTAGTTAAAATTGAACAAAATCACATTTTCAAGCTTATAAATGTATATCTAAGACAGAATTTCTTCTTCTTTCTGTTCCTAATGGTCACTGTGTCACTTCCTGCTTTCAGACTCGAAGGAGCCTGTGTGAGGAGGCCTTGCTGAAGATTCGAGGAGTCATTAGTTTTACCTTCCAGATGGCTGTTAAGAGATGTGTGGTCAGGATCCGCTCTGACCTTAAAGCTGAGGTAAAATGTCTGTCCGGACACAGAAAATCTCTTTTAGAGTTCAGGAAGACATTTTTTGACTTAAAGGCTAATACCAGTTTCATTTGGAAAGCATGTATTAATTTATGGATGATTCGTGTTTTATCATTAACAGTCTTGGAAGTGGTTTTTAAAATTGGTATTTTAAATATAAAATAGTTGTCATTCCTAGCATATTAAATCAGAACATATCTTAACAAGTCACATATAAGTAGTCACATTTGTTCGATGGCAAAATATTTCATGTTGATACTGGTACCAGATGCACTAGTGCACAGGATAGCTGACCCAGTAGTAACATCACGTTGTATACTTTTTGAAATGAAATGCATTTTCTTCTCCTAGGCGTTGGGAACGGCCATTAACTCCACCAAAGTACTGATGGCTCAGCAGGTGGTGAAGACAGAGGATGGAGGAGAGGTAAAGAGGACCGGAGTCCTTAGATGTGGGAATCAAAGCAATGTTAGACTCGCACTGTTTACATTAAACTCCTTTATATAAAACTGATTTCCCCCTTGAAGCCTCCAGCTGATAGGTCAGTGTGCTCGCTGTATGTTGTGTTTATCTGTGTACAGGGAGTCTATCCCCCTGCCTGTGGCTGAGACTTATTCACACTGACATGATTAGCTAGTCACATCTCTGCCTCAGCCTGTAGGCTAGTTTGCTTTTTGCCAAAGACATGACTAGTCCTTGTTGCACCTTTTACAGCAAATAGTCCCCATTCTTCAGTGGCCCACATTCAAAGAGCATAAATTTACCAACTCTATAAAAAATAAGCTATTACCCTATAAATATTTTGAGTGATTATTGCTTTAGTAATTACAAGAAAGTAGCAGTTTACCGTGCAGCCAGCAGGGGTCAGACCTGTCTCACTGCTGTATTTGAACCTAAACTGTGGTTTTAGACTCTGTTGCCAAACAGTTGAGCTTTATGCTAACCCACCTAATCTTATGTATTTGCTTAAAAAAGCACTTTATTCACTTTTTGATCCCCACCCCTGACTGTGTGCAGCTGGTGGTGCCATTCCAGGAGGATTCAGCGGTGGTGGTCGAGGAAAACACAGACATCCCAGACTACCTGCCTGAGGACGAGAGTCCCTCCCAGGAGCAGGACAAAGCTGTCACACGTGTAGGATCTATCACTGACGGCATGGGCTGGCTCAGTACGGCTGCCAACTTCCTGTCACGCTCTTTCTACTGGTGACAGCTTCGCGTGATCTGCTCTTTGTTCCCTATTTTGTCAAAGGTACCATCCAGCTGCAGACTTAGCATCTCTCAGCCTCCTTCCAGGCTCCAGCCTGCCTCACAGCCCTACACTAGTCTAGACTCCCAGCTCCAAAGCACATAGAGCCCAGCCACACGTGTGCAGCAAGAGCTGGACTGTCAGGTGAAGCCTGCAATAATTTGCGTACATCTATTACAAGCTACACATCCCACTACTGGCTGTATGTGCACAACTATATACTAGCTGCATATGTAATTAAAAGACATAGCCAGAGGACTGAATGAAACCAAATAGCTTTCTGGGAATGTGTCTTGCTGCGTCGACTGGGTTGCAGCAGGTTTATTAAAATTTTTTGAGGCGATTTTTGTGTATCTTGAAAATAGAGTGATCTCTTTTTTTGTGCATGATTTTTTTCCCCTGATGTCTAATTCCAGTCATAGTCCCATTAACACATATTTTTCATATTTTTATCCTGTAATTTCCTAATAATGTAATTTCTGCCTCTCCCTCCATTTTTCTTTTGTTTTTAAAGCATGTTTTTACACTTTTGTGCCAATTTGCCTGATGCTGACCTCCTTGGTTATTGTGTGTGCCTTCTTTGACATTTCACTGTAATTATTATTTATTCATCACTCATTCAAACTATTTGAGAGCTCCGAGCATGTTTAATGTTTGTTGTTTGCTGGCAGCAGCTGCCCCCTCCCCCGGCTTTCTGCCCACTAAGGGACGTCACTTCAGTAGAAATAGTAAATAGACACCAGCAAGAGGACACATTGACTCAGATGTATTAGACTGCATTGCACTCTGGAGGAACAACTAACCGGCCTGTTGGCTGATTAACGAACAAGCCCTCAATGTCTTTGTTTGTGTCTGAAACCAGGACTTTTCTGGTCTTCTAATCAGAAGGAGTGTTCAACCACGAGCCCTGCAGTGTCTGTCGACTTTAGGCTACGTTTGCTTTCAGCTTTTAGTGGAACCGTGTATCAGCACGGTGAAGACAAACCCATTAGCTGTGTGTTTGTCAAATGCTTCCAGTGTTACCTGTACTTCCACTGACATTTTTTACAGTATTTTAGTGGCACCTGATGATAAGGTTAGTTTTCAGTTTAGCCAGCAGTGTCCTTAAAGCAAGGATCATGCTGGTGCATGCTCAACAAAACATGCACACACACACACACACACACACACACATCCATATAGAGGATTTAGTAACGCTGGCATAGGAGCAGTAGTGTAAGAAAGGTATGGTTATGTATGTGTTGTAAATGGCGACTGATTCCCTAAAATCCGATACATGTGAAGGATTTTTTTGAGTTTTAGTAATAATGGTTTTAAGTTGGATTATGAGGTTCAGACGGTTAACACTAATCCTCTTAGTGAGTTTTAAAAGAGAAATTAACCCTTAAAACTAAATCACTCTGTTTTGATATATTCGAGCATCCTGTCTTTTATTCTTTTGATGGAGCGTAGGTGGCAAAGAGATGAACGGCAAGGATTCGAACTGAATAACCTCAACTGATGAACCGTAAACCCTCTGGAAAAGCAATAATCACTTATGTGTTTAATGTAGTTCAACAACAGCCTAAAAATCAACATTTTTGAACAAGAAGGTGTGAGCTAAAAAACAAGACTTGTGAGCAGTATTAAAGTCGCATCATTAACGTGTCCGTTTTCACAAACCTCCATGTGCGGTTTTGTTCTAACGTTTTCTGTCTGGGCTCATACTGGGAAGAAATACTTGAACAATGTTCAGAATTGTCCGTATGTGTTGATCGAAGTGTAAATTCTTTTTAATTTTAGAGTTGCCACAGCTGTACGGTTGACAGAGAGCCACTGAGTCCTCAGACATGTAACTTCATGTGTACAGACATCCACTGTCAGCAGATGTAGTATAATGTATGCAGATCTTCAAAATGTAGAATTCCACACACTGTTAATGCAAATAATGATAAAGGTACAAATCAAATTTTGCCTGCTGAGTTTTTATTTATTTATTTATTTCGTAACAGATTTCGTTGACCTATCATCTGCACTCCTCTTCTTGCCATGTGCAGTGCTCACACCAGCGCTCCAGACCTCACTTTGTCAAATCAAATCGCTGAGGGCAGCAAGCATTCCTAGCACAGAATTTCAGTTTTCTTTACTGGTGCATGAGCGACGTGCCCCAGGGCAATCCTGCCCACAACTCTACCCCCCCAAAAGCCACCCAGTGCTGGTAGGCAGGCAGAGGCAGCAGCCAACCCCAGCTGGAGGCCCTGAAGCCGCTGCTGCTGCTGCTACTACTGCTGATGTGGCTACTGCTGAGCCTCCAATGAAATGCTGTGCCAAGCTGTAGAGAAGGCCTTCACTTATCTGCTGTATCATCTGCATGAACAGTGACCTAAAATAACATTTTTATGTTAATGTTGACAGAAAACTTTAGTCTTCTGAGGCTATAATTTATACTAATGCTTTGTTTTTTATTGGAAAATATCCTGAAAATGAAAGAAATGTGAAATGAAATGAACCAGTATTAACACAGCTTGTAAATTCAGTATTATTTGACTTTGTTACTCAGTTATGATCTTTGACAGGCAAACAAACAGTATGGTAGTGAAGAACAGAAAGCAAATCAATATATTTAAAACACATCAATAGAAATTAGCCAAAAAAGAGAAACAAATACTTAATGTGGCTGATTTTAAAGGAGGTCAGACTTGTTTATGAACAAATAACCTTCCTGCCTTCGCTGACTACTTAACTAGCTGTTGTTTCTTCCCCATTATGAGGATATTAAAATTGAGACATTTGTACAAATGTGAGTTGGAGCTTTTTTCTGAGCACATTAAAAGCTTGCACATTCTCACTATTTTAATAGAGGCAACAGTTTGGCATGTTACCCTGATTATTTCAAAAGCAAATCTCTTGTATTTTATGCAGACAGCAGTTCACAGGATGGTAGACTTTTGTTATGAAAGGCCTACAAGTCCCTATTTCTCACGCATCACCACTAGAGAGAGACAGCAGCCTGGGGAAGACGACAAACAAGAAAGTGAGTGGTCCCGAGTATAAATCTCATCACCTGATGAAAACGTTGTTTGTAATTAGATGACCTAAGATGATTATTGAAAGCCCATGCTGAAACTCCCTTTCCATCTGGTAGGTTTGAACCTGAGCAAGAATCATCATGACCATTAAGAGACCGCAGCCATTAATGCGCTTTATTCACCTCGGTCTAATATCTGCGAGGCTAACGTAACTAATGCAGCCATAAGGTTGTTTTTTGTAGTTAAGTGCACACCTTTCTCTTCAGTGCCCTTAGCGCTAATGATAAGCCATTTTCAGCTTTACTTTTTTTTTTTTCCAAGAGCTGATATGCTTGTCTAACAATGACCTTACCACTCTTAGTTTTTTTTCTCTTTAATATAAGGAGATATGCTTTGATATCCTCCAGAGAAAATGGGCGGCACTCACCTCTCATTTTCCAATTAAAGCTTTAGATAATTCACTCTCCTTTAGGTTTTTTTCTCTTCTTCTTCTTCCAATTCCCTCCTTTCTAATCTCCCCCATCAGATAAAACCCAATCAGCCTGTCTTGTGCGCACTCCTTCCCTCATATCAGCCCAGTTGCATAAATGTGCATAAATGTTTTGTCGGTATCACCCTCCCACCTGTGTGTATTTGCATGGTTAATCTGCAAGCAGGGAAGAGGGGTCTGATGAAGGGTAGATAGGTGCATCTCATGGCCCCACGGGCTCTTGAGGAATTTTATTGGAGGTTCAGCTCCCAGTCAATGGGATCAGCTGTAAATCCTGCTCAGAGTGTGGCAGGAAATGATGTGACTCTGGCAATTTATGTCAAATAACTTTTGAGGATGTGTGAGTGTAGCGATCAGCGCTACCGGGGCAGCGATAACTCTTCGGCAGGGGGCCCCAGTGAAGATTTAATTGAGACATTTTTCTTTATCTGGAGCGAAGCGCCTGAGCCGTGTTGTTGTGTAACGAGATGTAATGTCTCTCTTTATACGGGGGTCAACATCCAGGATGAGGGAAGGTCACGGACTGACTGTTTGAGCATCCAATTTGCTCACATAATACCCGCTCTTCAGGGAGCTGGGTAAAGACACAGAGTATTAAGTTACACAGTCCACATATCACACTAAGACCTGAGGCCCTGTGCGCTGCGGGAATGTAATGCTGTGTGAGTTTAAACTGGATGTAGCTTTTGTTAGCGTGTGAGGACAACACATATATAAAAAAATATGTTTGATTGATTTTAATTGTTTAGAGTACTGATGATCTTTTAAAAAAGTATCTTTATATGTATTAATGTGGAATACATCATCTATTACTTTAAATGTTGTTTATAAACCTGAGGACTGCAATACAGCACATTAGTTTCTAACTTTACAACTAAGCCATTATAGTTACATAATACAACCTGGCAAGCCTTGGCAAAAGCTGTGTTAACAATTAATAGACTCATATAGCTCACGCTGGCGTTGTGGAGCAGCTTTATCAGAAAATTTTACAAATTTTTATTTCAGTTAAAGAGTTTGTGTTACAAGCACATTTTCTGCATTTCCTAGGTTACATATTAAAAATAAGAGCTGCCCAAACCGGGTACAGTCTTGAAAGTGGAATAGCTCCTGTCAGTGTTATATAATACTGGTTAACTATTATGTAAGAACCATATGATGTTAGTGGTGGGATAGCAATGCGCAGGCACATTTTGCTAAATGCATCATAAGCTGCTTTTATGTTTTGTGTGCATCCATATGCAGAATGGAAGACTGCAATGGAAATATAAAACTGAAGCGCATTACAATGTTTCATACATATATATATATATATATAAAGTAGAATGGCTGCCAGAACTTTTTGTAGTATTAAACTGTAAAAGTTACTTTTTAAGTTGGGATAGACTGTAAATAGGTTTGTGCGTTGCAATAGACGCACAAACCTATTTACAGCCGATATAATCAAAAACTAACAGTAAAAAGTTGTGATTACAAGCACAGTTACTAGTTTAGGAACATAATTTTTGACATTCTTAAATGGGTGGTATATCATGTTATTACATTAATCATCCAGCAAAAGTACAAAATTCTTTGCACAAAATCAAATAATAAAACCGAACTAATAACAGCAATTTTCTTTTAAGCCTAGTTAATTGCATTAGAACAGCGTTTGACCTTATTGTTAGGTCATTTCATTGCTTTTACACGTGTAAATGTCTTTTGTTTAATATAGAAAATCAGTTAAAATACAAAAGAATTTCTGTCAATTCAATGTTAAAATAACTAATTTTAATTTAATGTCTTGTAAAAAGACAGGAAATTTCTGTATTTTTACATGATGGGAAAATATCCATTATTTATTGAAATATTACATTTTTTAAAACATTTTTTTTGCAGATTTTCTTGTTCTCTGTGTCCACTCGCTCAAATGCAGTGTTGCGGAAGTTTAAACCAGCATTTTAACCCTTTCTCTTGCACTTTAAGTATTTAATGAAAACAATCGCAAAGCAGCGATTAAGTTATTTCCATTACTGACTGAGCAACTAGTTGAGTATAAGCCCATCCTATAGTGCGTTTTTAAAAATGTGCTATATGTATTTATTTATTTATTTTACATTGTGCACCTCTGCGTGCTTCCCTCCCTGTAGCAGCTTGCATGGAGTCCTTGATGAGATGCATGCACACACAGGCAACTCGTAATTGTGGCCATAGCTCATTATTGTTCCCCGGATGATTTGGATCCGCCGGGGGGAGTCTCGTCCTCTGACACCGCCGCGTCCGCCCGGCGACAACCACTCCAGGCGCTGATTGGTGGGATGAAATATTGCCGGCGAAAATTAAAAGGTCCCAGTGTCAAAATAATTCATGACATGCATATCTTCCCGGCTTGATGAAATCGCTGATATCTGGATTAGTCGGATAATAAAAGCGATCAGGCTACAGTGAAACTCTTTCAGCACTAGCTCTGTGGAGGAGGGAGAGCAGCTTCCTCGTGGTTTTGCTGGGTCGAGAAAGCCCACAACAAGTGTGCGCGTGCGTGAGCGCGTGCACGTGCACGCACAACGTTGGTCAAACCCCTGTCAGGTCGTGCGTACTGCAGTTCACCACACAGCCAGACCAGTGATTTGAATATCCGCTGTAATTGTCCCAAAACGGCTCATCAGTGGATCTGCCTGCTGCCATTAGGGCCCAACAAAATGGTGTGACATTCAAATTCCCCTCAATGACAGGTTATTAGAAGCCCCAAGCAGCCGGCACATAATTAAGCGCCGTAACGTTGACCTGTGATATGAAGTGATGGCACGCTCGTATAGTGGGCAAGAATGAAATAGGTGCTTTGTTAAAATAGAAGGAGAATTGTATGATTTTTCACACTGGAGCAAAGTAATCATAAAAAAGAAGGCAGCTGTCAATGCATTAAAAAAGCCCACTCAAAATTATAGAGGCAAATAACACAGAGGAGGATTTTACAATGGGGGGAAACTGCATGCCAAATGCCATGGCAACTGCTGTCACACAGCAGAGATTGACACATTAGTCATGAACACCGTTCAAGAAAAAGTGATGAATTCTGATATTATTATTCCTAAATTTGTCCTCCTCTCTCCGGCAGTCCTGGTTTATGTTATACAGTTTGCTTATAAGTCCATATTTATCCCTGAGATAATCTCTCAGTCCAAAGAGAAAGAAAAGAAAAAAAAAAAGCAACCTGATAAAAAAAAAGCAAACGTGTGACTTTCATTTGTGACACTAAAAGCCTATTACACAACTTAAGACATGCTGTCTTAGGCCCCCGCTTTCCCCTTTAGAACAAGTGGACGTTGTGATGAGCAATGGACCCATCTGCTGTGCCCTCTCCTCCAACTGGTGTGTGAATATGATGTAGTCTGTAGGTCCCATTTCCAAGACAGAATATAATACCACTGGTACCTGGGAAGTATTACAAAGATAATAAAGTTTGATTTTATGCATACCCGACTGTGCCCCTGGGGTTGAGCAGTTATCACCTCTCTGCATTTAACATCATGTATTCTTTCAGAGTGCTGTTCATGTAAAAGAAATACAAGTGCACAAGTTTTATGACCCACTTCTGCTTCTTTTATTAGACAAAAAAAAACTCACCTTCACGTTACTGGGACAAACCGAGGCTTCATGTTAAACTGTAGGCCAGAGGCCTGTGTAATGGTGGGTCTGTGGCAGGGTTGCCGAACAGAAGGTCTGCACTTCCCTCCCTCCTCCCTCCCTCCATGTCTCTCTCTCTCTATCTCTCTGCTAGCCCCCCCTTCATAACGACGGCAGATGGCTGCAGATGAATCCCTCATAATCATGTCAGGACGGCTCCTCCGATCCCAATTCATCTCTTTAAACACATTTCATCAGACGGAGAATTACACAAAGATAAAGGCGGCCGGCAGACAACAAAAGCACACAAAGATTGTCCTTGCAAACAAGTGTTCCTAGTCCCTAACACCACTTAATCATTCGTGCTCCTGTTATTGCTCCTCACCCTGTGTGCAATCAACTCTGCCCCATTTACCTTCCACTGTTTCTCACTCTTTCACTCTGTATTCATGCTTTTTCTCTACTGTTAATTGTCTCCATCCCCAGCTACTGTCTGTCCTCACTAACCATAAATCTTTCCTCTCATCCCTGCTTCTGTCTGTCGTTCTTTCTTTCTTTTTCTTTAAAGAAAGGACAGGTGTGTAAAATCCTTTCCTCTCCTCACTAAGCCCCCCCTCTCCCGTTTTCTTCTGGGTGCCCCTTTTAGAGGGGTGATAATTTGCCACAAAAGTGAATTGTGCTTTCCCACCCCACCTCCTCCCATCCATCCCTCCCCTGCTGTGTCTCCGTGCCACCCATCCGCATGATGCCGTTAATTGTGGATCAGGTGAAGTTTGTCTCACCTCATTTCAGGGCCATGCTCTGCTAGGGCCATTCTCCCCACTCAAAGGCCACATAATTTCACAGCCTCCTACTTCTCATTAATCCCTCCTGAGTGGCTGCTCTCTGAGTTCCAGTTCACAGATTTGTTTTGCTCTTGTTTTCTGACTCGCTGCCCTTCCTGCCCCACCCACTCCTCTCCTCTCCTCCGCCTTTATATTAACCCGTTTAGGGAGACCCCCCTCCCCCCTTCCGTCCAGCCTGTCTGGATCTTCATTCTTCACACTATATTTCATCCATAAAAAGCTTTGTAAAAAATGTGACAGCTGACACTACAATACTCACCAGTTTACCCACATTCCCCACAACTCTCCTCTTCTCTACCTTTGGAATAGAGGCTACTGTATTATAAAGTGGGCATGAAGAGGCGTTTGCTCGTGATGCCAGTATCACCTCTTCTTCCAAAACAACTCCACACCCGGCCGCATTGTACATTCAACTTGCGCAACCTGCCATCTCCATCCTAACAAATACCCAGAGACAAATTGAACACAACAATGGGAACTGAAGGGAAAGCTGCGTGTTTGCTCGTCTCCACACACGTGTGCGTGTGTCTGATCAACACGGCAGTCAGACTTCCTCATTCCTTTCCTGCTAAACTTTTTTTTTTTTTTGTTGATTCATAAATTATTCATAAGGCAAAAAGCTGAAGATCTCTCATTAACATAAAATAACAATTTGCTAATTTATGGAAACTCCTAATTACTTGCCTTATTTGCCATGACCATATTAAATATTCATAAATATGCGATTATTTCTCTGATTTGACTGTCGTTCAGTTTAATCTACTATTTTTCCTCAACAATAGCGGTGTGCCGGCTTGTGCCGCGTCTACCAAGCAAAGCAAAAACCCAGGAGAGAGCAGTGAACAATACTGCACATTCATAGTAGAGGTCTCTTTTATTTCAATACACCTGTTTTTTTGGGGTTTTTTTTGACATTATCTATTATGTAAATTTCACATCTTCATAGTTGCTGATTTGAAACCCTTTTTATAGGTGGAAAGGTTTTCTGGCTGCATTTTGTGAATTGATCTTTATGGCAATGAATTTGCAAAACTAAAAATAAGATCCTGACATATTTAAAAAAAAACCAAACAAACCTGTATCTACCAAGCTATCTGTGCAACAGGGTGTACGAACTGAAAAGCTCAGTAACGCATGACACATAAAGTAAAATCACACAGAAATGCCTTCAGACTGCAGGAGCTTGTAAAATGTCTCGTGGTTGCAGCTTCATTTCAGTCAAAAATCAAAAATGCATTCATTCATTTGGCTTCCATCCAAAACTAATCACATCATTTTCCATTCTGTAGCCTGCAAGACAACCTTTGCTTCACTCCCATTTATTCAAAGCTGAAAAAGACCGAAAGGGAATACAAGAAAACGGAATATCTCCTCTTTGATGCAGCAAGCAGTTGTCAGAAGAGTTCTTGGCCAAATTCTCGGGAGAAAGCAGAGTCTTGGATCCCATCTGGGACGACTAGATGAGGTCTCTTGCTGTCATCGCGTCTGTTGTCAAGGCTGCATTTAACCTCAAATTTATGGCTTTGTTATATCAGAATTAATTACAGATATTTCCCCCCAAAGTGAGTGACGTTGACGAAAACGCTAAGCGCAGGCAATTTAGCTCTATTTGCAGATTAATTTGGGCCCACCTGTGATGCTTGGTGTGCTAAGTAGGTACATCAGTTTTAATTACAGACCTCACAGAGTGGGTTTAGTTAAATTACAGTATTAATTATCACATTTACCAGATATCAGAGTGACAAACGGTTGTGGAGAAGCACTTCCCTCGAACCTCCTGTTTCTCCAGACAGTGGCTTCGCTTGTGTCCTTCAAGCAACCTTCAGGAGAACAGATATGATGGAGGGCTTTGTTTCTGAAAGACAAGTGTTTACCTTGATTTACCGCATAGGAGTAGCTGTCAAAGCAGGAAGTCACACCTGAAACGCACTTCTAAATGTGAAGTTTTATGGCCATATGGTGAAATTGGTTGATTATGTGGAAAATGGGGTTCGGGGGGTAGCTGATAGAAAACAGTAGAAAAAAAGTAGTTAATCCCAGTCTAAAAAGAAAATATGTGGCCTTTATCTACATCATTACCCCCTTCATTCACTCAGATACATTAATCTCCTCAAGGATAATATGATTCATGCTTGACTGCCACTTCACGCCTCACGCCACATCTCCATCAGAAAGAGAAAATAGTGATCTTTGACCTATAGAATCATTACAAACAGAAGATATATGGAATGCGTGATCGGTGTGAGACCCTGTGTGTTTATAGTAGGGCTGCATTATTGTTCACACATGAATAAAGGATACCGGAGCAGCTTTATGTAGCGGATCCCTAAAAATCTGGTTACATTTAATTGATGAGGATAAAGAGTTACACGCTCACGATGTAAAGTAAGGATAATTGTAGAAAATGTGCTTCTTTGTGTTCTTCCAGAGAGTTAGGTGACAACCACTCTCATCTCGGCACACTTAATACGAAGCCACAACCGGAGCTTATCTCAGGGAAAAAAAATCTAGCCTGACTCTTTCCAAACATAACACACTTGTGGCGAGACTCCACATTTGGCCAAGAAATAGTTGTTATCATAAGCTCAGTGTTTTATTTTCTTTTACTTCTGGTACAGATTAGGCAAACGAGAGATTTTGTTAAAATTACTATTATTACATTAAGTATGAATCAATTGTCTGCTAATATTTGACACACTGTACATACGGAGTGTCTGAAGCTCTTTTCATCCCCACAGAGCTCCTTTTATATATGCTTCTCTTGTTCCAACATTATTGTTTTTTTGTGATCCTTTTATCACTCTCATGATGTCATTTTCTGCCACAGCAGGTACTTGAAGGTAAGAAGAAGGAAAAAACAAACAGTTCATTATCTTCCTAACACAACATGTCATATAGAATTAAGCAATGGCTGCACCAGCACATTTTCAGTACCTGAAAGGTAAAATAGTATCCTCTTGAATTGCTGCAAGCCAACATATTAATCAAAGAAGCAGGAATACTGGATTTACATTTATCGGTGACATGTCAATGCAGACGCTATGTTTAAATACACAGTGTTATTTTGAGGCTAGTCAGGTGGTGCAAACCTCAAAGTTCCTGACTTTGACAAAAATGTTGGGAAGTTTTAACTTTTTAATTTCTAAGTGATTTCTACAAATGATTTTTACATTGTCTATAAAAAAACTGTAAAAATCAGTCTACAGCACAGATTTTTTTTTTAAATATATGCAGTTTTAATAAATGCTCCAAAGCTCATTTTAGTCCCTTGGCACCTTATGCCACGATGTCATCATCAGCCAACAAACCAAATTTTGGGTTGTTACGTTGTCCCTTAAAACTTGCTTATTTTTTCCTTTTTGTTTAATGACATGTCACATGTCTTGTGTGTTCAACGCAACGTCCACATCAACAGAATCAACTTCCTGGGAAAACACGTCACAGTTCAATAAAATGAAGGTTAGCAGAAGGTTTGACCTTTGACCCATGGGGGCGGAGCAATCCTTTTAGGAACCACATCTGTGTAGGAAGCATTACCAGCTACTACTAAGACTAATAATTTTTTTTTACATGTTTATATTGAAATGAATGTATTAAAACTAAGAGCATTACTAAGAGCATTTGGTGTTGCCTCAGGACAACATCAAATAATGATCTATTATCAGGTAACTGTAACAGTTAAAACCCAGCTTATCATCTGAATCCGGTGTGTTGGAGCAGGAATTGGATTCACTGTGTTAACATTGTGAGAAGTGGGGTATGTGGGTCATGCACAAATCATCACTAACATAACATAAACCTGTACTAACTTACATGAAATGGGCAGAAGAGCTTTTTATGGGAGATAAAAATGGGATTGGACAGTTGGGGGTCACTTCCTCAGTGATGAAAGTGACAGTGGACCCCAGAATCAGATTCGAGGAACAGCTGGGAGATCAGGGATCAGTTAAAGGCCATACATAACGGATGGGTGTGAATTAGCAATAGTATGTGTATTCAAAGGATGATGTGTGCGTGTGAGTGAGTCAGAGAGGACATTATGAAAAACAATTATTTCAAAGGTTGATGCTTTGCTTGGGCCAGGAAAAAGAGACTTCCATCAAATCTGCAAACATCTACAATTAGAAAAACTTTTTGAGTTTGAATGTGATTAAACAAATGTCTGGGTACAATTTTATCTTGTTAGTTAGACAGAAGTGTAAGTAAACGAAACTAAAAAAATCTTTGTTAGCACTTCAAACTTTTTCTATTCCACTATACTTTTTTCCAAGGCCCTTAGTGGTTTGCAGGCTTTTTCTTAGAAATGTTAGAATTTGCACTGTGATGTTACAGAAGTCCTCACAGAGCTGAAACGCTTCCAGGACTGGAGCCAGGGACAGAGAGGGGTGCCTCATTTAGCCGTTGGCTGATGCTTTCTCCCACCAAAGTACTATATTAATCATAATCACACAACACCATTAGACTATGTCATTCTATTAAAGAAATCACATTATCATACATTTCATTAATTAAACTCAAACACAGTCCACAGTCTGCAGACAGAGAAGGACGTGTGGGGTGGGGAGCTGAGGTCAGAGGGCAGGACACTTCACCACTCCACTCAGCATCTCTCCAAAGGGAAATCAAGGGGACAGATTTGCATGTCATAGGATCCTGGGACTGGGAGCGAGTGGAGGCTTTAGACAATAGCATCTGATGATGGAGGTGGAGTGGAGAGTCTGGGATGACGCAAAAATCCTTCTGATAAGTGTCTGCACAATGGAGAGAAACAAGAGGAGGAGATGGAGAGGAGAAGAGGAAGGGCCATCTTCATCCTTAAATGCTCATCACACGCCGGGTCATATCATCCGGGGTGATCCTGGATGATATGATGAGGATGCAAGGGATTCGATTCCTCCACCCTGACATACACACACTCTTCCAGTGGCTGTGAAGAGACACGAGTGCTACTGATACCTCTTGGACAAGGAAAGGTGCACCTGTTTGTGCTTAGAAGCTGGCACAAGGCCCTGTTTATCAGGGTGTTTTGCACTCTCAGCTAGTTATGTGTCTATGGTATAGCCTTATGGGCGAGTGATAAGCAATTTGTTTTGCAAATAATTGAGGTTTAAAAAAATGATGCCAAATGTGAGGTGAAAATCATCTAAAAATTGTGTGTTTTTTGCAAAAACACAAGCAGCCAATCCTCTGTGGATATTTTCTTTATTTGGTTTAGAGATCCCCACTCTCTTTTATTTTACTTCATTTCTTTATCCCTGCCTCCATCTGCCCATCTCTGCTTCTCCCTCTTGCCGTCTCTCTGGGTCTGATTAGCATGTGTAGTGTATGTTCCGTCACGCTGTAGTGTTGACCTGTGCTGTCATCTCCCTGATTACCTCCCTGATTCACTTTCCTTGTTTAGTAATGTGCAATCAATCATAATCAATTAGCCAAAATGTAGAATCATTAAAACCATTATCATTAATTAAAATAATTATCACTTTCTGCCAATGCTTCATTACCACTGTTGTCTAACGTGTCTGCCACACACCACACTTTCCTGCAACACGTTTTTTTTTTCTTTCTGAGGAAAGAAGATTTCAGAAGATTTCAAAAAGTTTGCTTTAAAGCTCTGAAGTTATTTGCATGCAAACGATTGCTGATTGCTTTCCTTTTGTTAATAATAATTGTGGAGTTTCTCTAATATAGCCATTTGAAAGTAAACTGTTAAAAGTAAAAAAGCTGCAGCAAAAGTTTAGGCTTAGCAACACTGACGTTATTTTACAGAAACTGATTTATTTCAATGTCTGAATATCAAACATGTCCAAAAAGTTCCTAGCAGAGCACAAGCAGTGCTTCTTGACATGACCTGAAATGTTTTCTCACTGTCTGTCCCACTGCCTGTTTTGTTTCCCTCACACTTGATCAGAAACTGTCTTCTCTTCTACCTCAGACCTACTGCAGCCCTGCTCTTTAAAGGACAGAGATGAGACAAGAGAACCTTAATGATGTGTAAACATCCAGGGAGAGCAGAGCCCTCGTCTAAAAAAAGCCCAGAGGGGGAAAAAGAGAGGCAGACAGACATGCAGCTCACTTAGTTTAGCACACTGCCTCAACCCAAGTGGTAATTCCACATGACTGTCAGCCCGCTTCTCCTCTGTGTGTCTGCTGGAACCTGGAATAGACCTGTCACTCCCCTAACCCCCAATAATTGCTTACATTGAAATTTCCTTGAAAGTGGGCTGGAAGCCCCGAGGGTGCAAAGGGTTCAACTGAGTGTATGCGTGCATAAGAGATGTGCGAGCCCGTGGGCGTCTGTTTTTCCAGCCCAACCCACGGGGCAAAGAAGGGTCTCCTCGCTCCCCTGCCCCGGCACTGCAGAGGAGCATCGCTCACTGCCACCTGGGGAAAGCAGGCGTCTCATTGGGGTCATGCCATCCCCAGTGGAATGTGAGTCAAAAGGAAATGGGCCTGAACATTGCACAGTATCCCCAGTCTGAGCTCCATTAAGCCAGGCATCCTCACTGTGGGATGGATGTCCATTATTACGCAGAACACAAGGGCTATCCATTGAGTCTAGAGACACACTGCCTCATGTCCTACATCACCACATTAAAGGAGAGGATAATGAACTTATAAGGGGCATTAAAGGGGACTTTTTAAAAGTCCTTGGCATATTAAAGTGGCTAAACAAATAAAACATCTTCAGTTAAAATATTCAGAAGAAAACATCTCAGTTCTCAGTACTTTGCTCCCCCCCCTTTATTAACCAGTGCCACTTTCAGTGAAGAAGTCTGTCTGGCTGTTCCATCTCTCTCGGCTCATGCCCACGGCACTGCCTGGCATGAAGGGGGGTCCTGCAGAGAGGAACCACACAGAACAGGCTGTGAGACAGGAGGGGTCTCAGAACATGTGGCATCCCTCTTTCCCTCCATCAAGCGGTTTCCTGAGCCTTCAGTGGAGCCCATCAAGCCCACCTGATTACATTATTTGCAAATGGTCTCCAGGAATAAAAGTAATTGTGTCTCATTAAATTCTATGAAGTGTAACAGGAAGTGACTGAAAGTGTTTTTCCAAAAATATCTTCAAAGGCAACAAAATGTTCTACATCATTTTGGAACCTATAGCTTTATTTTTATTTTTAGCAAACATTAAAATGATCCATAATGTTATTTACTTGGTGGTTAATAGTTGTCTTTTACAGCCTCTATGAACACTGCTTCCATGGTTTTTGTAAAGTTGGAACTGATGTTTCTGAAAGTTTGTTCATAGTGCACCAATGAACAAATATTGTATGGTTACTACAAGGTTGAAAAATTAGGTTTAAGGGTGTTTGAATGTGATGCCAAGGGTTCCTGCCCCCAAGAGGGTCCAGTGCATCTACTGGGTCCTCCTTCTAACAGATGCTTCTTAAAGGACACCTTGTGCATGTCAGTGCGACCAGCGGCTTTAACTAAACAGCTTTGACGCCCAAATACAAGGTCACTGATCAGTAATGAAAGCTTTATTACTAAACCACAATAAACACTCACCAGCCATTTTATTAGGTACACCTGTCCGACTGCTCATTAATGCATATATCAAATCTGCAAACCACATGGCAAAACTGAATGGATTTAACCACGCAGACATGGTCAAGACAACCCGCTGAAGTTCAAACTGAGCATCGGAATGAGTACGAAATGTGATTCTGACTGTGGAGTGGTTATTGGTGCCAGACAGGTTCCTCTGAGTATTTTAGAAATTTTTGAAAATACCTTTTTGATGCCAAAGATTAAAACAATTAAGCTAAAAAGGAAGTAAACAGTGAGTCAAGTAATCACATGTTATATACACGATATGCAGAAGAGCGTCTCTGTATGCAAAGCACATTGAATCTTGAGATAGATGGGACACAGCTGCGGAAGACCACACTGGGTGCCACTCCTGTCAGCTAAGAACTACAGGTTGATGCTACAATTCTATAAATGATCTTATATCACATACACTAAAAAATGATAAAAAATGCTTAATTTTGATATCAATATACAATTTATTATCATTATTATTATAATTACTATTACTTTTATTACTACTACTACCACTAATAATAACAGTAATAACCATAATAATAATATTCTCAGTGCAGTTGAATAGAATGAAGCTCTGTGCTTGTGATTCTGTGGTAGAAGGATGCACTGGACACGGCATCTGATGAAACAGTTTAATAAGAACAAGCACCCAGAAAAAGACAAAAAGACATCCTGTTCCGTCCTGGTTGTCTCCATCTCTGCCTGTTTGTGATGAAGGGCTCTTTTTGGTGTGAGAGTGAAAGAGACAGGCTGGGCTGCCTGTCATGTCATAAAGGATGCAGTCAGAGAGAGCAGACATGATTTCATGGATAATGATTCCTGCACTAATATCAGTGTGGGCTGCAGAGGGGATAACCAAGTTGAGCTGTCTTAGCTCAAATGATTCAATTAGGCCAGCTGTCCCTATTTGTCATGGCTCAACTGGCTTCTAGATTACCTTTCCAGAGTGCATACGTGCCTCTGCATTGAACTTACCAGCTCAACAGTTTCACAGAAAAAAAGTAAAAAAAAAAAAAGCAAGAGAAACAGAGGGCGACAGCGCCGTGGAGGGGAAGGAATGAAACAAAGAATGCAGTAATAACCACATTATCCACTTAAACATTGAGGCCAATTATCGAGATAAATGTGACTTTTTTGTTTCGAGGACGATCCTCGTAAAATCAGAAGAGAGCCTGGGAGCACGCTAGAGTGACGGGAGAGATGCTAGACATGGAAATCTGATCCACTAAAAGAGGATAGCAGAGACGATGTGAAGGTCAAGAGCTAGAAATAAGGAAGATAAAACGTGAAGCATGATCTTCTGCTGTTTTTTTTTCATTCTAATCTGTTTGTTCTTCATTATATGTCCAATCATTTAAATGCTGAATGACCCAAACACTGCAGAGGTGTTGCCTCATCTTCCCCTCTCTGCTTTTATGTAGGCTGAGCCTCAATTAAGTGTGTGATAAGTATAAAATTCAAAGAAGCATTAGAGTCATTACTGCTGATTGAGTTGATGACTCCAAGGGCGATGTCCTCTTCCTTTCACTTTAACGTTGTTAAACATAAATTTCCATCAACTAACCTCATCAGGTGTAATTAACACAATTGTCAGTTTTGGGTCAAGGAATAGGAGATGAGGATCGGCATACTAAAATGGTCAAATATTTCATTTATTAGAGGTAATTAGTTATGTTAGCATTATTAGTGCTGTCACTTTTCCCTTAATAAGGCACCTACAGCACGAGTCTGTGTCTGTGCAGCACACGCGGTGACGATGTGAGGAAGAGCTCGATTAGACATGGCTTTTTGCAATTCAAAATAAATAACAAGCCATTAAAAGCAGGGACATTACATGCTTTGTGGGTAGTGTGCTCGATGCTTACATGACCATGAAAGCACAAATGATGTTTCATTTTTCACTTCTTTGTGGCTAAACAACATCACATTATCGCTCTCCATAGAAGCAATATTAATACAAGAAATAAAGGGTTTTTATCCTTAGCAGCCTAATGGGATGATATCCCTTAAAGATGCTCATGCACTTCCACTGTACTGCTTATGGCCTGCGAACAATGCAAGTGGTGATAATGAGATAACACTGCTGTGTACATCAGTGCAGCTTCTTAACTCTATATGAATGAGCTTTTGTGTGAGGAGGAATATAGACTCATATTTACATCTGCTGGGTAAGATTTAAAGGGATTTGAATTTAATGTATTTCACAAAAGGTACATGTTTTTTATGCTGCTTTGATTGAAAGTGACCATCAATTCTTATTTTTCAAATTAAATAAGTATACAGTAGTTTATCAAACTGCCTTAAGGGACAATATTGATGACTCGTTGATGTCTAGAAAACTTAAATCATTAAAAATAGGATGGCTGATTTTAAGGTCTTGTCTTTTTTTTTTTTCACTGTAAGAGATAAATGAAATGTGCTGCTGTATGCAGTTTGTTGAGCGCTCCTAGATAGGCTGCAGTTTGTTACTCCAATCATTTTGCCAGCTCTTGTGCTGTATAGAAACAGGGCAGCCTCATCTCTGAGCTGTCACAGCTCTGACTGGGATCAGCCTTATTACAATGATTGAGAGAACAGCCCTTTGCAGCAGAAATACCATCCAAGGGGACTAGCATGACCACATTCATACAACCGAGTTCACATATTTGTCTTCGTTAATCCAATTCGCTTCTCTTTTGTCAGGTTTTCAACCGAACAGCTACACAGTTATGCAGTTGGTGAAGACATAAAAGGACCAGATATTGCCAGAGGTTGCAGAATTGATGCAGTAAATGAGAATGCTTCATGTTGTTAGTGATGAAGGTCCCTCAGGTGCTTTTGAGCCTTTAAAGAATGTGATGATGGTGTCATTTAATGTAATGAATCGCTGACTGATTGACTGCTGATGGATTTATGTCAGCACACATTTAATCCGAACACTTTTTATATTATCTTCATGGGAATAATCATCCTTCATTTTCTCTTCTGACCTTCCTGATAATACTTTTATAATAAAAAGAGGGACGCTCAGGAATAAACAATTTTAGATGAATTCAGCATATGTTGTCTGCAGGCTAATTTGCTCTTGGGATCTTTACCACTTTGGCCAAATAGTGACTAACACCCAGGCTCGACAAGCCCAGGAATACAGAACGTCATTACTGCCTTATCTTTAGAGATGGAGCGAGGTGTCAATGACACTTCTGCTGCATGCAGGCAGCAGCTGAGCTGCGAGATGTCCTGGCACACAACGCAGACTTCTTGGCCAGAGCTTTGCAGCCCAACACCCAGAATCTTTACCTTATAATTACAGGAATAATTACTGCATATATGGGTTTCAAACTGCACGAAGCCTGTTTTTAACCTGTTTCATTTGCATGTTGTTTTTATAGCATTTTTTCTTTGTCTCTTTTTCTAAGAGGTCTTTAAATGAAACCTTCCTATTTCTTGCAGAATAGAAAAATGAAATATTTGTGGTACAAAAATTATATACTTAAATACTCTATTTCTGTCCTGCTAGGCAACATAAACACAAAGCAGTGTGAGAAATGTCTGATAGGCTAAAGACAGGAATAATGAAGGAAATAGTCAGTCTGACTATGAGATTCTTCAAAGAAAATATAAGAACTGAAGAAACGAAACAGCACCACAAACCACAGCTTGCTATTTTTGTAAGCTTCATCATTGTTTGGCTCAACAAACTACCTCTTATGTTGCAGGTTTTGTCACATTTGACAGAGCCAAGCTGGCCATTTCCCCTGTTACCAGGCTTTATGCTTAATCTACCTGAATCCTACTGAAGCTTTAAATTTAACTGATAGATGAAAGCGTGGTAACAGGATCTCATCCACAACTTCAGACATGAAGTGAAATCATATTTTGCCAGGTACCATTTCTGTGATTTTAGCTGCCCGACCATTTGTAATTTGTATTGATCCATGCCAAACTGGACTTACTGTAGATTTTTTTTGTGTGAATTCAAACCTCCCCGAGCAAATCTGAGTCAACACTGTGTGCAGTGGCAGTGCCATTAAAAATCTCAAGGTCTATGAGCAGAAAGAAAGAAAATAAGATCTCCAAAAGTCAAACAATTTAAACAAGTTCGTTGTCTTAATTACTTTATTATTAATTACAAATATTTAAAATGTTAAAACTTCTTGATTAGCAGATTTTATTTATCAATCTTTTTTTCTGTTTTTAACTTGATGTTAATATGTGTCCATTCTTTGGATTGTTGTGGTTCAGTAACATTTAATGCAGGGCAAAATTGTCTATTGTTTATTCGCAGTTTATGCATCAGAAACTGTTCGATAAACAACATTTTTCAGAGATGTTGCAATTAAATTTAGTTCTTTTCAGTGTTATTTATATATTACCAAATCACAACAGCAGTTACCTCAAGGCCTTTGCAGAGAATAAAGATAAGATAAGAAACACTGGAAAATTGTCCGATTGCATCATTTGTGTTTCTTTGGCTGACTTTTGCCTATGTTGGGTCACATATAGTATTCATTTAAACTCAGCCTGATTTTTTTTTTATTTTGTTTTTTTACCAATTATCCAAATCAGTGTTAAACTAAGGTATCAATTATGTCTTTTTGCCACCAAACTCATCAAATTCTAGGAAGAAAGCAACTTCTAGCTAACATAGCTACTGGCTAATTACCCTCTAGTAGCAGCTTCCTGGCTAACTACAATCTTCATATGTGGAGTTTTTAGCCCTGTGTTTGTCGTGCTGGGATTTGGTTTTTGTTAAGGTGAGGGATTAGTGGAGTACCTCTGAGCTAACATTTGCTACTGTTAAAGCGTAGTGTCAAAGCAACCATCTTTTAAAAAGTTATCCTACAATCATCAGGCAGTGTTAGAGTATTCAGCTCTCGTCTTTGTTTCTGCGCTGTATCTGCCATATCTGAAATTATCCACTATCCGATGCCCCTCTCGGCTAGAGATCAGAGAGACAGAGGGTTCATAGAAAACCTCTTCACCTTCTCCCTTCACCCCTCCTTCTTTCCTCCATGTGTACCTGCAGTACTGGGCTGCACTGCATCACGGGTGCAGCTGAGGCCATGCCAAAACCCAATTTGGAACGTATCCAACACTTCATTGGAAAGTAATGGTTTTCACTGAACTGAGTTATGACCAGCTGTTTGCAGACAGTCTGTGACATACTGATGGAGCAGAACACCGTATGTTGCTTTCCAAATCAAATGATACAAGGAGTGTGACAGTGTGGAGAAACATCTGTCATTAGCAATTTTCAGCACGCTCCACTAATTCTGGACAAAATACGCCTAATGAAGTTACTGCAGGAAACTTCAAATATTGTCAGTGCAACAAGGCCATAAGAAGCCAGTGCTCACCAAGGCCTGTAATCTGATTCATTTGCTGTGAGAAAAATACAGAAGGAGGAGGGTAATTGTTTTTGATCACGATGTTTTTAAATGCAAATCACAAAGATTCTTCTTTAATCCCGGAACAAAAACCCAAGAAATCAAGGACGAGAGGGTGGCTGGCTCGCCTTCACTGATGTCCTCTCCCTTGTAGTGCGGCTTTATACATGCCATTTCCGTATGGGAGAACACAAAGGCTTTGATGAGCCTGGTTATCAAGTCGCCATATATACAGTACATGAAACTGATGATCGCTTGTGTTCTGTCATCTGCAGAATGAAAGGCTTGGTTCACGGTAAAGAGGACTGTGTTTCTGTCCAAGTTATCCCACAGGTTGTTCCTTCAGTGAATTTAAAATGTGTGAATAAGAAAATTAAATCACTAGGAAATAAGCATATACATATATGTGTACTTTATTTAACTTATTTTAATTATATGTTAATATTTGGGCCACGACAAACCACAAATAGGGTTTCTTCCTCAGTGAATGACAGCTTGATACTGACTTGAAATGTATACTATAAGTCTAGCACTAACAATATTCATTTGGCTTCCCCGTGTTTGCCAGTTTCCAAGAACTGTTCTCAATTTATTCAGACTTTGCTGCAAGGATGAGAGGGTTTGTGACAGGCAGCTCTGCTGAAAGTGGTCCGCTCCTCCAGAACAGTTGTTGTAGTGAGAAGTGTTAGAGACGGGTGGGCGTCTGGACCCAAGTATGCTGCTCAAACACGAGGCCTGTGTCTATCTGGCAGCAATCTCCTGGCGGCAGAAGGGCTATAAACCCGCCTGTGTTAATTCTGCCGTAATTATCATGGGTGCCACATGTTATGCAGGATGTCCTACCACTGCAGAGCCACTCAAAAGTTTGCAGTGAAATCCTTCCACACTGCTGCTTAAAGCTGTGGCAGACGAGCGGATGCAGAAGGTGACAGTTGGCCATTGTGATTAGAAAGGGCTGCTCCTGGAGCTCTGCCCCATATCTCATTTCCTGTCGTGGCCCTTTGTAATGATGTGTTTTATGCGGTGCATGTTGGTGAATAACTGGCTGCATTGAGATGACAATAATCACCCATAATGCCCCCAGGGAGGGGGAGGCCTCTCTCGGGGACAACATTAGTCATAAATATGCAAAACGGCTGCTGTCCTTTATCACACGCTACCTCACAAACACACTTTGTTTCAGTTCAAGGTTGATCTAACTGTATTCTTCTATTTGAAAAAAACAACAACCCTCAAACATATAAGTTACCATTAACAGAAGTTGATAAAATCTGATAGCAAATGTGACAGTTTTCGTGTCACTGAAAATCAGAGGATTTTATGCAAGGATGCATAAAGCCCCACTGAGTTCAACCAGAATAAGAATTTTCACTTGGCTGAGCACTTAAATAGTCCACCGCTGATCAATTGCTACTATTACCATTACCCATCACTCTCAGCTTCAGTGGGAGCTCCTCTCCACTACTTCATCTTGAGTCCCTGTATCCCCCAAGAGAGGCACAAGCAGCCCCTCTCAGCCTGCCTTGGCCGTGCTTTGGCAGGACTACATGGTTTAGCACCCTGAGAAATCACCCCCCCCC
>NW_005187408.1:4821452-4859994 GCF_000239375.1 Pundamilia nyererei
CCCACCCCCCATCGCGGTAGAAGGCTTTGTGTCTCTCCCATCGTGACCTTCTCCCACTCCTGCACTGCCGACATCCATCTGTCAGAGAATTCTTTCGTCCTGTTGTCCTGTGATTCTGACAAGATCACCCACGTGTTCCCATCTTGTTACCCGTTTGCAGGGAGACAAGTGGCTCGTGCAGCCTTTGTTTCTTAAACCACGCAGTAAACTGAAGAGCAACGCTCTCTAAAATATTTGCATGAGCATGCGCATAATCAAACTGCATAGAGTCCTGTCTGGACAGTAATAGCATCCACTCCGTAATATCACAGATAGTAAAATGAAGCCCTCTGTTTTATCCTCTCAGCACTCTAATGAGTATTAACATACCCTCCTGTTTCCAGGAGGAGTTAGAGCAGGGCAGTGACATCTAGACATGTCTGTCAGGTTAGTGGACGTCTCCCCTCCCTAAATCTGCTGACGTTGATTTGTGAGCATAATGCCTGATTATAGGATGGCTGACAGATAAATTTTATCAAAATTAAGGCACAATTAAACATTTCATCTTTGCTAATTGCTGGCTGTAGATTTGGCAAGATGACGATGTGCTGTAGGAAATCAGCAACCATAACACATTTTAATGGGGCACAGCTGTCTTACAGCTTGGTAATATTTGCACAGTGCACCAGAACTGTAATTTATGAGACAGAAAGAGGGGGAAATCTGCAATGGATTGAGTGCCAGAATAGATTTTGAATTTATATTCTTTAATGAGGTTTGGATTTGTTGCTGATGGTTGGTCTGCATTTAAGATCTATGCAGATGCCGTGGCGTCTTGGACGACACTGTCGCTGTTTGTATTTCCTAAAATAACGTTAATGTTGTATCTTGCAACTTTGCACCCGCGCCTTTCAGATTTCTTTTGAGAAGCTCACCGCAAGAGAGGAAGGTGGCTGGTTTTTGAGCATGCAGCCTGGGCAGACTTGATGGGTTCACGCTAAAGTAATCAGCCCCAGTATTCACTTCTGCCAACAAATAAGCCTGGGAAATTCACCAAAATGTGGGAACAGCTTGGGAACAGATTGATGCAGAAGGGTGAAAAAGGCTGAGACTGAGTGTGTGCTGAAATGGGTGTGTATGTGTGTATATGCTCTCAGTGCTAATTCCAACGCAAACAAGAGGAAGCTTCTTCTAAGTAACTCAGCTCTGGTGTGCTCCAATGGTATGTCTCCAGTGGGGTCTACCAATGCCTCTTCAATTACATGGAAGTTTGGCCACCAAATCCCCTATAAAACATCCAGCGCATTGTGAGGAATATGAATTTTACGATTTCCACACTAAAATCATCGGTTTTTATCTGAAAGTAGCTGCTTTGTGTAAGAATTTTCACTTCAGCAGGGCCTGGATGTTAGCAATGCTCCATCAGTATGTTTGTCTCATACAGAGGCGAAGTCCTTACTAGGAAAATAGCACCATTCTTTAAATGTATTTGACTGGATTGTGGCCTGCCATAGCAAAATGACTGATTGACTTTAAAATATATTCATCTGACTTAACTGATATCATCCCATCACGTGGACCGGGAAAAAACTGACGAGGGTTGGGGTGGACTGCGCTGGCATGCTGCGGGCTTTGTTTGGTTGGAGCCCGCGGAGGTTAATTTAACTGCTGTTTCCCGGGTGACACCTTCAGTCTGTGACAGGCCTGCAAGGGCTGGGTGCTTGTGGCACTTTTCATGATACCCCACTGATCTGCAGTTGGGTCCAGTTCAGGTGCATCTCACCACAGTAAACTCCCTGAAGGCCCTGGTGACCTTCTTTTATGAGTGATTATGCTCATATTTACTGTAGTGATATTAAATAGTGACACGTGGTCGTTTAGCTTGTCAGCTGATGATTTTATATGTGAAATTTCAATAGGAAACAGACATAAGCTTGAGGTGTCGTGCCTATGTGTCTAAAAGCATTCCAGGAGCTATTTCCTTTTAATTAATACACATTAAGATGGGTTTACAGTAATTTTTAAAGTTGTCTTGCTTTGATATGATCAAAGTCATATTGCAGGGTCTGGCTGCGGAGAGTTTCTGCTTTGCTCTAAGCTGAAATATGACCACAGGCTGGCATACAGTATGTCAGTTTGTGCACCGTGCTGGAGACTGACGAGGGGGCTCACCCTCACAGATAGCCGGCTGTTGTCCTAAAACTGCAGCACATTGCCATTATTGCTCCAGGATAGAAAATCAGGGACAGCAAAGGACAATGAAGTACATTTGTCTACTGACAGCAACCCACTCTTAACAAACAAGCGCTGAAATTCAGAGGACTTTAGTCACACAAAGGAATTATGCAGATTTTTTTGTGTGGTGATACGCTACAGTGAAGGTTTTGAAGCATTATTTATGCAGGGGAGTGTTTCTACAGTCATTAGGTCAGCTATGCGCTTCAATAGTGCATCTTTGCTGAGGGAATCCAAACATTAGATTAGATGTAATTGAGAGAAATGAAGCCATGCTTCAAGCAGTTAAGCCTTTTGCATTAAAGCATACACTGAAATGCTCTTTGTTAATCTCTGATCAAGTGGGATACTACCTCTCATGAAGAGCTTAGTAATGCTCATTAAGGCATTACACAGTAAATGCCTGAATAATTATGAATTCCATTTTGCCTCCCTATATAATCACACAGTTTACCAAACAATGAATGGCATTAAAGTGAATGAACTTTTGGCTTCTAAAGGAGCATGACAAATGAGTGGTGACGTTACACATGTCAGTTTTTAATCCTGAACATACTCTTCACCCTCCTGGTCATGCAGTACATATGTCAGGGATAGGGACAACAGCCTCCTGCCAATGTCTCATACCAGGCTGAATCTGTTTGAATCAGACTCATGCATGAATGGACATTTGTGCACGCAGACTCTATTGCGCAGCATAGTGCTCTGATTATTTTTTAATATGACAATTTCCAGGCGCACACACGGATGCCTCTTTATAGCCACTTATTAGTGTTGATCACCGGCCCATGTGGTCACACAGCTTTTTTCCACGATCCTGCAGGATACTGTTGCTGTATTTTATAAAGGTGTGACATTGACACCATATGTCAGTGCTCCTAGAAGTCACACATTAAATGACAATGTCTATTACATGACAATGAATACCACCAACAGCCATCCCACCTAACATTTTGCCACATGCCATATTTTCCTATTATTCAGGATTAGAAACAGGTGTTTGTGTGTGCATGCATGTGTGTGTGTGTGAGTGTGCAGATGTATTAACACAGCCATCGAATGCCCTGAGTAGATCTGTATTTGTTTTTTTGACAAGTGGTCCTGTGTGCTATGTGTGTGCTTATGCGGGTATGTGTGCGTGACAGCTGAAGAAGAGGACTGTATTTGTGGAGGAACAGCATGGCTGCAGAGAGGAGTGGAGATCCTGAGGGAGGCCTAATGGTTCCACTCCTTCCTGCACAGAGATAAAGACTCATAATAAGCGTGTATGCTCACCATCTGGCCCTGTGCATGTGGCCCTTATGGAGGCGAAAGCAGCACAATCTGTAAACGATCAGGAGCCATGGCGCTCCCCCTAGAGAGGCCGCCATGCAATCAAGGTGACAGATGGCAGCACCACTGCTGTGGCCTCATGGAGGAGATCAAAATCACCTTCAATAAACTCTGACTGGAATGGGCACAAGCCCCTCAAAAAGTCAGTTTGTCAGTCAAACTGTGGCAGCTTGCTGAAACAGGGGGAACACACAGCGGTCCGTCCGTGCACCGCCTGATTTCCATATTTTCCATGTGACTGAGCCTGAACTGTGATCTTTCTCCAGTTGTCCTCTCGACTCGTGCCGGCGTGGGCAAGCTGGCTGCCAGGATGAGCAATGCTACTGGGGGAAAATTGAGAACATGATGCTGCTAATGTGGGACAATATCAGCCGATGGTGGTAGTAAGACATTAAATAACTGACTCGTAATCTATTTTTGACACGACAGGACCCCCTGTGATTTGCCTCTATGTGCTTATCTAACTATAGATTTACTCACACACAGGCAACCACACAAAGCCTGACACAACTGTGCAGCATATAATACAACTCATTGTTGTAAAATAGCCTTACAGTGTGAGGAGCATTTGTCCTGAATTTCTTCCCTCTGATAATTTTTTGTTTAAGCATCTGATGAAGCAGCATGGTCCGGCCTCCGCACCTTGCCTGCATGTGCGTGTTTGTGTCCTGAGCATGGAGACAGAAAATGCTTGGGAATGCTATTTCACACATCCCCTTCATCTGATGTGCAGCTTCTGTCAGTGATGTGAGAAAAACAGCCTGACTCTCCAAGCTTTTTTTGCACCAGTGCAAAAGTTCAAAATTGAAAGCCATCTGTTCAAAAAAAACAAAAAAAAAAAACTAATCTAGGCAGGGAGAGCTGCTTCCAAGGCGGCCCTGATTGGATACGTTTCTTGTCTTTGAACTCCCTGCCACACGGTTCACAATCAGCTCAGGATATTGTCATTTGCAAAAATGTTGGGCAAAAACAAACCCAGTAAGTCTTTCCATTAGTACTAAATTTTTCTGCTATGCTTTTTGAACTTTGCTTTTAAACATTGCTCTGCCTTTATCTTATAAATTCAGCTGTGGGCATTTTTATTGTACATAGTATATCTGGATTCGGGGTCCTAACCATCTTCACTCTTTAGTTCTAATAAAATGTGAGGCCTTAAGTACTTTCACAGAAAATCAATTGTCCTCTCTTCCACTGCTGCCCTTAAGCACTCACTTAGTTAATTGCCGCACTTATTTGATTAATTGGATGTGTTCCATTGTAGTCTCTCTTTACCTCCTATGTTTTATAGAGGTGTTTCAGAGTACTTTTAATCATCCACTTTTAAACATCTTACCAATGTTAAATATGTGCACTTTAACTAATAATTAGATCAATTACACTAATTAGTTTCATAAGTTGAACTGTAAAACACTGAAGTGGCTTTTATGTCTCATATATAGAGTGTGCTATCTTTGTGACTACAGTTTTAAATCTGCGACCTGTGGCTGGTTTGGACGTTGTACGAGAACATCAGAGCTCTCATCAGGTCATCACGCTTTAGGTTAAAATAATAGTACTTAAAATTCAGCTAATCTCAGTTGGTTTTATTTTGCTGATAAATATCAGATGTAAGATTAAAGTCCATAAAGCAGAATTATGTCTGATACTGTTGATGTGCTTCAAACTGACTCCTACGTAGCTAAGTTCTAACTATGGCTCTGTAGAGTAACCAGTTATCGATCCCTTATTTATTCCATAATTTATTCCAACATCTCTGCACCATTGCAGAGATGTTGCTATTGTCTGTACTGAAAAAGAAAAAGACTGAAAAAGACAGCCTTAAAATAGGTACACTTTTTAGTTTTGCAATTAATTGTAACACAAAGTGACAAACTTTTTAATTTATTTACTCGTTTTTCAGATATAGAAATCAGTAAGTTTAAAAGTAAACACCACCTACTGGCTATTTGTTTAAAATATGAATTTGAACAAGTGAAAGTTATTGTGAAATTAGGAGATTTACAGCGTTTTAATAACGTAGCCTTTAATAAAGCCACATAAAAGGCCGAGAACAGATTCCACACTCCTCTGACTCTATTTTAAACTGAAGTATCATTGATATCGTAAAAAAAGACCAGATGTTCCCTGTATCTTTAAAAAATTAACAATCTTTATGTGCAATATTTTCCAACAGGTAATTTGCATAATAGTGAGCAGATGAAACATCGGTATCAAACTGACTGTAAACTTCTCTCCATTCTAAGTCTAGATGCATGCTTTATTATTCAGGTGAGGACAGTTTGTTGCTAGTTCTGATCTAACAACTCTGTGCTTCACTCAGAGTCATAGGAATCAATGATCATGACAAAGGTATATCTTTGGACTGCCAGGACTTCATTCTTTCTGAGATTAGTTTTAGCAGGCAACACACTGAAGCCATAATTCCTTGGGATGGCTGTTGGTGTATGGCATAACACAAACCATTTAGCCAACAAAGACACAAAAATTATCTCTGCCTTTACATGCCGAGCTGCAAAAACATATCTCATACTCAGGGGTTTGGTTTTTTTAAGGACCAGTGAGATAACAATCACCTCTTGATAAACATTGGCTTTAACTTGCTAGTAAAATCAAAGCTATTACCTTTAGCTTTTTAATAAGTGTCCTTTTTTAAATGACTAATATTGTGTGAACTTTTAATACAAAAACAACAACATTAAAAATAACTCTGACCTATGAAAATAGCAGACAGATGATAAAAAACCAAAAATAGCAAGATTAAATTTGACCAATCCTTCCACGTTTTCTTTTGAGGGTCTGGGAGTGGGCGGGGCTTGTCAATTAGCTCACCGTTTAGCCAGAGCAGAGCCGTTTTAATCTTTTAATTTTCTGAACTTCTGGTTGGAATAAGTTTAGAAAAATGTCCCTTAACAGCACACGTTTTTATTTTTGTGTTTTTCAGTTTTTTCTGCAACATGATAAAGTCCCGCTTAGTTACAGCAAATACCAGGCAGTCCAGGTAAGCCAAGTTTCGACTATACACTGCTGTCGTTCTCACGCCTGCTTCAAACGTGTATCTCAGATAAACACTCTTCTTTTTTGTCAAGACTAATACACATTTAGATTTCTTTCCTATTAAATACAACCTCCCGTTCTTCTCGCCTCTTTTTACGCATATGTCTCATTTAAAGTGGAGCCCATATTGTATAAAAACATTACTGTACTGTCCTTGAGCTTCTGGCAAGTCATGCGACGCCACGTGTTTATCGTTGTAAACGAAGGGTTGCTCTTTTGATGCTGTAAGCATTTTACTTGACATTTCTCAGAGTTCTCGTTTATTCTGCAGTGTTTCTGCTATACTTTAGTTTCATGAAATAATGCATTTTGCACAAGGAGTACAGTTATGTGCATGTCTATTACCTTCTTCTGTAGGTACTGCTGAGTATTTTGCATGATGACAAGAGGCTGTAAAACATAAAGAAGCTCATGTTTCCTAAGGCCTTGGTTGATCAGAGGCTCATGCCTCACATCCTGTAAGCCTGTCTATGAAAATGCAAGTGTTTTTAGTTGGATCTAACAATATGCAAAATAGTCTTCCACTTGCTTGCCTGAAGTCCACTCCCACAATGCCTTTGGGCACAAGCCCCACTCACTTATATGTTTTCTTGTTACATGGAGGGAGCAACTCTGCTGGTTGCAGGTCCACACTGCTGAAATTTGTGTGTTTTGTGACTCAGCTTTTTGTGAATCAGGAGGATTGGACAGGGAACTGTTTTCAAGAAGTCATAAAAGAAAAAGTCAGAGCACTTTGAAAAAATCCACAGTGCCTGGAGCACATTGGACACTGGCAGGTGCTTTCTGTTAAAACTAAACAAAACTAAACACAACATTTAGATTAATACTTGTTTGGGAGTTTTGTTTGTACTTGAAATAGTAGAACGAGTGAAGTTAATATGATCATTGTGGGTCTGCTTCACTCTGTGTGTGTGTGTGTGTGTGTGTCTCACAGTGAGCTCTGCAGATGAGCAGAGGATTAACACGCACGCGTGCACACAGTGAAACAGAGTCAATGAGAGCAGCAAACCAGCAGCAAAGACTCTCACGCTGAGCTGAAGTGAAAAGATAGAGCAAAGACAACATCCTTTGATTTGACTGGTGTTGTCAGCAGCTAATAATGTGTTGCCCATGTTAGATGAACCTTGTTCTGTAATTGCCAGCTCTGACAAGTTGGCCTTGCCCCTCATGTTGTCAGGATTTGATCCACTAGTTTGATACTGTGAAACCCTATCTGTCTTTTTAAGTGGTTTTTTGGGGGGGCTGTCTTTGGTGCAGCCTTGACTGTAGTGTTCACTGCCTGTTTCTCTCAGGATGTGTCATTAAAAACCACCAACAACAACAAAAAAGCATGAGAATATGTTAACATGTTAAGAGTGTGGAGGCAATCCTTAAGAGAAATGTTCAGTAACTGCCAGCTGGGTTTGTTTCAGCAGGCGATCCACTTGACCTCAGAGCAGGAGCAGTGTTGGTGCTAGCAGATTAATAAAGCAAAGTATCATCAGCTGCAGCGGTAGCTAATAGACCTTTCTCAAACCAGACATTTTGTCTGCTTTGGGGAGACCATAGGTGGGATTAATGATGGCTCAGTTGCATTAAGTGTCCCTGTCAGCCATGACAGTTAACCAGCATGCGCAAAAGCATGACCTCCTCTAAGTAGAACGCAGCCCTCATTAATAGACCCGAGGTTTCCCTACTGTGACAAAATGTCTGGCATGAAATAGATCAGCGCAACCCCTAGACGGTACAGAAGGCTACAGTGCAACACAGCCACTGATACATGCGCTAACGATGAAGCCAGGACTTGTTTTCCTTTGCGATTGTGTCTGAACCCTGTCTGGCTTTCAGAACCACACATTCCCTTCAAGATTTAGTGACAGAATGTAAAGAAGGGGCAACTGGGTTAAACCTTAGTGTGAGTTTTGGCTTTGAGGCCATCTTATGATTGGCTTAAATCACACTGATTCATGAGTGAGCTCGCACATTTCCCATCGCTTTGTCAGATGAGGATTTTAATTTGAGCCTCACCTGATGGATGCTAGTAATTTATGCTGATTAGAAATAAAGCGTCATATTTTCCTTTATCTTCCCCCACCCATCTCAACAGAAGAAGACTTTTTTTTTTCCAGAACGGTACAGGGAGAGCAGTTGATTAGTTGTAATGTGACCGCTGTACCCCACAGGCTGAAATTTATGTCCTCCATTTGAAGTGTGGCTGCGCGTTCTGTATACATCAGGTTTGTTAATGAAATTTGTCGCCAGGAGGGAGTCGGTGGTGGCGGTCGTTGGGCGCTTTGGCACATAATCGTGTGAAATCTAACCTTTCAAACATCAAGTCAGCACAACTTTAATTGTAGCATTAATATTATCCACATCAAAACATTACACAGTGTATTACTTTATGGATTACTGCTGTCAGACTGTTGCAGAAGGAATTAAATTACCAGTGTTTTATTTAATAATTTCCCTGTTTGCTTTAAATGCTACACAGCCACGTTAGGAAAAACAGTTTGTTTCACAGGGGCCACATCAGGAGTGCCAGTGTGGCAGCACTACCTGTGCACTGTGTGTGTGTGTGGATGAGTGGTAAAGTGAGGTCAGTACTACTCTGCTCTAACATGTGGACCTGTGTATGCTGCTGTCCTCTCCATCCTGTCTGTGAGTGCATGACTGACAGGTGTCAGGCTTGTCATAGCAATCCAGGCTGCTGTGGGTGAGATGTTTGGGGAGAGTGAGAGATGGAGGCAGTGGAGGAGAGGGATGGCGAGAGAGTCTGTCATTTCACTCAGGCTTTTCTCTTTTATGACACGCATCCTCAACCCCGTATTGTCTATCAGTATCAGCAGATGACTGACAAAGGAACTGCTCAGCTACAGACAGATACACATCATGACTGTGTTTATGCCTGCGTGTGTGTGTGTGTCTTTGAACTTTCATGGATGAATGCAGGAGTTGACGCATTAAAAACAATGGCATGCCCTCACTTTGCGAGATCAGCATATCCTCACATCCTCGCAGTTATGATGAGACCTTGCAGTATGTGCACAAAACACCAAACAACTGTCCCTGCTGCCTTTCTGCTGCCTTCACCCCTTTGCACTTGCTTCAGCCTGACCATCAAAATGCTGACTGCTTTCCAAAAACTTGATTTCACAAATGGAAAAACAGCATCTGCTTTCCTACAGCTTCACATATGGCAGCCATAGCTTGCTCATATTAACTGAAGCAGGTAAGCAGGGTAGGGGGTTGGCCCCTGGGGACCTTGAATAGAGGGCCTGGCCCTGGAGACTGTAGGGCCACTCTGCAGCAAGGACCCACGCTTGTCCAGAGCCAGATGAACCTGCATATGAAATGAGGCCACAGAGAGCTGGCGACCATGAACATGGAGAAAAGTGGAGGTTGTGCATCTGCTATGGTTATTTTAGTAAATAACCAGAGAATATAGATTCACTCATTAGCAAATTTAATTTAGATTTGCACACCTATCATTCCCACATAAAGATTGTTTGCACAGAAGTAAAGCCACTAATATTTATGAAAATATTAGTGGCTTTAAATCTTTTAAACCCAGCATCTGTGACAGGATAGGATAGATTGTAAAATCACTCCTCAAAGAATCCTGTGCTTTATTTATGGAGCCATAATCTTCAAGCTCATGCTATATTAAAAAGATTTGAAGCTAGCTGCTGAAACATAAAGTGATCAGGAAACTGTTTACTGAGGTCATAAAACAGATAAACATTAGAGTCATTCTCTCCTAGACAGTCGAACTTATTTTTACAACTAGAGGAATAGCATCCTCCACTCGTGAGTTTGAGGAATTTCTGCATTGGCTTCTCTTTTCAGCTCCAGAAGCAACATCCATCTTTAATATACAGTCTGCTGTTTGAAGGTTTTTCATGTCATTGTAAGATCAGGGCTTTTAAAAAAATATGTTGTCCTTGTAGTATAGTGCCCTTGCAGACATTTCATAATAAAACAACTAACATATTTTGAAAAATTAGCATGTTGGCTGTGTTTGTGCTCTGACTGATGTTATGGTTCGGTCAGTTAGGTTAGATGCAGATGTTTATAAAGGTGCTGTCAAACTGGACCTATGAAATCATCCAAATTTAATCAGATTAAATTAAATTTGATTCAGGAAGTCTTCTTTGTTTCTTTTCCGTTTTTATTTATTTATTTTTGCCTGGTGAAATCATGCCAGCTGCACAGAGGAAGGTTTGACTGTATTGAGTGCAAGGACGTTGACAGAGGTCAGTAACAGTGTTTGAAGCTGTTTAATTAACAGCTAGCTTTGTGAAAAGCTGCTTCCAACCTGCTAGCCACATTAAATGCTCGTAGTTTATGGTTATGTTTACAACCTGGGCTGGTTTCTGGCGTCTGCTGCTTTTTTGCCAAGCCACATGACTAAAGTTGTTAGGCAAATTTTAACTGTTGCGCTTGCTCTAATGTAACCAATTCTGTTTTATGTGTAGTTGTCATTTAGTTGTCAGGAGTCTCGTCTCCCTTCCCTCTGGTCTGCTCTGGTCTCCCGGTGGCCTTACCGGTGATTGCAGTGTGACAGATCGTCCTTGGGGAGTAGGGAGCACCGTTTATAACCCTTTTTGGTGTCAGTGCCTCCTGTCTGCTGTAATTTCCACCTAACTGCTTTACCTGAAACACTTGCCCCGCGCTCACCTAAACTATGCAGATATTGGAGATCTATTATGCACATAGGGTTAATAAGATATGGCAGAGGGAGTGGTGGCAGAAAAATAAATTTTTAGCCCAGGATTCAGGATTCCAACTTTTATGCATGTCTTATTGTCTTACATGTGCTCTCAGACCCATGAATTGTAGATTAAATAATGTGGTGAAATCATTACCAGTATCTGCCTGTAGGCCACCCAGAGTAGAAATTTGTAATGATTGCTAATTGCCTTGTTAGTATGAAAACAAAGCAGCATTTTTTTTCTCATGCTGAAGGGCTAAATTACCAGGAAACAAACAAGTGGAGGGGAACATGTGAATAAGGATGTTTTTACATGAGCATCTGTGGATACAGCTGCTGCTTGCTCTGACCATCCTGCCTTCTCCTCTCTGCTTCTCTCAGGCTCAAACAAACAAAGCCAAACAAGACAGCATCCTCATGTGCCTGTTTTTGGGTAAGTGTTGTAATCTACTGGCTGAGTTTTTTATGACATCAGTTCGTGGCTTTTTTCTTCTTCTGGTGAGCAGATAAAATCCGTCACAATGTACCAGGGTAGCAAGTCTCCTCTGTTTTATGGGTTTGCTTTTATGTTTAGAGCAAGTATAGTGCAATGTTACCACTACTGTATCTTCTGCTAATGATGGAGGCAAACAGCACCCTGGGTGTTTCTTTCCTCTTCAGTGAATCACAATTTCTGCTCTGATTAAACACACTTGCTTGTTTCCACTGTGTATTACCCCAAATCTTCCCTGTGCCTTTCTTCATCCCAAGAGAACTGTGTTTACCTCGGCAGTCACCTGGTACTGCGGGAGGCAGAATGAGATTCAGGGGCCTTTTGTCCCAATCAGCTTTTCCTATCAGGCTAAATGCTCCCCAGAGCCCGGGCTTATTACCTGACACAATTCCCAGAGTAGATAAATAGCTGCCCATGTCACGAGTCGAACCCTGCTTGTGGGGGCTGGGGGTGTGAGTAGTAGACAGACAGCTTGGGGCCCCAAGAGATGAAAGGAGCCCACAGCCTTATTGACATTTTAATCAAAAACAGTTAGCACTGAATCAGACTGTTTGCAGGCAGCGAAGCAGGGAGGCTTTTCATCCGGGCCTGTTGAAAATATGCAAGGATTGAAATGCAGACCTTGCTGACATACAATTTACCTGCTGTCAGTCTGTATGGGCCTGTTTTATCATGAGGGCTTGTTGTGATGTCTCCCACACCAACTCTCCCTACTCACCCACCCCTTGCATCTCCTGCCACCTGTTTTAACCTCAGCTACGTAAAGCTGCACGCTTGAGTGTTAAATCTGCGTGCAGTTGTCTTTCAGGCTGATGAGTCTGTGGAGAAGTATTCTGAGGCCATCATTTTTTAACTATAGAGAAATCCTGTGATCACAGTCTCTGAGGACAGCATCATTTGAAGGCTCTGCTTTGCAAAGAGATCACAGAGGTTCTTGGAGTTGTTTGGCTGATTATGTCTGAGTGCTTGGACGCCTGCTATAACCTTTTTCACACATTTGACATATTACTGATAGCATTAATAATGGCTCGGTTGTACTCAAGCGGTACTCTAAGCCATGAAAATGTGATAGTGACTCAGCGTCAACTTATAATAACCTATGAAAATTGTTTTTGCATACTTGAGTTGGTAACGGGGTGTAATTCTCATATCTTTAAAATATCGGGCTGAGCACAGGTCTGATAAGAATGAGTGTGACATTTGTGTGCACGTATATGGCCTTTAAATGTGAGTCACTTCATTAACAACAGCAGTGTTTGTTGTAACATGAACTCTGTATTGGTCCTGCACTCTGTATCATCTGTATTGATGTTTATTGGTTCCATGGTCAAAAGTAGCCTTCTGACTGTAACATCCACAGTACTGAGCCAGAGTGAAACGTGGGCTTTATCTTTGACTTGTAGTTTGTCTATTGTTTATTAGTAAAAAAGTAACAAAGTTTCATGCCATCTCCTCCTTTCCATTAATCCTGATGTGCATAATAGAGAAATTTACACTGGGACAGGTTAACATTAGTAATAGTGCGCTTGTGGTAATGAGGCTGCAACAGAAGGCCAAAGGAATGAAAAGCGCGTTCAGTTAGAGATTTGACTTGAACTACTTCCAGATAAAACCTGGTTCAATATAATTCAGTGCATTGGAGTCACATGTCTCCTCATTTATTGGTTCTTTATATCAATGCTGACAAATTGCAAAACAAAAGATGACAGATGAAGCCGACATAATAGATGCAGTCAATTCAAAATGTTAAATTTCTATTTAATATCTTTCCACTAGAATGTTAAATACATGTCCCCAAGAGATATCAGTGTAAGTCTGGGAAGCAATTATTAGGCTAAAAAAACCAAAAAAACTCAGAGAGCAAAGATTTGAACAATCTGGTGCATTGCTGCCAGCTCAGGACATTCAAAATTTCTGAAAGACAACAGAAGAAAACTAAAGCGCATGATGACAGAATTATTTCCATGGTTAAGAAAAACAACCTCACAAAAATATGACCAAGTTAAGAAGACCCTCAAGGAGGAAGGCATACTGTTGTGATGCTCTGCAATCAAACAATGTTTTCCTGAATATAAATACAGAGCTTTTACAACAAGGTGCAAACCACTAGCTACACTCAAGACGAGGAAGGCCAAATTAGACTTTACCAGAAAACATCTAAAAAAATTCTCCATGGTACTGAAAATCTTTTTGGATAGACGAAACCAAGTTCAACTCGTACGAGAATAACGGGAAGAGAAAAGTGGGGAGAAGGAGAGAAACACTTCATGATACCATATACCACATTATCCTTTAAACATGCTGGACGCAATGTTGTGACATAGGTATAAAGGGCTGCCAGTGGAGCCAGGTCTCTGATTGGTCAAAGCTTCAGAGTGCCAGTGGATAATTACCTAAAGCATACTGCAGAAGCAACTCACCTGCTCTCAACTCATTGAAGAAGCATCAGGTTTTGTCCATAGGCTCTATGCTTCAAGCAGTCATTGACTGCTTATATAAAAAAAGATGTGCGATTAAGTTTGAGTATAAAATGACTGCAACTCTCAAATAGTTGTTCTTTTGTCATATCTTGAATGATTTAAAATCCAGCGATTTTGGTGTGCAGAGACGAAACAACAAAAATTGTTTATATCCAACAAATCGTGAGCCTTAAGCTGAAGTTGATAGGCAAGTGGAGGGGAAGTAAGTTTAGCAGAGATGTAATTTCCAAGTTTCATGTGATTTTGTTTTTGTTTTTTTACCTTAAACTGTTTTGAGAGTATGAAACATTTATACAGTCAATAAATTAAGAATGCAGCCTTATAGAAATGTATTTCTCTTGGGATAATGTGTGAGCATATTTTCTGTGTATGTCCATTTTTACTTTATAGTTTACATCACCATATGAAATATTTATCATAAAATCCTGCTGTTTACCGAGTGGACACCTTCCAGCAGTTCCCCTCAGTCATGTCGGATCTCTCCCTCAGTATTAGAACATTAAAGGCCAGCAATCTCAAACATTTGCATTTCTGTTATTTTTCATTTTGCACGCTTTAGTCCGACTCTGAAATTGCAGCGAACAATTTTCCACAGTCAGAGCTACACAACTAATTGTTAAAGACACTCCACTGAGTTTTAAAGATGTTGTCACAGACTTTTCATCAGACATTAACACGTGGCACTGATGATTTCATGCAACGCGCTCTTAACATCGAGCTTTTAATGATGCTCCAAAAAAAAAAAAACCTTTAAAACTAATCATAAATTACTGAATGATAATGGGAGGAGGGAGAGCAGGAAAAGGCTCTGCTCCCCGACCGGTCATAAGTTGATCATCTTAAGCTCCGAGCTGCAGGTAGGCGGTGACAGCTGCTTAATTTGGTTTTGTCACCAGGGTGACTTAATCCTGTAGCGGGCCCCGGTGACAACGGCCTCACAGACGGCTGAGAGACGGAACGGCACTCTGGTTGCCCGTTTACAGATGCAGCAATAGACACCAAGGTCACTTTAATTAACTGCCAAATTACAATTTAAACGATAATACTAATCACTCACTTTTGCAGTAGCAAGAAGCCACTGGCTGTCACGATAATTTAAGGCTGTGGGGGAAAATGGACATTTCCACCTCTGCCTCTCAGTAGGCCTGAGTCTGTGCTGCCATGTTTTCATTTGCTCTCTGTGTGGCTTTCAGATCACGAGCAGGGTGACCTAACTTGTCTCTGCGGCTTTTTATTACTTTTGAGTCTTCATCACTTTCTGTGCCTGTCTTAGTTTTTCTCTCCCGATGAATTTGCCGTCTTTCTCTTTCTATCTACATAAAAATCTATTTGCTTCTCTCTTCCTCAAAAGTCTCAAACTGAAATAGGTGGTACTCGGCGACGTCCTCCCCTGTGTTTATAGTTTTAACTAATTACATCAGATCAAAATGCTTAATCACTCAGTGCCTCAGATGGACACCTAACACTGCCTCCATCTCTGTTCATCCACTTAAAGATAAACTTATCTATTTTTTAACACTGTTTTCTTAACAGGGCGTTTGAATTTTATGACTATCTAGACATCTACTAGTACTACGTCCTTCATAATTTTTAAGGTACTATGTTTCTGTTAATATGGACGCTCGGGGTCTAAAGAATGATGCTTAAAGATAAGAGAGCGCACCATCACAAATTTTGATGAAACTGGATTTTTCTAAAAAGCCCTAGCTCTCCTCCTGCACGTCTGCTTTTCTCTGCTGCACTAATAACCCTGTGAGGTTTAAATCATCATATGTGCAAACCCTAACCCTACTCCTACCCTGCACTTTGGGAAAGTTGCACCAACTATTGCTAGCAAATGGTGCTTTGCAATATCAAAGTAAAACAAATACCTGAATCCCAAATATCTAAAGTTAGTATGATCTAAAATATCATACTAAATGTGATTCAGAGCATTTTTATGTATCATGATTGTTATTTTGTTGAACGCAATCCACATAACGGCACTGTTAGTTTGAAGTCCACACTTTTGACACAAGTTAAAATTAAGAGTCAGTGAGGCTGCATCTTGCTGCTAGGTCACTTTAAATCCTTGTCCCCCTCCACTGATTTTCTCTAATCAGCAAATCAACCCAGATACTCCTTGTTTTGTAGTCTTAACCTTTCTTTTGGCATAGGCTCATCATGAAGCCTCCATGGGCAGTGTATATACTAGGTAAGCTCCAGACTATGGGATATTTATTCAGGCCAACCTCCACCCCATTACAGTTACTGCCCATCTGCCACAGCTGCCACTCAGAGCCCTCCTAAAGGTTACTCATTTACATATGGGGAGGAAAAAGCCTCCACTGATAACAGAGTTTCAATCAATCAATGATTCATGATTAGTCCCATGTAAAATCTCAGCAGTGGGTTAAAACTCTGCCTGCTTGCCTCGTTGCCACTTTTCAAATGAGCTCCTGGAATGCCATGACAAGTAACTGGAAACAACTGAATGGAAAAATTCATAATATCTTAGATAAATTATGACGGGGTGCCTAAAATTGATTTATTATTGTGATCGTTAGCCATATGGCACAGACTGCTTTGCTCCCCCCCAGCACCCAAAAATCGGTGATTACAGGGCTAGGTCAGTTCAACCTTTACCATTCTGCAAATGAATCTCAGTCTAGTCAGAAACAAAGGACAACAGAAATGTGAGAGTTTGGGGAGTCACAATGAGAAGTGCACAGATACAGATATAAAATATATTTCATCAAATTGCAAATAGTAGTTCACAAAATAATGTCACCTTCATTCAAGAGCCATTTTTGGCTGGAAAACCTAATCTTACTAACTTGCATAGTTACATCTCTTACTTACCTACCAGGCCTACACTTCCTTACATCCAGATTATAAAGATAGACAATTATGCAAAATTATAGATTTTATTTTTGAACATGATTGTCATGTGCATTTTGCATCTGTTGCATTTTTGCAAATATTTACAGGTTGCCAATCCTCTCTTCCACACTGAAGGCAAAGGATTAACAAACTAAAACACCAAAAAAAAGGTTGCGGTGGTCAGACTGCACCCACAGGCAGTTTAAACCTTCTGAGGAACATTTCTGCCATCACCATTGGCTACAAAACCAGATATGATCATTGGCTAAAGACTTGAGCCACACTTAAGTCATTCGTTAGTCACCCATTAGCCAATGGGTGTCCGCTTTCACGACACAGATAATTCTCCATTTTGAAGCACAGGTTGACCAAATTTCATAAAATATTCATAGTTTGAATTCTGTATGACCCAAATGAGTTACTGTGCCCATAAAGCCAACAGGAAAGTGTTTACAAAGGTCAGGACAGAAAGATGTTTCCCACTGACATCTGTTGGGACCAAAAGGTTTTTAGCCATCGCTATCTGGTGGTCTTTATGTAGAATGCAGGTCAAAGGTGTTTCCATTCTGTCTTTGTTTTTATGCTTTGGAATCTATATCCATATTTTAATACTGTCTCTGGACTTACCAAGCAATCCTTCAGTTGGTAGTTACTTTTTTTCCATTGTGTAGCCAAGATGGTGAACATTGAGGGTAAGAAGTGTACAGCATCAATTTTTTGATACCCGCTTTTGTTTTTAAGCGTGAATGCACTCAAATTAGCAAGTGTAAATATGGATCAGTGAGATTTAAGACACAGCAGTTACACTGAATTAACAAAATTGTTTTCAGGTAATGAACAGATACTGGGATATATTAGCATTCACTAGGAGTCATACTTCAAGTCACTCTGTGAATGTAGATGTTAAAATATTCACCCTACTTTTATTTTAGAATTTGTCTTAGAGGTTTTTGGTGCTTTCCAAATTATTTATATGGTTGACATACTAACACACCAATTACTGATAAATTTTCTTTCAGTTAATTAAATTATAAGTCAATTATTATTGTACCAACAGGGATATAGTTTGATGTTTTGTTATGCGTGAAAGTCTTGAACCGCCCCTAATGTTTTTATGTGTTGCTAGGAAAATGGGAAATAGGTGGAGCGACTTTTGAAATGGGAAATAAATGGAATAAATGGAAATATAGTATATTAGGCAAAAGTTGGTGCAGTTCTAATTAGCTTGAAAGTAGATATGTAGGCACGAGTCTGGTTGAGTTGGGTATCTTTTTATGCTTGAATGATTCAGGTCACGATAAAGTGGCTTATTAAACAAACAAAGACCACTCCTATGAAAACGGTAAGGCACAAGGACCAAACTGAAAATGAGTGAAAAAAGCCAGAAAGTCTGGCTACATGGAAGCAAAGTATGAAGCATGAAGATGATATTTGAATAACATCCGTCTTTGTCTTTATCTTTGTGTTGAATCTTTTATGTTCTTATGAATTTGCCCTCTTGAATCATCACCCCTCATACTGCACAGACAAAAGTCAAACCTTTAGGAAGAAATGTCCTGTTTGTAATTATTTTCATGTGACCTGCCAACATTTACATTACCATCGCCGTGTCATAATAATTGCCTGCCCCTCCCATTTGCTCAGGGCAGTGTTGTATTAGATTGTAATCTTCAACACTGTTTCCTGACACAAACTTGATGTGTCACCGTGATTGGCATGGAGGAGATGACATGACAGAGCTGGTTTTGGGAAACTGACAGATAGTTGGCAGGTTAAGGCTCCCCTGTTGGGCGCTGCGCTGCCTCAGGACAGTCACCTGTCAACTCAGGTGAAGGCTCGTCATAGCTGATGACTGGGAGCAGCAGAGTGGATATAATGGGATGAGCAGACTGACACAGACGTAGTGAAGGACTCCCTTTGTCTGTTGGCGAAGGAGTAGACCTTGCTTCAGTCAAGTGTGCCGCCATGCTGAATTAAGAGTATGAAGAGTTTTAGCACTGTATGTGATGTGTTGGCAATTATGTTCTGAGTGCACAATCGATCCAAGTTATGCTCAGACCCGTGAGGTAGAGTGTTTAAGGTCTGCTGCACATCTATTTGTTACACTAACTGAATAACACTGCAGTTATTTTGATAGATACAGCAGCAGTTTGTTTTCTGTCAGGTATTTATCATTGTATATGTTCACCTAACTTTTTATATGATAGATATAAATACAAATAACTTTTACCAATGTTGTCAAGGTGATTGTAAGTTGAAGTGCTCGAGTCTTTCTTCACGAACCATCACCTAGTGAAAAAACGCTGTGCAATTTTCTTTTTTTCTTTTCTTTTGTGTAAGGGGGCGGGGAAGAGTGTCGACCCGATCACTGTTGCCATTTTTGTTCAAGTTCCTCAAAAGACCGTCCTGCCAAGCACAGGGGGACCATGTGTCCATCAAAGTCAGGCTGATATGAGACGTGAGGGCTGAGGCCTCCACGAGAGATGGAAGGATGGGACTGACTCATGCAGAAGCTCAGGAATCAGGATGTCACTCTCAGCACAGCACACTGCCATAGTGCATCAGCCCACACTGATCCTATGGAGAAACTCCTGGATCAAGTGCAGTATTTACCAGTGTCAGGTGCTGACAGGTTACCGTTTATTCAGGAGGTATTTCAAACAGTTCTTAATTAAGACACCCCAGAGATGATTTAAAACACTGTTAAATGTGCATTTCATAGCATAGCATCAACTACAAGTTCTTATAGAAATAGACTATTAGAATCTGAGTTTGAAATGCAAAATAAAACGAATAAAATGTAACTTCAACTGTAAAAAATAAACATAAATCATCCCATTTGTCCTAAAGAACCTTTACTGTAAAAATGATCCTTGTCAAAGAAAATTATCGCATGTCGTTTTTTGCAAGTTGCATTTATAAATTGGGCAATTAATAGTAAATCCTGTATGAGCTAAACAAACTAATGAGCTAGAAAAATAGCTTTTCAGTGTAACTTAAACTTGTGTGGTGTTGATGACCTTTTGTAGTTCTTTTAAAGATATTTTTTGATTTTTTTTGATGATGTGTGTTGCAGGTCTCACATTTCCACCTCATTGACAGCACAGCATACTAAACCAGCTGGTGCTCACGTGCCCACTGTCCACCTTTTCTGTATAAGCAGCTCGAGCAGTTCTATATCTCGCTATCCGATGATTTCAGTCCCAGAGGCCCTGAGTGTCCATAAGTGTGTCCTCCGAGCCGCTGTGAAGACGATAAGCGGCAGGAGCAGTGCTTAGTAATCTGGATATAATCTGTGTAACCTGCTCAGATTATCCATCTTAATGGGTAGATACAGACCTGCATCACTGGAGTGCTGCTTCACTGTACCCTTTGTGAAGGTGTCTACATCTAAAAAGTCATGAGTCACACTAACCCCAAGCTTTCAGGTCTAACCTTGCTTCCTCTTACTGATTGATCAGTATATCATAAATTACGAATTAAGTCATATTAAGTCATTTAGTAACCAAGACAGTTGTACATCAGTGACCCTTTATTTACCTGGTGGGCCTATTTTACAAGCACTCTTTAAATGGCTGTTACTCCACTGCCGTTTGTGCTAGAGGCAAAATTCAAACAGTTTGGGAAAGAAGGCGACCTTTACGGGCATTTTCAGTGTGTCACAGCAGCACAAGGTATTTGTAAGGTATTGCTATGTGTACACAGACAGAAAGAATCGGCTCTGGATAGATTTTACCATGTGTGCTTCACATTACTTTGTTCCTCAACCAGTTTTGGGCTGGAGGAAAAAAAATCAAATGGTTCCTGAAAGATGAGAATTACATGTTTTCCTTTTACAGTCAAAATTACAGAGTAAGTCCATCAGGTCTGTGGGAAACTTGGCCGATGGAGGGTTAAGGGATTTCTCAAAAACAAATTAATTGTGGATTAATTTGTGCGACTCCTTGCTAGCTTTTTTAGCATTGTGCCCTCCAGGTAGCAAAACAATAATATATGCAGCAGGCAGAAAATACAGCAGTAATCAGAGGTAATTGTGTGGTAATTATTACAGATCGCGTTGTGAAAAGTATGTTTTCATCTGTTCTCTGTCATCCCGTATTGCTGCAGGTGATTTTTCATTCCTAGGTCCTTTGGTCAGGGGCAAGCTTCAAAGAGGACACCTGCATTGTAAATATTGAGATAGGCACTTTTTCTATTGTTTGTAGGAGCTCCTGAACAAATGTAGCTAAACCCAGCCAAAGGGAATCACGGTTCTCATTAGAGCGCATAAAGGTGTGGCCATATTTTGCTTTTCCCTCTGAGGGAATCAGTGTGCCGTCAGAAACCTCTTAATTAATGAGACCTCCGTGAGAGATTAAACAGGCCAGAGCAGATTTAGACCTTCAAAACAAAATAGTTTGCAGGAGACAGGTCAACAGTGGCAACAGCGGACGCCTCAAGGCTGTGCTGGGCACTTATTTGCTGTTTTATTTAGCGTGGTGTTTTTGCCCGATTGGGGGCATCTTAATTCTCTAAATGACTTTTTAAGTAGTGCCCCTGCACTTCGTGACCCTGATGAGTGACAGGCCATTCTAATCCTTTTCACCAGGGAAAACAGGCTTTGTTTTGCCTTTACAGCATTTAACACACTCGTAATTAAAAGGGTGAAACCAAAACGCTCTGTTCAGTCTGTGGCTTTGGGCTCGCGTTGGCGGACATCAGCGGGGGATCGCTGAGATCCTGCAAACATCATAAAATCCTTTTTTTAATATTACATTGATAATAAACAGACATGAAATGATGCAGAATGACTCAAACTAAATAACTGCGTGCTATTACAGTGTTGATTGTTGCATTAGCAGGTCAGTTTTCATCAAACAGAGCGAAATTAACAGAACTTAAGCACTCAGACACAAAATTACATGTAATGTTGGGGATTCTTGACGGTGTCCCGGCTTGCCGTTTATCCTAGTCTTTTCTAGCCAACTGGGTGAAGGATACTCTGCCTGTTTCCCCACCCAAACTCTAGGTCCCATCTGCTCACAGAAAGGCACAGCATTTGTCAAAGTAGACTAGATAATGGCTTTGGCATCCTTATTATAATCTCAGCATAATCTTCATTTGTCCACTTTTGGCACCAGGACACTTCTGGGTTTGAGAAATTGGTCAGGACTCTTAAGTGTCCTCGTTTCGTTTTCATTAGCTCAAATCTAGGCATGAAAGCTAATTTAATTCCAATTTAAAACATGGTGGTTTCTGTATTATTTGGAGGCACAGAGAGCTGAGGTTGTTTTCCATCCTGCTGTGATTAGCCTGAATAAAACTCCCCAAATTAAAGCGGTCATAGAAATAAACTCTCATCAATCTGTGAGTCTGATTTTGACCTGATCGAGGCTTCTTCCTGACACATTTCAGCCATCTACTGTAACGTCACGATTGAGGCATTAGATTAAAATCAGATCCTTTCATCTCTAGGTTACCACTACAGCTACAATTAGAGTGCAGCAGTCATCAAGTTGCTTGGATAGTATTCACGCTATCAGGGAGTAATTAACAGCAGAAAAAGCAATAGAATACAAGCTAAAAACAGCTAAACTGGCTTTATTTTCAACTTCATGCTTGTAAAGACAACAGAGGGACAAACTTCATATTATGTCTCGCTATTCTCCATTAAGGTTGTGGCTCTCAGTTGACTACTGCTCCCCCTGTATGTGGGTCACATACACTGTTTCCAGCTGCGTAGCCCAGTCAGCTGTGCCTTTTGCCATGCCCGCCAACATCTGCTCCACAAAAACAATATCCAGCTTTTAGCACTCAAATGGAGGTTACACCATATGCCAGCAAGCCACTTAGGTTCTGCCAGGGGAGCTGGGGCCTGGCCGCAATCGTCGAGGTAACAATGAAGGAGAGCGGTGCTGGAATATGAAGGAGAGCTCATTTTCCTCTTCTTTTTTTTAAATTTTTTTGCTTTATCCCAAGTCATCATTTTGGTTTCTTTACTCAGTCTTTTGTTTTAATTGGATTTTTTTCCTTTTGTTTTATTTTTGAATTATCTATCCTTTTCCTTTTGCATTGTTCCCTCTTCAGCTGCTCACTCAGACCATCAGTGTGTGCCAGTGTGCATCTGCTCAAGGTGCTTTGGCAACATCACCTTCTGAATATTAATGCATCACCTAAAAACAGTTTGCCTGCAAGGTCTGCCACAAGGTCTGTTGCGGTGTGTGTCTACACTCTAATACCTGAGAATCATTTGTTGTAACACTGGTGCACTTTTGCCAAGGGGGGGGGGTTATTTTTTAAAAACAAGTCCAAGCTACTTGCAACAGTTTGACTTCCCCTTTAAGAAAACTTGAAGTCCGGTTGCATGAAAATAAATTTAGCCATTTAAGGCCAATTAGGAGTGCAGATCTGTATAGTATAGGCTGAAGTGCTGCTCGCTATGCTGAGAGGTGATAATGGATTTTTAATTAAATGTGGGAACCAAAAGTCCCAAAATGGAGCTTGCAGCTAACCAAGCAGTAGCCATTTGGTGACTGTACAGACAAGGTCCATTATTGTCTCTGAAGCCTTGAGTCTCTTTTATTTTCTGTGGTCTAGCCAGGGTGCAATCCTTCAGGACTTCCACAACTGCTCCTTTTGTGAGGAGGAGAAGTATGGAGTAAAGAAATAATCAGAAAAAAATTAAAGAACTTCAGTTGTTTTTAATTTGCTTAACAAACAAATCAGCGATCTTTTATCACGCACGCCTACGCTTTATAGTACCGTGCCAGCGATTACCTTATTCATCTCTTGCAAGCTCTTGTCCTTGCTCAGTCTTTGGGGGTGGGTGGGAGAGTAGGGGAAGACAGACAGAGCCACGTGCTCAGGGGGTGGATCCACTGAGTCGCTCTGGGACGGCGGGTCGGGGCTGCCTTCTGCAGGTCACGGTTTCACTTGTGGGTATTAATTTGGGAGGGACAAGCACACAACAGCTGTGTGTGTGTGTGTGTGTGTGTGTGTGTGTGTGTGTGTGTGTGTGATGGCCATGGTGAGAGCTGTTGGAGGAAATGGTGAGAGGAGAGAAATCACCTTGACAGGGGCTGTACTGTATATCATACTTAGAGCCGATGCCACTCATGAATGCTGATTAGAGTCTACTGGGAGTTTAATTACTTTCTGCTTAAATGCTGAAGAGCAGTTTGTACAGGCTTGGAAAAAAAGATGGAAAATGTATCAGTTTTTGGCCACTAAACAACTTTGAGTATCATCAAGTTACCAGCTGGTTGAGCTTAAAATAACAACACCACCAGTCAGAATCTAACCAAAGGGCTACGCTGGCAAATAAGATATATTTTTCCTGTTGAAAGATACTTTTTTTTGTTTGCAGCATAGCAACATACTGTGAGTTATTTTTCAGGTTGTTTATGCCCACCTCTAGCTTGTATTTATTCAATCTGATTGCTATTTTTTGTCCAAATTCACACGTTTTTATCACGTCTATTTGATCGGATCACATCCGTCTGAGAGTCACTGCTTGTGTCGTGGAAATGCCAGCGCTTTTGGCAACGGCAGCAGATTTCTGTCAGCGTCTATCTTTGAACACCTCCCACATCATGTTCTGAGGAAGTGATTCCTGTCTGGTGCCAAAGGGGTGCAGTCCAACAACAAATGGCACTGGATGTGGTGGTGATGGGGGGGATGAGAATGGGGTGGGGAGGACTCCGCTCATCCACCTTCTGCAGGCTCTTTACCAGCAATAAAATTAATATTGAAATCATCTTTGCTTTAAAGAGTGTAATGACTCGGAGCAGCGCTGATGAGTAGCTGTATGGACTGTATGCACTTCCTTGGACAGTCAGAGGAGGGCAGTGCTTAAGTGGAAACAAAGCTGTCAGGGTGCAATCGGCTTCATGTGTTTGAAGTGTGTGTAACTGTGTTTATGCAAAGGTGTATCTGTGTTTGTATCATAGTGTGTGGCTCTCTCACAGCTCAGTGAGAGTCTGTGGTTTGCTGTTATCTGCAGCTTGTAGCATTCTGCTGGGTGTCTCTATTGTGCTATACGTTACAGTAAGTAACACAGACAAACTAGCACAGAAATTATGCTAATGAAGACAATGATTATGTTAATTTGCCTCTACCAGTCCAGTGCAATGATGCTGAGCCTGCATGATTATTAATAGGATCACAACATGTTAGATCACAAAGCGGTTAAGTTATGCTTCCAGTTCTCCGGTCACTTTTCTTTGACACCAAAATTTTAACCATTTTATCGCTTCATAAAACAAAGCTAATATTTTAGCATGTCTATTTCTTAAAATATAGCAAATTTTACATCTAATGAAATTACTTTAACATGATGTTTTTGTAGGTTAGCGGCTCTTATCTCTGCTCCAGCTGTGACTTCTCAAACAGACAACTTCTGTAAAGGCCGTCGCATGACTACCTCAAGAACGAGAGTGATACCTCGACAAATGTGTTCAGTCAGCAACCACGAATGGGCATCACGGGGACACGTCAAAGAACTGTGATCCTGATCAGTGTGAAAAGTGTAGACGAGGATGTAATATTGAACGTCCAGATGGTTTCGAGGCAGAGACAGACGTGCTGTGGCTTGGCATTATCTTTAATTCATATCTGCTCAGCCGTTCTCCCTGCGTTGTTAGACGCTGGGAGACGTGAAACTAATTTTATACGGAGGACCAAACAAAGTAAGTTTAGTCAGTGTCACTTTGGCTGGCACTTCAGCTAATTTGTGTAAACAGTGTTGTGTATGATATAGTTCAACATGGTGAATGCTTTCTCTCGCAATTGGAAATGACTTTTTTGGGGTGTCTTGCCAACAGCTTGATGATGATGCTCAGAAGCCCCACTATGGTTCACGCCTCAGTGCTTTAAAGCAATTGTTAAGCTCTCTTTAATGACATGACATACACCATTATTGTGGTTGTCTCAGTCTCATATACTTGTTTATGTATTGTCTAAAGTTGTGAAATGTCAAATACTACACATGCTATCCTTGCCTGTTTGAATTTCATTCTTTAAGGGTTGAAATTCATATGAACTCCATATTGTATACTTTAAATAAAGGCTTTTAGAACAGACAAAGCTTACCCAGGACTGAGCTGGGCTGAAAGGTAAGGGTCTACTTCTCTCTTTTCTTGGGCCATTTTTAATCTAAATGAGTTTAAAAGTGAGGAGGTGGTGTAAGACTCAGAGCTTGGTCACACTCTTCAGCTATCAACGCTGTGCAGATGTGCTTGCATGTGTCGTTGTGACTGACAGAAGATGAGAAAGTCCCGATAAGGGAACAGCACGGGTCCCTCACAAGAAAGCATGAATGCATTGCAGGTATGAAAAAAGTACCTAATTGACCTAACGAGGGGGAGTATTCTTTATTAAGCTAATTTTCAGTGGGGGGAACGATTTCAGTGTCAGTATTGATCAGATGTTGAGATGATGAACTTTCTCTCCTCGGAGGATAGCTAGCTTCTAACATTCAATGCATCTGCTCTTCAGAAGCAACTGACAAATGTATGTTAATGTGTTGGCAGGATTCAAAAAGTGAAATGAGGCAGCCCATCTTTTCAGATCAGTCATGTGTCACAAAGCCAGAGCCTCAGCTCTTTCCTCTCTCCTCCATGGGGCCGGGATGACCTCAATAATTAAGGGACAATTTTAAAATGCATTTCTAATTTTCTACCAGACTGAAAAGCTTTATCACGGAATAGCTGACAAAAACCCTCCCCTTGAATGGGGGTGACTCCTGGGCTTCCACTAAACTGGTCATGAATGCACAAACCATCTGTTTTTCTGGCCGTTTGTCAGTGTGAGCGTGGCGGAGGCAGCTGTCGGAGTGGCCCCGGTTTGAATGATGGAGCACACAACCTTTGTTTCACTCTGCAATGGCTTTGTGAGGTCTGGCTCGTCCTGCTCACGATGCCCTGCAATGAAACCAGGCGGGAGACGGTTTCTGTGTTTTGCCCCACCAGTCGCCACCAAGTTGGCAGAAAGACAGAGTCGGAGCAAGAGAGACAGACTTGGAGAGAGCTTGAGGAAATTAAATGAACGAAGAGAATGAATGAAGGGGAAAGAAAAATGAGGGATTGGACAGAAGGGATGTGGTCAGAGAGTTAAAGAGAAGGGAAGGTGTATGGCCGGTGAGTGCATTGTGTTGGTGAATGAGGATCTGGGGCATTGTGTGCCGGCCAATCTGTAGCTCAGTGGGTGAGGTTGTCAAGAGCCAGAGCCAGGGATTAGGGCCAGAGGGCCAGGAGAGTGAGGTGAGAATGTGAGAGCAGCCAGCAGGGTTGGGGGGTACTGCAGGAGAGTGGAAGCATGAAAATATCGCATGGTAGTAAAGACGGGAAACATTATTAGGAGCATCAAAATGTTGATTTGTTTTAGTTTTGTGCACTGCTTGAGTGAGCTGCTTAACTCTAAGAGTTTCAAATGTATGTTGGTAATTAAAAGCAACACAATTTTGTCTTTAATTTCCATTTTACTTGCATGAAAAAGGTGTTGCTGGTGTTGGTGGGAGTCCATGGTTGGCAGCCAGGAGTGCAGAAGGAAAATTCCTGTTAATTTGAGGCTCATGGATGCTCAAGGTTTCTGCCAGGGTATTGCAAGCTTGTAAGCACGCTGTGCACAAGTTGACCAGTGCCAGGCCAAAAGACCTATAACTGTTAACTTAGCTAATATTTCTTATTACCCTGCTGTTCCCATCAACTGTTTTACACACATGTTATACGCCACAACTTTTCTGGTTGCACTTGCACTGTGCTTTTTTGACATACCAAATGTGGATATAATCATGAATTCTCTAAAAAAAACAGTTGAAACAGCCATAACATAACTCCTGTGATTCTGTGGTCGGTCTTATTGTTTGCGGCTGTCCTAAACCTGCCGCTTCTCCCACTTTGCAATCATAGTGAAACACAGAAATAAAGAGATCATTGTTCGTTACTTGGCTTGGACTAAGAAGATTGGCTGGGACTACATGAATACATTTTGGTAAAAAAAAAAAAAAAATGCAACAATTTCATGCGTTTGGAGCAAAAGCAGATTCATTCAAAACTAGATATTTCTGCTTATTTTGGGTTTTTAATAACACTGATTTTATTGCTCTGCATTTATATTTAATATGTAGGTTTCCAGAGTGATGATGCAGTGATGATCTTACTGAGAAATCAAATAGAAAGATAAGAAACAGAAAGGAAGGATTGTTGTTAGGTTGTTATGATTTTTTACGCTGATACTGGTACCGGCTAAGCCCATCAAATTAAAATTTTATTCATATCATGTAAAATGTGTATTCTGCAATTTATTTTTCTGTTTTGTTACTTAGTATTCCTCTGGACAATTTCCTGTCCTCTTTCCTGGTACGATTTAACTTTTATTTGAAATTCATAATGACTGTTGTCCCCCGTGTGGGTGACACTGACCAGCATGACCTAATTGCATACGTTGTTGTCCTGGCTGAAGCACTTGACCGGAACAGAGAGGCTGCGAGTCCACACGTGTGGGGGTGTAAAAATAAGTTCAGTGTGTGTCTGTGTGTGTGTGTGTGTGTGTGAGATGTACACCGTTGTTGTGTTCATCAATCTGGCATTCACACATCGCTCACTTTGAACGATAATGTTCCTTATAGCTGTTTAGTGCATTCTCCATACAGTCTTACTCTTTATTGACCTGAGTGACTCGTAAAATTCAAGAGACAAACGCACAGACGACAGCCCACGGTGACGCCCGCTGTAGGTAGCAATGGCCTAAGTCTCTGTGTTGTAATTTTGTGTATGCCTGCATGAAGTTTGGACTTCTTTGTGAAAGACATGTTAGACATGATCTAACGAGATCCGACCTCATGCGCTCATTCAAACATGAAGTCGAAGCATTTAAATGTCGTCAGAATAATGGAAAGTGCATATCTGAGGGTCTTTGTGTAACCCGACATTAAACCAACATATGCAGGCAATATAATGCCATTACTAAAAAGGTCTTGTTTAGAGATGGAAGTTGACATTATTTATGATATTCTAGCAAACTCGTGAAACTTCTGGATGATGTTGATGGCAGAGTTAATGACAGTTGCCTTAAGGCACCAAAGAAAAATTTTCCCGGCTCTTCCCGTGTGTGGGTTGACAGATGAATAAATGAGGGCCTGATAGGGTCTGTTCTTTCTGTCACAATACAAAGCTTATTTCACATGACTTACTGCTTGGTCACAGGCTTATTGTGTTTGGATGCTTTGAAAATCTTTTCTCTTCTTGCAGTAATGAAGTCCCTCGTGTTATAATGCAGTCTGTTGTTCTTTGTAGCACTCGCTAAGCTTGTTAACAGCTATGAATAACTTTAAAGGTCTTAGTGTGACAAATGTCATGATTAAAAATTGTTTTTTGCACTTTTAGGCTGTATATTACATTTCAGTTTCTTGTGTGTTTAGTAATATAAAGAGTAGCATTCCCTTTTTGTTGTTTTTTCTTGACATTTTATTGCATCTCATTCATTTGTAATGGCCCAGCGATGCCGGCTGTGGGCTGGTAGAGCTTATGGTGGAAAAGCAGAGTTTAGCAGAAAGCAGTTGTGTTCTCTCACACGGCAGTCTGAGCATGGCGTTTTTCTGTAGCCCCAGGGCAGGCAGGCACCCAGCGCTAGCACTGCCCGTGTCCAGCCCCTCCCCATCTGTGTGTCACGAGTCAGATCTTGTTAGAGATGATGGTTCTCTGATGTGGACAAATTGTCACTAAGGGGGGACCTGGAGACTGAGAGACACGGCTTTGGGTATTTTGAGGGGAGAAAGTGTAGAGAAATGTGTGTGCAGAGCAGGACCTGAAACAGCAGAAGGGCAATTCTGGTGCTTTGTCCCCGCCGTGAGGTGTAGAGTATCTCTGGGGTTTCATCCAGCTCCTCTGTTGTCTCGTGTTTAGCTGAATGTTAGTCTGGATGCTCATAGCAGCCAGGAGATCTCAGTAGGTATTTAGCTGCATTTAGTTCAGACAGCAGCAGAGAAACAATAAGCAAATCCCATAAGTCCACGGCGCCACACCGACGAGCCTCTCCTTTGCCGAGGTGTTGATAGGCGTGCCAGTCGTTGCGTTTAATGGGGCACTCGGGGAGACAAAATAACCCCCGGTTCTCTTTCAAAATGCATGCATCAGGTGCAGTTTCTCATTTCAGATCTGCGGCAACCTCCAATAGACTGCCAGCCACTCATTCATGATCTCACACTTTTGTCTCTTAACCTCCTAGGCTCACAATAAGCAGTGCAGTGACAGAGTGGCCCCTCTTTTAATGGTTAACGGGCCAAGAGAGGCCAAGCATCAACACCGGGCTTTGAGAGGAGGCTGGAGAAGCATATGGAGCTCTAAATAAAATTCAGATCAAGCACAATGATAGCTGAGTTCTGCTTTGTGTGTGGACGGCTGGGTGAAAAAAGGGGGCGGAGTGGAAAGTTGGATTCCCATAATAAGATCGTGAAGCATGAGGAAATGAATGTATGGCTCTGTAATGTGGCACGCTATTGATTCTAGAGGAAAATTGCAGCGGCAGTATTATTGTGGGGGGGACATACTCTTCAACTCTGCCCTTTATTACTCCTCAACGGCTGGCTGCAGTGAAGCCTCATCATCCGCCCAGAGTTCTGCTCCTAATCAATGACGCTGACAGATGACAGATTTTCCAAGCTTGCAGTCTTTGTCAGAGGCTGATGATCTGAAAAAGGCTTGGGTGGTAGGGCAATGAATAAGATGTTTAAAGCTCATAAATAAGCCCTCCAAAAGCTGCACTGCTGTGTGTATGTGTGCATGTCTGTTGCAGAAGAAGGGTTGTAGGGGGATATTTTTTCTTTCTTTTCTCCTCCCTCTTTTTTCACACTTGCAGAATCTGCGGCCTTTGAAGGACTTGTGAAGCCGAAGGCATCCCGTTGCTCAATCAAACAGATTAAGTCAGTCAGACAAGCAGCGATCTGTCCTATTCAATAAAGTTACTTTTGTCATGCTGGATCTCAGAGGGCCTCATATATGCATAACACTGGGCTTGGACATGTAACCGTTTTATCACAGTGTGAGCGGGCTTTGACTGGATTTTAGTTTGCTGTTTTTCTCTCCTTAGTCTTACACCATCAACGTAAAAGACAATATTATTTATGGCAAACGCTATTTAATTGTTTTGTTTCCAATATTTTAACATTAACTTGAACGAATAATAAGATTAGAGTTAAAAAACCTTGTGATGTTCCTTAATCCCCTGATCTGTGAAAAGTTGAATAAGTAGTCTAAAGCACGGGGCAACCCAGTAATGAGGACATCTGTTTTCATATGGTCCTTGACACGTAGCACCAGAAATTTGATGTCATCCTGTCCAAACTGGTACATGGCTGGCAGACAGCATGGCATCCTGTGATTGGTTCTGACAAGCCAGTGACAGCTCTGGAGGTGAGGAGGGTGCATGACAAAGGGCAAGCAGAGGATGAGGGGGAACGGCGTCAGGCTATAGGTCTGTTTGTCTGTACGTCTGCCTGTCTTTTCTGGATTCAATAACCCACCCCCTCTCTCTCAACCACCATCACCCCCTCCTTTATAGCATGCTGCCATCAACACTCAACCTCCACCCATGTTTATCAAACCAGTGACACTTCCTTATCTGTAACAGCTGTTCTGCAGAAATATATTGCAAAAACATGTATCTTTATGTATAATATCTAAAATATTGCTTCTATTTAAAAGTCATGGTTCCTCAACCTTCACTCATTTATATAGATTTTATATCAGTATTTAGACCCCAAGGGGACCAGAAGCTGTTGCGATGTTCTTTTATCAATTGCTAAATAGGCCAACCACGGTTGTTTGTGGCTGGTATTATTATTTTAAAGATGGCCACCTGTCATTATGAAAATCAGCTGCTATGCTTTTGTACACAGCTGAGCACTGTGAGAGCCAACAAAGCCTCCTCGACGCCGAGAGTATAACATGTTTTTGGCAGCGAAATTCTCCTTGTCATTTTTTTTCTGCCTCAGACATAAAAGAGAAAGGAATCTCTGTTTCATACATGGGACACTTATTAGTGCTCCTAATGAAAAAGGTTCCCATTTAACACACTGACATGTTATAGCAGCCTGTGATGACTACATCAGGAGTTTGTCTGCTGGGCTCACAAAGCAAATTAGATGGCTGTTTTCTCCTCATGTGGCCAGTCTCCAGTGTGACCTTGCATTAGTGCATATGCTCACAGCAGGGTCACTGGTTTAGGGCATGATCTGTCAGCCTTTGTTTATGAAACGCAGACAGCACAAGCCTGTAAGATAACATATTTCATGCAATTAGTGGTCTGCTGTACAGCATTTCTCTACAGAGTATCAGTAAACAACATATATAATGGCACTTATATTCAAAATGATTATGTTGTCTTTTTTCAATTAACTGCAGAATTAACGTACAAAATGAAAAAAATCTAGTTTATTTTGATGATATGTTGCTTAATTTGCATTTTGACAGAGAAAGATTAGCAAATTCTACATTTGAGAAACTGGAAACTGCAAATGTTCAATTGTTCAACTGTGGATAAATTCCTGTTGGATGAAAACAGTTTAAATGCAGGAAGAATAAATGTTGCCTGCGAACGCTTCTGATAAAGATGTGTTCAGGTTAGATCAGCTTGGTGTTCGCATGATTGAGATGGCTTCGATATGATAGAGATAGGTTGACAGAGTCTGTCAGTGCAGAGTTGGCAGCAGCTCTGACAACAGGCGCCCTCTGACAGTCGCTCTATAAGGCTTGGTAACCAGCCTTTTTCCTGGGAGGTGTTCACTGTCACTGTGCATTGTGGGTGCCTGGCAGCAGTATTTCTCGAGGCTGTCAATCTCCACAGACACTAACCTGCCATGTTAGATTTGACCTCCACTGGGGAGATTACTGTCTCCAAGCTTTAGAGGCATCCTTCATTTTTCTCTGCTCTGTAGGGATACCTGGGAGAGATGAGACGGGAATGCACGCAAGATTTGTAATGCTTAAATGTGACAAGAATATTCTCATTGCTAAAACCAGTACAGCTACTTTTTTTTTACAGTCAACATTTTAACTACTGCCCTTTCTGTATTTTAGAAAATGTATCTGGGAATTGATTTCTGTGATATGCAGCATTACGGGAATGTTAAGTTGCGTAGTAGCACTGCATATCCGTGTTTTTGTGGAGTAGAAATGAGTTTTGGATAAGGACACTGGCTGTGACTTTGATGCGATATGTGTGTGGGAGGCCTCAGAAATGCCTGCTAATTAATGGCGTTACATTATTACTCTCAGCACAACTAGTACAGCAACTAGACAGAATGAGCTATCACTAGGTATATTTTGGGATGTGATAAGTTTTGTTCAATATTCTGCCGTGAAAGAAACAAAATACTTTACTGTTGACTCATTTGGCTCACGATGAATAGATTAATGCTAATGCTCCACTCCTTGAAGTTGATTATACTAATCTGAAGCTATTAATCAGACAAACTTTTGTCATAGTCTCTTAAAAATGTTATATATCCACTACAGCAGCTTTGAGTGATACAACAATTTTCTGCCTTTTTAGGAAATAAGAAACTGAAACGTGGTCCTTAGACTGTATATCAAAGATGGAAGCAGCCACCATGTAATGAACGTATGAGGAATTTAACATAACTACCTCAAGTTATACATTTTGGTTGTCGCATCTTAATCTTTTGAAACTAGGTGTGACCATATTTAAAGGGTTGGTCTGCTAATTCTAGAGGTAGCTATCTTGGTTATCAAGGTTCATACGTTCTTCATTGTGTTGCTAAGTGGGATGCTTTTGGCTAATGAGGCTTAAAACAAAACATTTCTTCATGTTTCAGACCTGAAGCTGTCCATTTTTTATGTACAGTCTGTTGGTGCCCTACAATGTCGAGAACAAACCTGAGTCCTTCCTTAGTTACGCTGAATAGTTTTGGACTTCTGGGGGCTTCCCATGATGCACTGGGAAGTGTTTCTTCCTTCACACACATCTTTTGACTCTATCTGTTTATGCACAACTGTGCACTAAGTCATTCATAATTATGAATTTCTGACTCTCTTCCACAGCGTAGCTTTTGTCCTCTCTCCCTTCCCTCAACTCTAACTGGTCACGGCAGATGGCTGCCCCTTCGTGAGCCTGATTCTGTTGGAGATTTCTTCCTGTTAAAGAGAGTTTTTCCCTCCCGCTTTTGCCAGATTTTTGATAACAGTGGATAGTCTGATTGTTGATGTTTTCTCTGTATTTTTGTAGAGTCTTTATCTTAAATAATAATATAATAACATAAAGGGCTTTGAGGCGCCTGTTGTTGTGATTTGGCACTATGCAGTATAAATACTCAAGCTTTATTGTCATAAAGCTTGAGTACCACAGGTGTTGTTGAACTGATCATCTGGCTCCCTGCTGGCTTGTAGCACATAACTGGCATAAAATAATTCAAGAAATCTTCTCTCAAATACATTTTAGATTAAAAGGATCAGATGCATCTAATTCTGAGTGCTAACTAAGATTGCCAGGAGTTGCTTCTGACTGTTTGCGATAGTAACTTTATTTTATATGTAAAAAAAAAAGTCTTTATGGGATAGTAAGCATGAGATGATCCAACAATGTCAAGAATGATGTGTATCAAAATCATCAAAATTTCACAACGCAGTGGATTTTTTAAGCTAGTTTAAGCTAACTGGCTGTAGTCTTATATTCACTTTTCCCTGCAGGCTAAGAAATCACTCATTGTTTTGTTTTTTGTTTTTTACATTCAGTCTAACTTTTCAGCTCCTATCTGTCTGCTGAAGATGTATAATGTTTGATACTGTGCACGTTCGTCTGCAGTAAATGCAGACTTGCATAATCAGCTGAGAAGGAAGTGACTCTGTTCTGTCCAGTGGCGACTCTGTCAGCAGTGTACCTCCTCACGCTGGTGTCTGTCTATAATTACATTTGAGTATGATGAGCTGTATGTACTACAGGATGTTGATGGAGTTTCTGTGTTCAGTAATGGCCTTTAACTTGAATTATTTGTATTAGGTTGAAGCTTTTACATAGACGCCAGGTGTTTTGTTTTTTTCCCCCCAAACTTAGTTTAACTTCGTAGTAAAATTTGATAACGTACCTTAATGTTGGAAATATTGGAATTTCCAATAACCTTTTTTAAGAAGGTTCAGCTATGCTATCAGAAGCTAGTTCAGCACATAACGATGTTGTTTGAGATGGGCCATCACACATAAATTTACTGCTTTCTCCATTCTTATCGTAAATTGACTGGTGCACTGAGAACGAGTGGTTATACAGTCACATAAAACCCCCAGTTATGACCTGTGTTCTGTTTAGCCCTTGATAGAAACGTGCTGTTGCTTCCTGGTGTATTTCTGACCATGAAAATTATAATATGGAACAAAGATTAGAATAAAATTATCGTGGCCGGAAGGCATTTAACCGCCTTGTTGAGGCACGCTGTTCGGGGTTAGAGGAGGGGGGAAAAAACCCTGGTCCCCAAGAATAATGATAATACATTAGGCTGTGAGCGTGCTGGTATTATTGCTGTACATTATGTATGTTCCATTTATACTACCTCACACAGCCCAACCACTGCTGACGGATAGGTCATTACTTCCCGCACCGGTGAACACTTATCAGGCCCCACTGCTGTTTATGGCCAGAATGAAGAGCACTTGTCAGTCAAGGTCACTGCTTTGTGTGTCCTCTTTAATAGTTCCTTCTTCACAGTTGTTGAACTTTGTATTCTAGCTCAGGCCCCCCCTCTAAGTGGTGAGGGAGATGGGGCAGCTTTATATTCAGGTAGATTCAAGCTTTTATGTTGTGTAGAGGAGCAGCCCTGCTGGAGATGCTTTAGCGGTCTGAGCAGGATTAAATGTTTCTAAAAATGTGAACGTAATCTGAAGACAACAGGAAGCTCAAAGAGATCTGTGTCCAGTAAAAGCAAGCTAGCAAGCTGCTCTTCCATGTTTGTTTTTTGTGTCTGCCGTGTGTGCATGAAAAACAAGAGTGTATGATAAGTTCGGGTGACAGGATCCTAAGAGCCCGCTCTAACTGGAGGGCCAATGCTAATGCATGGCTGGTTGCGTTACACCAGCTAGTGCAGAAATCAGAAGTGGCCCACAGTGCAGTGCAGGCTTTGGCCCTGGGACAAAACCAGATTTTGGTTGCCTTGGTTTTCTTTTAGCCTCAAGTCTCAATATTTGTCATCTCCGCACAAGTTGTATCTCTGTATCTTGTAGCACTGTAGGCCTATAGAGGCAAAGACACTCACTTGTTTATTCAGCTTTCTTAGGTAAAAAGGCTTGCCCCATGGTAATTGTCAATGTTATTTTGTGTTTAGCTCTGATCTCTTTTTTTTTTGTCTGCACTTGTTTTCTGCTCCACAAAAACGGCCCCTTCGAATAAAACAATGAAAAAATCTGTTGTAAATTGTAATCCACACTTTCATATTTGAGTCAGATTGATATTTTTTACCAGTATTGGCTACATCCCAAAAAAAAGAAAAGGGAAAAAAAAAACGCAACTGATGAAACAGAATTTCCTGAAAAGATCTAAGACGAAATCACAGGTGTTACCACAGTGTTGCACCATGCAGGCAGCACTGTCACCAGCAGACTTGCAGTGTCAGATGAAGTCCACACGGATGCAGCTTTTCAACATAAAGAAACTCGATCTGTGGAAACCGACTTTTTTTGTCTCCCTTCACCCTGTGTCAGGACCTCATTTTCACTCCGCTGTCATACTTCCAAACAAGGGGATTTTTGACAAGGTGCTTTTCATTGTCATCGTTTTCCCTGTAAGTCACCCAGCATAATTTACGGTGCTCACCTTCCCAGCCTGTTTCCCCCCCTACAAGAAAGCCCCTCCACAGTCCCACTCCGAGCTGTAAAAATGAACAGTTCCTGTTTCTCTGCTTTGATGCAATGCTGACAGGAGTCACTTTGATATACTTGGGAGTATGAAATTTAGATCTGTCCTGTTTTTTTGTTTTTTTTTCCTTCCCGAGGCTTCATCTTTGCAGACATTGGGAGCTGTCATTTTGCAACACCCTGTGATGTGGGTGACACTCAGCTGCTTTGACAGGTGCTGGACAGCAGACACACTCGTAGACGAGCTGGCAATATTTCTTCAGGTAAAGTGCTGAAATGTGTAAACGAATTATTGATAAATTTATCTCTGCACATTTTTTTTTAAAATAAAGTCACCCTTCTGTTCAGTAAAAAAGTCAGCATTTGATTAAATATCACTAGTTTAGACTGGTTTATTCATATTTAACAACTAAAAATTCAAGACAATTTAATAACCAGCTTTACTCATTTTACAAATCCACGAAGCATCTTTAAAATGCTTCTTTGGACATTCATGAAGATATCAAAATTTTCCAACAGTCTTAATCCTAATGCATGCAAAAAAATAAGCGTTGTGTCCAAGATCTTAAAACTGCCTAGCTATATTACACTTTAAATGTAATCCTTATTTGCACCTAATTTAATATTCATCCCTCAATAAATGAGTCATTGAGCTGATCTGTATAAGAATACAAACTGAGTGATCTTACCTTATTAGCATATTTTTTATGTGTCATAAAAATGGAAGACTTTTCTAACTTTACATTAGACACACTAGTTAGGTGAGACGGATGGTTTCGTTGCAGTGCTATGGTTGGATCTCGGCTGCATGGTGCACTGTGGGAGCCCACAGGGTGTGTGTTCACAGCGTTTCCTGGATTAGACACCTTGGTATGGCCTGTGGAGAGATGTTCATAGTCTGCTGTTCACACAGTCTGCCTGCTACAGCTGAGCTGCCCTTTGCCAACAGGCCTGGAGACAGGACGAACACATTTAGATTCGCATGTCGCAGTTCTCTGTTGTCATTATTTTCCACTCTTTGCTGTTGTAGGTGAGGGTAATTCGAGGCTGAACGATGTAGACCAATAAAAAAGTGTTTCAAAAGTTTTGTTTGTGTGTCCCCTCAGGTGCACCTCTATTCACTTGGTAACATTTGACAGACTTGCATGCAGATTTAAAATATCTGATTAGAGCGCTGGTAGACTGCGTACTGGATAGCTTGGCAGTTTTGTGCCTGATAGCACAGTTCACAGCTTACCAGGCCTATTGTTTCACCACACACACGCACGCACACACAAACATGTTGACATGCTCATCTGTCACTAGGAAAACCGCCACAGGCTGTGGCCTTGGCACAAAGACATTCTCCGAGCTGAGTGAAGATGCTCAGAGCCAAGATGCACCCAGTCAAAATGTTAAGAATTTCACATGCCAGAATCGACAAGCACAAGCGTTGATTTGAGGAGAAATGATGTTGAAGCAGCACTGTTGATACACATGACAAAAAAGCTTTACGGGTTTTTGACAGCTTTAAAAACTCCCTGCTTGGTTGTGTTGTTAGTGCTTTGAAAATCTAAAGAAATAAACAAATCACTAAAAATTATTT
>NW_005187408.1:4860211-4863675 GCF_000239375.1 Pundamilia nyererei
TGCAGGGTGTGGTTAAGAAGGGTTGTTTACTTCTGTGTAGGAGCTTTAAGTAGACATTATTATCATTATTTTGCATCTGTATTCGTTCAAGAAACAGCTGTTGAATTTTGAGCGAGATTTAAAGTGGCAGGGCCTGCAGTTGTTCTTGTTCATTCAGCTAACTTAGCTTTGACATGATGGCTTCTGGCAGAGTTTTGTGCTGAACTCAACATCTGTGACAACTGTCAGCACCACTGACCAGTCCTCTCCATGTCTCTTTCTCTTTTGTGTCTGTATATCCCTCTTCCTCTGTTCTCTGTGTTTTCCTGCCTTCCAGGATTGCCCACTTTCGGGGGTAAAGACCAAAACTGAAAAAGCGGGAAAAATGGGAACCTTTGTTGCCACTAGATCAGTTTCTTCTGCCAGTACCCATCTCCATCACTGCCACATCAGCTGGTCCCAAGGTTGTGAGGTCATCCAAACATCTGGCCCCTCCGCCATGTTTTCTAAGGTCAGTGGGTAGCATCTGTTATAGACCCCACCACCTTCAGTGTCTCTGACAATGAAGATCACGCTGAGAAAACCAGACAAAATACTTTGATCAGTTATAATTGTTGACAGGAAGTAGACCTGATGCGTGTAAACCTGCTGCAATCCATTGCGGTGCTCTGGTAATTTATGAAATAGTCTTGAAATCCAGTGTGTTTGTTCATATACAGTTCTTAAAAAATAAATTAGAGCACCTGCCAGAAAAACAAGAAAACACAAATTTTATAGAAATCTGTAAAAGCTGAAAATGATATTGCTATTTATTAGGCAAGTAATAAACAGGTGTTTGTTTTTCTTTTATCCTAATTTGAGCCGTCACACTGGACTTCTCTGAGGAGTCACAAATTAATCAAGCATGATATTATTTAAGTACTAAGACAAATTTTTCTGATTAGGAGTCCAAGTAAATAACTGTAATTTGACATAAAACAAATAACGTGCCTTATTATTTTTCAGCTTTTTTAGTAAAACTGTAAGTTTAAACACTCATGGATAACAACAACAACAACAATTATACTTTAGAAATAAAAATATCATTTTGATATCTTGAACTCCTCTGTATACCAAAGTAACAGTAAACAGCAGCCAATCCACAACAGAATGCATGAAAAATAAAAGAATAAAGTTGTTGCAGTGACCCAGTCAAGTTCAGACCTCAGCCTGATTGAAATGCTGCGTTGGGACCTCAAAAGAGCTGTGCATAAATGAATGCCTGCAAACCTCAATAGACTTAAGCAACACTCTAAAGAATAGTGGGCCAAAATTCCAAAACTGATAAAGTCATATCAGAAAAAAGGTAAATATTTAAAAACAAATGCTATTCTAAATCACATGCATATGTCTAAAGACAATCTTGAAACAGTCAGTTCAATAACATGACTAGTTCATATTTTTCCTGTTGATTGGCTCTTTGGGATAAGATCTGCCAGCTTTGGTTTCCCACTTGAATTTGTGTTGAGGGTTTTTTTTTTTTTTTGGCGTGGCATTTCTCTCACTCGTGTTTTTGTTAATCAGATGCAGAAAAGTAATCCCATACTGTAACCGAGCCTGTACCCAAGACCTTAAACTTCCTAATGTCACCTTGGAGACGGTGTAGATTTTTCCTTTTCTTTTCCACGTGCTTTCTGAGATCACGCAACACAGTGAGTACTGATTAGGATTGAGTTATTATAAATAGCTCAAAATATGAATGAATATGCATAAATATGAATCACCTTTTTTATGACTAATCATCAGTCTTTTTTCCAGTTCATTTTAGAGGATTTTTGTAAAATAGGAAGGACTGAGCTGTTTATAATTATACAACAAGTCAAAGACACAGAGGTACAGAATGCTTCAAAGACAGAACTTTTAATTTAAGCAATTTTCAAGAGTTAATGTTTTGGTGAAGTGTCTCAAGGCTACAACACTGTTTTAGTAAGCTGCTCTCCACTGTTGACCACTTCATGCAGTATCTCTGTACTAAGTACTGCAATTTGATCCATTGTTTTGGATCTAAGTTATGATTTGGCCTCAGAGCATAATTCCCTACAAAAACAGCTCAGAGATTGGTCACACTAGTTGCATGCCAACTCTTCATATGTGTACATTCAGTGTTATTCAACCTTGCTGAAGTTGTAGTTTAGATCTTAAAGCATTAACTTGCCAGGCCTGTACTATAAAGGTGAATTAAAATTCATAAATTACTTAAAGCTTAAGCCAGTTGCAGTTGTCACATTTTCTCACTCCCAGTTCCTGACACAAGGACACATTCATGCAAATATTGAACTTGTCTACTCCTAGGAAGTCCCTTTCCATGTCCAACATCAGCCATTTGGTAACGATAGAAAGAAGAGTACTGGACTTATCTGTCCTACTCCAGAGCAACATGACCACTGATGTGTTTATGTAGAACCAGGTTTGTGAGGCAGATGATTTGGTGGCATGTAGGCACCTGTCTCTTTGTGTCTGTTCCCAGTGAAGTTTGAGCAGCAGCCGGCGCTGTGATGTCAGGGGCTCTTAGGGGTCAGAACAGGAATTATTGAACAGAGGGTGGCTGACAGAGCGAGCTGGCACTGGGAGCAAACAGATGTTGCAATCATAAAGAAATACACAACCTCTGAATTAAATATGAAGCGCGGGGGGGTTGCAAGAATTGAGCATACTTCTCGACTCTCCGTTACTTGTCCAATCGCAGCAACTTGTTGCAAGTTTAGGAATCACCGATTGGTCGGTGGCCATCATCACGAGAACCAGGTAAATCGGTTAAATTATGCAGGTTTCAAAACCTCGAGGACAGGATGTGACCAAAAAACCTTGGAGGAAAAAAAACATCTTGCAAGAAGACAGCTGTTCAGAACATACTGCAGATTCATTATTCACAAGCAGAGAGTCTCTGGACACAGCATGTTATGTCAAAGTGTTTTAAAGCATTTACGCCACAGTGGCTCAGTGATGAAATCTGTAAAAAAGAGAAGAATCTGACAGAATGTCCTCAGAACATTGTTTTACCACAAGTGTTTTGTTTCCCAGCCATTTTACAGGGTTTTTCACTCACAAGGAATTACAAGTGTGTCTGAATATTTGATGGCAGAAGCCATGGAGACACTTTTGCGTCTTCTTATCTTCGTAATTCTGCAGTTTGCAAGTTGTGCACCGCGGTTCTTTACAAGAAATTAGATTTGTGTTTTACAATTTTTTTTTTTTAGATGCTCATATGTTTAAACTCCATGCACAGTCGCTAGGAGTGTGTTATATGGAGTGTGTGTGTATCATCGCATTGATATACTGTGTTTTATGTGATTTTTAGGGGATTTAAGATTCATTTTAGTAGTTGTCATGTAACACGAGATGTTTCAAGCTCCTCTGTTAAAGGTAACAAGGAATTGTGATTTGAGCCTTAAGTTTCTTTGTCATGTGATGACGTGACTCCCAAAGCCTTAGAAATGGCTTTGTAA
>NW_005187408.1:4864271-4927586 GCF_000239375.1 Pundamilia nyererei
GTGTGTGTGTGTGTGTGTGTGTGTGTGTGTGTGTGTGTGTGTGTGTGTGTGTGTGTGTGTGTGTGTTTTTATCTTTAAAGTGGATGGCCTCCTGCCAGTTGGGCCTACTCCGAGTGCCGCAGTGTCAACAGTGACGAGAAAGGGCCAGAGGGGTGATGTAAGTATTGATACACTTCTTGAAATCACTTTGTCACCACCAGACATGCCAGGCTGCTGAAGTACCACACAACAGCAGGAAGATGATTGTGAATTCTTGGCAGCAGGATGAGGGATGCCATTAAAAAGGCAAATGTGATTAATTTTTAGTGAGAACGCTCTCATGTTGGCGAGTCAGTGAGGTCGGGCTAAAGGGATGTGACACAGAAATTACTCCTCCCACTGCTCCTAATGTGACTCGTCATTCTCAAGAAATATCTTGGAAATGGGAAGACAAAAACACTCTCATCCAATAGCCTATTTGTTCAGGGCTTTTGTGGCAGGAATCTGGCTCGATAGCACAAAGAAAATCCATTGCTCATTGTAGATCACTGGCTATTTAACACACGATCGAGGGAGATATTTGATACGTCATCATCCTGGCCCGTTTAGTTTGTCTGTTTTAGTTTGTTTAAAAAGAGAAAGAAAATGAAATGCCTTTTTCTGTTCCAGTACTGTGTTTTTCTGTAAACCTGTTCGAACTAAGACTCCCCCTCCTCACCCCTGTGGAGTGACATTTTCCAGGTGACACAATGGCGTAGGCCACACTTAATCTGGACCCCTTTATAAACACGGCGGGGCTGCGGCACCTCCACCGCTGCCTCTTGTCTCTGTCTGTATAAGCGCTAACAACAAAAGACAGGACACAGGTCACGTTAAAGGTTATGTCCTTTTCTGTTTCATGCAGTTTTAGACAAATGATTTTTACAACTTGAATTCATGTAATTATTGATATGCACAGCAGAGAAAACCGCACAAGTCTTCTTCATTTTAGTTATGTTGTGACTTTTTCAGACTCCTCATCATCAGTGGGTTTTTTTTCCACACCAAAAAACCTAAATAAATTGCTTGATACATTTTTTTAGTAAGAAACCCCCCCCCCCAAATAACTGCTGAATCTAGAAAATATGGTACAAATTAAAACTCATATTTTCACATTAATATTTAATTTTTAAAAAATTCTGGCAATTATTTCATGCTTTAGAGTGTTAAGCGTTAAAGTACAACAAATTCATGTGTGTTTAGGGGTTTGCGTGTAGAGGCAATGAAAAGCAATATTCATATAAAGTGGTGTTTATAGAGCTCTATAGAGGTTTATATGAAGCCCACAATATCTTTTGCCTGCCTATGTGCCTTTTTAGAGTTTTATGCTTCTTCATGTTCCTCAAAATGACACAAGAGAACCACAACAGCAAAGTTATGATGAAAAAACACCCCAAAACAACCAGCTAGAAGTGGTCTGAACCACATATAGCTGAGAGACAGTCTGTGTACTAAAATTACGCTAAAGATTGATCTTTTTCATATTTAGTCATAAGTCATTTATCTATTTTTTATTCAAAAAATGGCAAAAGGATGAAGGTTCTGAGTCTATTTAGCCTCAGTGTTTATAATTGAGCTATAATTGATTCCCCAGACATCCATGAATAGAGAGCCTCAGAGTGCTCAGTCATAAAAATTACACTCTGCATGTCTTGGAAAGATGAAATTGTAAAACGTTCCCCAAAACAGAAGTGTTTCTTTTAAAATTGCCAGCTGCCCTCGCTGAAAACGAAATATCTTCTGAGTGTTAAATCGATTATAAAAGTCACAAGCCAGCAGAGATCACAATTGCTTAATCCGTTCTCGCTTGTAATCTTGGATTAGCCCTCGGTTTACGTCTCCTCAACAGAAAATAACAATCCCACTGCACACAGGCCAGCAGGACAGTCAACTGCACACCGTGCTGTAGTTTACTTAAGGTGGAAAACTGCTCACGTTCTTGTATCCCATTACCATGACCACCTTGAGATAAATGGCTCTTTCTCCCTTCTGCCATAAGGTTTTATATCAAACGACATGTGTTGAGTATCTGACTGCAGGTTATATTGTTGCAGCGGAAATAAAACAATCACTTTTGGAGTCGTTTCAAGGCGCCTGCATGCGCTGTGTAACTGCTGGCCGACCTATACGCACAGTGTTTATAGATGTAGGGAAGAGGACAGTGGCAGGTGACAGGTTAACTCTGCTGTGTAAATTCCTGGGCCGTGTATGATGTAGCCTGTGATCCTGCGGTCCTTGATTAGATCTGAGCCAGTAAATATCCTGTGATTAATCAAAAGGGCTTGTTCTGTGTGTAGCGTCCCTGTGTCACCTTCACAGCTGGGTGGCAGGGCCGCTGTGTTTACCGCACTCCACTTCCATCCCTTCAGACCTCATCCTTATTTCATCACAGCCCACAGAGGGACGACTTAAAGGCTCCTGCAGCCCTAGTGCTGCGGACATGGCTGGCATTATAATCCAAGATAAAAACTGAGATATTGTGGAAGATTTTTGTCATCTAGTGAGCAAAATGTGCAGGTGTATAATCTCCACAGTGAGGCTGTGTCCCGCTGTCTAGTATGTTACACAAATGTAGAAGTGGGAATTGTAAAAGTTTATTTTTCAATCTTTTTTAGCTTTCTGTAGTTTTATTTCTTCATTATTATGATTGGCACTCTATTTTAAGTTAAACGCAGACGGACACACGCACGTTTCTGGGATTGCAGAGCAAAACACAAGTACCGTTCATCTCTTGTACTCTCTGCTCTCGACCCTTTAAAAAGAAATATATAAAAAAGTCTTTATTCTAGGCAACACAGATGGGGGAAGCGAGTCCAACATTGTGTTTTATGATATTTGTTGACAATAAGAAATATAGAATACCACCATCCTTATCCTTTAACTACAAAATAATTAGCACTCAGACCGAGAATATCCCCTGGAAACAGCTTTGCTACAGGCTCGTTACATCCATGAAACATGTTCAAATGAAGGCCAACATGATAATGGGTGATTATAGTAATTAATAGACTGAACTAATTACTTTAGCCAGTTGAGATTCATTTAATGCTGAAGAGTAAGTGGTGTGTGTTTGAGTGGAGCCTACCCAACTGAAACTGACTCATTTCTAATTAATCATACTCCTCTGCTTCCTTACAGTATCTTTAGCGTTGTCTGATAACTGGTGTCACTTTAGTTAGCTCCTGTCTGTTTAAAAAGAAAAAAAAAAACAGTGTGGTCCTCACAGCATCTTCTTAGGCACTATTTTATTCCCTGAACAGCTCACTTGGAAAATCCGTCCTGATGTCCTGACTTGTCCGTGGAGCATGATTTCACTGATTCCTGCCCCCCTTTTTATGATGACTCCTTGATTGTCATCTGAAGATGGTCTGTGGGACATGCATGTCATGTTAATAAAGGCATTAAAACCCATGTATCCCTCCACCACAGAACAAAGTCTGGACCTGTCCGCGAATATAGATCTCTAATTGCTTTTGCGTGGTGGTGCAGCAGAATTGTGCTTCCCAGATGTCACGTCTGCCAAACCCCGGTGCACATCACTGTCAGCGGGCCTGAGAAATCTCCCTAACAAGCTTGTGATTACATAAATCTATAGCTGCAGTGTCGCCAAAGAGACTGAATAACTTTCAAGGAGACTTCATGTTTGATGTTCCCGGGCTTGATTGCAAAGAGGAAAAAAAGAGAAACCCTTTATATTGGGAATGTGTCCAAACACTCTAGGTTTGCTAATTTTGTCATAGTCAATTTTATAGCATGGCCGTGAGAATGGGTGGCGATGGAATGAAGTTTCTGAGTGCTTTGCAAAGGGGCGTGAGTGGGTTTGACAGGCCACTGAAATATGCTCCGCTCTACCTTATTTCATTACAGCAGCAGGGGCTAAAAATGCAAATCTGGGGTCCACTCTCAAGAGGTTGTTCGAAAAGTGACACGTCAAACAACTGGCTTCGAGTGGCAGACAAAACCTTACATTAATGTTTCATCACTGAGCTCATATTTTGATATCTGATTACTACAGTGGCTTTTCAGGCATTCTCAATAAATTCTCATTTTCAATAAAGCTATGCTTTCCTCCAAGCAACTCTCTAAAGCCATTGTTTGGATGGCCTCGCCATTTACTTCCACGTTTAATATGGCAGAAATCCTTGGTCATGAGAACAGTAACCATATCCTAAACACAGAGACTGATAGACCAGATCCGTCTCATGGCCTTCTCTTAAGGGGTGATGAATTGGCTTAATGGGGACCACGCAGCCACACAGAGGGAGGCGTGAGAGGAGGTATTTAATGACATGATTTTATAGCCTATCAGCACTGTCATACCTCAGCTGTAAGCTGAATGTCTTTTTTTCAGTACAATAATGCGGTTTGAATATATGCCACGTTAAACACACTTACGCAGAACACTTCAAGTGCTACCATGTACTTGTGCAAAAGTTTTTAGCCACCCAGCATATTTTTTATATTTTGCTTCAAAGGAGCCAGACTTTCTTGGATTTTTAAGGTGGTTTTCCTGAAGGTCTTTCAAAACGTTTCTTTGGAGATTGGCAGCTTTTTCTCGAATTTTCAATTCAGTCGTTGTACCTGACTATTTTTAGAGGATTGATTTTTTTTTTTCCAAATCCATGTCCTATGAATCATTCAGGCATAAAAAGGCACCTAACTCAACGTATGAACCAATGTTGTGTCTAAAAATAACAGACAACTTAACAAAGAACCAATAAACTGCCATAAAACACATAATTTGTTCCCATTTCTTTATTCAGAACTTTATAAAATACCAAAGATAACCCAGTTTGAAGGTATAAAATTGTATTTTTGTGCCAACAAGTTGATTTCCCAAAGAGCTTTTGGCTGGAAAATTGGCATATCTCAGCATGGTGTGCAGTGTGTCCTTAAAAAGTTTGAGGAAACAGGACAAGTGGCAGAACTTAAAAAAAACAAAAACTTTTCCCTGAAGCCTCCTCAGACATGGTCACAGGAGAAGGGTGGGCGTAAAGGAGCCGTTCTTAAGGAAGAGGGAAAGGCTTGAAGTGCGCCGCATTACACAAGAACTGGACTGGAAATTATTTGCAGCAGGTCTTATGGAGTGATGAATCCAAAGTTTCTTCAGCATTACTGAAGCAGTGTAGTATCATCTCAACAGAGAGCGAAACAAAAGCCTGCCAACATCTAAAGAGGAGCTTTGAATGGGATTCAAGAACTCCAAAGAACTCTTCCTGAAGACTTCTTAAATTATAAGAAAGCTGCCTAAGAGAGTTCAGACTGTGCTGAAGAGTAAAAGTATTTAAGGAAATTATTAACTTTTTCATTAGAATTGTCTTTGCCTTGTATTTGGTATTACCATTTGTGTTTATATGTTTCACTGCACCTATTTCCCATTTTCTTAGTAACATATAAATAAATGAGAGGTGATTAAGACTTAAGACTATCAGTATTTGGCATCAACAGCAAAGAAAATTTAAAGACCACTTTTTTTTGGATTACATGTGCTTTTTTTTTTATATGAAGTTTAGTAGTTTAGTTACCATCGATATGGAACCAGTTTTATTTATTTACACTTGTGCCAGTTCCAGCTTTTTGGCAGCACTGGCACCATGCTGGGGGTTTCCATGTTACCACTTTCTGTATATTTTAGTCAGACCAAAGAATTAGTGGGATTTGTATCTGTACATAACTTGGGTGACCCTCTTAGTTGTCCTCTGGCACTATTGTAAATATATATGGTCATGAAATTTGGTCTGAATAACAGCTTTGATGGTTCTTTTTTATTCATCCAGCACAAAACAAAATAATTTGATCATGACCGAATCCCTGCCAAACTAATAACATTTGCATCAGCCCTAATGTACTTAGTGCTAATTTGTTGGCCTGCAGACACACCGAAGTCAGTCGCCAAACACAGTCAACACCTGCTTAACATCCACATGTTAGCATTGTTACCGTGAACCGGTTTGAATGCTCCCGTGACTTTAGCTTCAGCTAGTGCCTCACAGAGCAGCTCAGTTCTTGGACTTTACAAACCACGCAGGTAAACAGGTGTAGGGATTTTCCAGGCCGCTGGGAAGACACGTATATAAAAATACTTTTTATTTGAAGCCACTCCAACAAGCACCCCAGAAGCCGTAAACAGCGCGTGACAGGTGAGACCCATTAGGGTGATATTCTCCTTGAGTATTTAGCAGCCTGTTTTCACACAACTCATTATTCCTGATAAATTAGCTGGCTGATGATAGTGCTATGTTGTAATTTGTAAATGAGTGGGGTGCACCTGTCAGTAAGGCTCATTTGCTAATAACGAGCATCCACTAAATAAGTAACAACCCTCCTAATTTCAGTTGACTCCTTTACCGTCTGCTTTGTATTATTTTGCCGTTTTCTTTTGCTGCACATTAATTCCTTCTTTGAAAATGTGTTCCCAGTCAAGCCTCCGTCTCTCTTTGCTTCCTAGACTCACATGTGAATTATTCCAGTTCATTGTTTGCTGAACTGGTATTGATGATCATTTCATATCCTTGATTATGTTGTTCGTTGCATTTTATTTTGCTTTTATTCATAAAAAGAGACAAAAAGATGATAGTCAGTGAAACATAAACATGGCAGTACACGTTGCTTTTTTTCTTGCAGAACTTCTTTTCTTTAGTACTGCAAATAAAGATTCATAAATATATTCAGGAAGGCTTACTACTCTGTCTCTGCGTGAAATATCGATATATATTTTTAAATATACCATCAGATAAACGGACTGACAGATATTTTTGCCTCAAATATGGTAAAAGTGTGCAAATCTTAAAACCTTAAGGGAAAAACGAGATAAAAGGAGCACCGAGGTTTGGTGACTGGTCACCCATTAAACGATATTACCCTGTTACTTTGCAAAGGCTTCCTCCTAATACAAGACAAGGGGGTATGTGACCTTCAGCTATTAAACCAGCCTGTTAATTGTCTAATAATAAAATGTTTTTATTGTACAAACCCTCTTTTAGTGTAATTGAATTTCTGTCTGCCTTTCGCTCATCTCACTTTTATTTCTGTCTTTTTTGCTGAGGCTGTGAATCCTCGCTATTACTGGTTATAATGACGGCATAGGAATTGGTTCTCCGGGATCGCCACATCTATCCTCCTCCTCACTCGTCTCCCCGCAAACTTTACATTTAAACCACTCTCATTACAGCGCAGATTACAGAGGCTTATTGGTCCTCATTAGAGCCCACTGATCCTTGGCTGGGCCCATGTCCTAACATCTTTTAATTAGCATTCTGGAAATCTAATCAATGTAATAACTCAGATTAATCTCCCCTTTTGCACTTATTTTCTCACACTCTTTTATTTCAGGAGGTTCTTGGCTCGAAGGCTCAAAGGCTGAGAGATTGCGGTCTGTTTTCTGAAGCTGCCAGGTGTGTGACATGAGAGTTAAGGAGACCTTGAAGTTTTTATATTTGAAGGGCGAACAGGATCATTTCATGGATTTGACTGAATTTATTGAGCTTTGATCGAACAAATTACACTTAAAATGCAAACTAGACCTCTCAAATGTAAATACAGATTGTTTTAAATGTATGTTTCTCTCCATATAAGGCTTGCAGTACTTTGGAAGGACATGAAAAGATTTAAATACCTGGTAGTGACAGATGTTGACAGTGGGCCATGAGTTTTTCCTCTAAATGTGCTGTAAAGCTTTCACTCCCCAGCCAGGCTCTGTGCTGTGATACGAAGTGAAAGCCAAGGCGGAGTTTGGCACTGGACGGCCATTTTGTGTCTGGTCTGATGCATGGTTTCACTGGGTGTCACTTTGGCTTCATATCACAGTCAGTGGTGGCGGCGAGCAAAGCTGCAGGTCTCATTAGAGCATGTTTACTGCTACAGTTGCAGGGAGTGCAGGAAAATAAAATTAAAAAAAAGCCAAACAGGGAAGAGTTTAAATGTTTATGAATGAAAATTCAGGTCCTGGATTATTAAATGATAATGTTGCTTTTAAAAGTGTAACACCTTAAAAATGAACACAAGAATCCATTTCGTCTGGCCGTAATAAAGTAAAGGACAACTGCATTTAGGCCATCGTGACTGGCATCCAAGTAGGAGAAATCCAGTGTCTGACAGCCCGGTACTCACACACCTTTGTGTACAGTAAAGCACCGTTTCTATGCCAGGTATCCAGGGCAGACATTTTGGCGCAGCTTTGACCATACAGACAAAGACGCCAGGGTGTGATGGGACACAGACCTGCCATTTCCCAGCAGCACTGGCATGCCTCTCACTGCAGAATGATGAATGATTGCACACGCATGTTGCACATTTTCTCATGCTCCCTTATAACACATACACACTCGATCACATGCACACTTGCAAAAGCCCCATAACAGCCCTCCTGGTCAAGTCAACGAGGCATTGCATCACACACATACACACTCTCTCTCTCTCACACATACATATAGATGCACACACATGCAGACAGGCATCCTCACTGTAGTGCTGCAATATTCAGCGCCAGGTGTAGGAGGAAGGGGGAATAAGGTTGTGTTTATTAGCAGCTCCCTTGGTGTTCTCTAAATTGCCTTGTTTGCTCGGCACAAGCACACAAACAGATGCTGTCCTCTCTGCTCTGGGTAATTCTTGGGGGGTCTCTGGGTACTTACTGAAAGGCCCACCCGTACCACACAAGCAGCCTCGTATGTGGTGATGCATACGGTTCCTGCATGCAAACACACACACGTCAGACCAGTCGATATTAAAACAAACAAACAAACAAAAAAACTACACATTTGTGTGGTAATTTTTCACTGACATTCAGAAGTACAGTTTGATTTGTGCAAACAAGAAGACATTGTCTCTCCGGATAAGTAATTGCAGTATCGCCGTATAAGCAAATCTCTCTCTGTGCCTAACCTCGCAGTGGCACAATTTCACTCTTATTAAGAAAATCTGCATTTAGGAGGGACCAATGCTATCAGTCGAAATTAATCTGCTTTGACTGATCCTTAATGTGACCACAGTCATCGAGTAATTATTGTCTGGATGGCTGTGCACCAGGCTCATAACTGCCATCCTCCTTCTCCTCCTCCTGCCCCCCACAAAAGGGGCTAGCCTTGGTGTGTGAATCCCTCAGCAGCGGGCTGGTTACAGTGGGTACGGCAGGCATGTCATTAAGCGCTTGATCAGTGAGTCGTGATTAGCCTGCCCTGTATTATTGTGATTAACGTCTATCCAGCGGACGACTGTCCCGTTGTCACCAGTGATACCATCTGAGATCCTGAGATTCTGGGGTGAAGGCCAGTGGAGGAACCTGGTAGTGTGGATACACAAATCTGCTCGCTTCAATGAAGGCTGCTCCTCTTAAATGCACACGCACCAAAAAAAAAAAACAAACAACAAAAAACCCCACACACACCCTGTCAGTCACGAAAACGAATGCATTTAACGAGTGCAGCACTCTCTCCCCGTGCAGCTATGTTTTGTCTGTGTGTCTTCTCTGATTAGTTAACCCACTACCTCTTGTGCAGCTTGCATGCTCTATAGCATTTCCATCAGGCCACATGCCTTTTGTCTGCGTGCGCGCTGAAAGACAAAAACCTCCTCTTCCTATTGTGCTCCATTTCTCTCTTTCATCTCGCACTTCCTCGACCAACAAAGTCGATTTGACCACGGCTGATTATTGTAACGAAGGCAGTCCAAGAGAATATGCACATTCTCACTGTACGTCAGATTCGATCACAGCAAGGGGGGGAAGCCTCGCACTGACCCACGTCTCTTCCCCTCAGACAACTGGCTGCTTACACAGAGGGAGCTTTTGAGAACAGGCGCTGTGGACTGAACTGCAATTGAAGTCTCACTTATGCGGCGCTAAGGACACGGAAAGACAGTGGGAGGAAATTGTTTTAAATTAGGAATTGATATAAGAATGTGGCAAAAAGAAAAAGAAGAGGAAAACTAGTGCTAAACTGTGCCACGCGAGAAACGGAGATCAGACTACTTCTCTTTTTGTGCATTTTAAAAGCAGCTAAATATATAAATACTTAATATAGTTCAGATGTATTCCCTGTAGCTTGGATTTCATGGTTTTGTTTTTGTTTTTTTTTATTCCCAAAAGTTTCATTGAGCTTTTTCTTCACGAGCCCCTGTATGCGTGTTTCATTTCTTTGTAATTACTCACCTAAACCCAGACCCTCTTCTCGTGGCTCTTGTGCATCCGCCGGTGGAAAAGAGTCAGTTTTGATTACAAAGTAAACGCTGCGGCATCAGACAGGGGGGTTACATGCTGATATGCATTCTATCAGGATGATTTATGCAAATTATGCACATTATTCCCGCAGGAATCTCTCTTCTGAAAGTGCCAGGATAAATTGCCGGAAATTAGCCATAAAATTCACTGTGCAGGGAGTGTGAGGTGAAGGCCGCCAAGGAGCCAAGGACATTGGGCCGCCATGGTTACGCTTGGCCTGGCCTGCCTCCCCCATGCTTGGCATTCATGGCTGTTAAAGACCTCTGCTCAGACAGATATACTGAAGCCTGGAGTGGCACTCAGCACATCAGGAAGATCAGCCAAGCAAGTGTTACACTAACGGCGGGGTTTCATGCTCTAGTAACGTGACAGATTTTTCAAAGGGAGGGAACGAGATTGTTGGTTTATTCTTCCCACGTTTTAGGCTGAAACCCACTTTGTAAATTCTTCTGTGTTCCTAGAAAGTGGCAGCGCGTTATCATTGAGTAGCTGGCCTCAGATCCAGTCACCGTTTGAACTGTTTTATGACTGAATTTATGCCTTTGTTTGCTATATAGCTGACCTTGCTCATAGTGCATCCTAATCTTCAGATTACACTCTAATCAGAAACCTGTTCAGCAATCAGGTGATGAATTGTTGTAGGAACAGCACATAAATAGGTGGTTGTCATTATCACAACACAGAATTGAGGTTGTATCAGGCAATGTCTTCTTTATAGCGCTACACGCCTCCCTATTGGTCAGGCCTTTCATTTGTCTCGTGATCGGCGTGTGTATGGGAGGGAAACAAAGAAAAAGTGTGTGTGTACATTAAATGAGAAGCGAGTGACTCTCGGTGTTATTGTGTCTTCCTCGTGTCTTTATTTCAGTGTGAAAGCCAGAGTTAATGAATATGAGAAAATGGAGATGAAATCCACCTCGCCTTGGCTTTAATGAACCCTGAGAGGGTCACGATCTGCATATTGAGCAGGACGAGCAGGATCTGTCTCTCTCACAGGTGAAGTACACAAAAACCATTGCAGTTTCACGTTTTAGTTTAAATCCTTCACTCTTTTTAAGGTTTGCATCGACGTGGCTGAGTGCAGCCGAGCGTGGTGCTGTTAACATAATCCAGAGCGGCCGCTCGGGTCACTGTTAGTTCTCCATCCGCTCTAATCAAGCACATTATCTCGATGTTAAGGTCACATAAATGGAAAGTTCACAGCTGTCGGGGAAGCTTTGACCACTGCGCCACCGGAAGTTAGTTTTTGACGTTAAAACGATCGCATAATCTGTAAATTCAATGAAAAATAAATTGTTTCTTTTATCAAGACGTGTGGATAACAAGTAGTTTCTTAATAAAATCAACACGCGCATGGAAAGCACACCAAAGCTCAAAGTATATTTCAGGCAACGGCCCCATAAAACGGCATCAAATCGAGTGAATTGCCTCCCAACGGCGTTCATAATTTGATTTATTTGGCACAAATATTTGAACAATGAATGCACTTCACTTCATCGCCTGTTCTTGTTTGTTCAAGCCACAGAGTAAATTGTTTTTTGTCTTTTTTTTTCTCTTCTGGAATAAACAACCTGTACAGCAACAAAGAGCCAGTGCTGTCCACAACAACAACACGGCCACCACCAAATTACTGTGCTCAGCCATGACACAGTTTAATCCCAGCGGAATAAAAGAACATCAGATTACGGCAGAAAGACAGAGCCATCGGTAAACAGGGATTAGGAGATTGGGGCTTTAATCTGATTAATATGGAGGCAGTTGGAATATTAGAGATGTTACTCAACTGTTGTATTCCAGATGAGGGAATAATCACACTTTGCTACGTCATTTATTGTGCCCTGTTAGAACTTTCAGAGCTAAACGAGCTGCCATATGTTTACCTGACCTCGAGGCTGCCTCCGAGATAAAAAAACATTTGCGATGTAATGAATTAGGAGCTCGTTAGGTGAGTGGGAAAACAGTTAGAAATATGCAGGAAATTCTGAATGTTATTGCACCGAAAGTGGTCTAAGTCGGCGTCAGTATTCTTTATATTTACAGATATAAAGCAGCTCAGAGTTACAACAAAGCATCTCTAAATAAAAACCTTTATTACAGTTAAACAGCTCCTTCAAGCATCAATGTTTAAGTATTATAATAGGGATCGTTTCTGTTTTGAAAGGAAAGGCTTAGTTATAGCATTAATCTGTAAGATCCACACCTGGTCTTGTTCAGGGCAACCTTAAATCAAATGTGGTGTTTATCTTCCTGCACACCAAGAATGAGTAGATGGATTTGGACATTTTTTTAGCTCCTTAAAACAACCCTATTTGTGTTTTAAAGGTGGTAAGCATGTATTTAATTGTTGTAAAGATTTGGAAATATTCAGCAAGTTTGGACGGTTTAGCCTAAAAACTGCATTCAGTATTCCTTGTCTAATAAGCAAAGTTTCTAATAAAAGTGCTATTGGAAAGATTTGTAGCTGAAGTTCAGAAAAAGCTCAAGTAAATTTCTCAAATGTGATAATGGGCTCATCTACGAAGACTAGCTTCATATATCGGCCCTACAGTGCATCTGATAATGACGGTTTCACTGTTAAGAAGTTCAAATTTGTACTACTCAATGTAAGCAGTTTACCTCTTTAGCTCCACAGTTCTATTAGCCGGCATTGCGTGCACCAACAACATTATGCATTGCTATCAGTGGCCTGACAAAAATGAAGTACCGCCCAGCAGTTGATTTGGTGCCTCAACCAGTGCAGCACATATATCTTTATACACAGCGTGTGACACAGCATGGATGAATCCATTGTCAGAGTTTTGCCAGCTACTGATATGAAGGAGACATTTCAATTTGGCGTACTTATGTATATTTTTAATGTTTATCATCTTTAGCATACACAGCAGCTGCGTTATGAACGAGCGCCCTGCTGCCCACTGATATGGCAAATTGGACATTTTATAGTTTATGAAAGGGGTGGGTTTTTTTGTTATCTTCCAGTTTTATTCGTCAGTCCCGATTCCCACTGTAAATGCTTTAAAGACAGATGCAGCTTTATTAGGCTTTTGGATAAAAGCGATGTTCCCTATTATGACTTGGTTGGTGGCCACTTTAAAAAAAATGGATAAAAAAGAAGAAGCAGCTTGAAATCCTCCCATTTTTTTCTGTTTTCATGAGGCATCTTGGGGCTCTATCGCTGCCCGGCCAGCTTAACATTTCAGGCACCCTTGTGTGTACATGACATTTCACCTACTTGTAAAAATGGCTGAAATACCAAGTATCTAGCAGCTCCCTTATCAAGAGGATCACGGAGACTTTCGATTATTCAGTTTCTTACTTTTTCTTATACAAACCTGCTCCTCATGTTTGCTCTAAAATTGTCCTCTGCCTTTACATTGATATTTTATGCTGTTGTCTGTTTTCCTTTGGATGCTGTGTTCTGTTTTATGCACCCATATGGCTCTGTCTCATCCCTGGGGAATCTCCTCTTATGGGCTAATGTGAATATTAGTATGGGTTAAATGCTCCACTCATTTATGCATTAATGCATATTGCATAATTAATATTTTTGTGAAGTCTCATTTTCAAACAGCAGCAGGGGGAGAAAAAAAAGCCTCATCTCTGTGTTCAAACTACAGTAAATAAATAAATAAAAGCTTAAATCCTGTAACGTGAGTTGCTGACAGGATTTTCACTCCAGAGCTGTTTTGATGTCTCCTGATTATTTCCAGTCTTGATTAAGGGCTCTTCTGTGAAGATTCAAGGCATTCAGGGGTGTGATGGGATTAAATGGGACACTGTAATGACCCTGTTGTCAGAATGGCTCATCATACAGACACAAAGCTTAGATTGGAGACTAGTAAAAATAAAATAAAATAAAATAATAAAATCAGAAACCAGCATTGTTAACACATTTTCATATTTGTTTGCTTCTATGTGGAAAAATGTGGAAAAATGAGATAAAGATGCAGGCTTTTGGTTAAAATTATTAGGATAAAACATTGAGCATGTTACATTTAAAGAGAGGTTTTTGGTGTATGGCTCTGCAAGCTTGAAGCTTGTTTGACGATTTCAAATGAAAGCTGTGCCTAAAATATCACAGTATCCATCTACAACAGAAACATTTATTGGCAAGACGTTTGCTGTATTGAATTTAGTTGATTGTATTAAAAAGTTCGGGGAAATCTGTGGTGCGAAATGATCGGTGCTAATTCATGGTCTGAAATGTGAAGTCTGTGGCCTCTGTCCATGGTGCTGAAGCTTTCACGATATTTACCCTGACTTTTAGGGGGGGGAGATCGTGGAGATTTAATGCTAGATTGGCTTTACTGTTTCAAAAGCATTTCCTTATCAAATTGTTTTCGATGTGGACAGTGAAGTGAGGGGGACGAAGCTTGAGTCGATCGCGGAGCAGCTGATGGTTGCGTTCTAAGTAAAGACACCAAATTGCGGCAATGAAACAGTCTTAATTACATTTCTTAATCACAGTGTGGAGGTCTAATTGCCTTAACGATCTGTTTGATTATGCGAGGCCAGGTATTACTGCCGGCAGTTTTCATACACACTTGTTTTCGCATTATCATATTATTACACACAGGCGTGGAAATTGTCTCAACATCCACAGTAAGGGTCATCAGAGTGTGTGGTTTTTTTTGTTTGTTTTTGGGGTTTGTTGTCTTTCTTTCTTTTCTCTTTTTTTTCCTTTTAGTCCGTGGAGCACAAACATCTTAATGTTGCCCTGAAGCTACGTTCGCCCACCCACGTCTGGCCTTCGTTCCCAAGACTTAAGACAAGAAAAGTTACCGGTTTTGATGGAGCAGAAAATTGTTAAGCATTATTTCCCCTCTCTGCTTGACACCTGGTGGGAATGCAGAGACTGACAAATGAGAGCTGCATCGCTCCTAGAACAGAGAGGCTCTAAAGTTATCCTTTTTTAAAAAAAAATTACCCCCCCCCCAAAAAAATAAAAATCAACAAGAACAATTAACAGTTAAAGGCAGCTCGCTCTGATTCCACGTGCGCTACACTTCACATGAATAATCAGATTTTCTTTTTCTGTTGTTCAAAATATTTTAATAAAGCTTTTCAACACTGAAATACATACAAACGGCCCTCCTCTGCTCTTATAATAACTAAGGTATCTACAATAATCCACAGCCCGACCTGACAACGCGAATAATCTGAAGACCTCAATCGTCATGTTTCAAAAGAAAACAAAAATACAAGAAAAAGAGAGACGACAATGTGCAATGCAAGCAAAAAATATCCATCATAGATATTCAAATGAATAAATTACAAAAGCACATCGAAACACGTGATAAGCTTCAATTCAGGATTTTAACAAAAAGAAATCTGGATGTTTATTATATGACAGTGCCCCCTCACCCCCAAAAAGAATTGCAATAGGCGTGCGCAACGATTAACAAGTGTCTAAAATTAGCACATAAACATCTGACTGATTCAACCTCTTAACTCGCTGTTTCGTTTGACTTTCCTTGCTCATAGCATTCCACTTGCTCAGCAGAAAAACTTCGTGAAAGCAGGCCTTAAACCAAAAAAAAGAAAGAGCAAAAGTCTCTGACTTGAATGGAAAGAAAACCGTGAATAAATGAGAAAGCAGCAGAGAGTGAGTGTGGACTACCGCTTCGACAAGATGTCCATCTACTCAAGTGGAAAGAATCGCAAGTTGTCAGGTCACCCAAATTTCCAAAAGTGTCCATCACAGAGCAAGTGATCAACAACTCACTCAAATCAACACTTGCAGCCATTCTCACAGGCCCTACTGTACGTCTGTTTGGTCTTCACTGTCATTCATACCAGCACTTTAAGGATGATTTATATTCACAATCAAGTAATGTTTGAACAAAAAAAAGCGCGTTTTAATGCATTTAGTAAATATCATAAAAGTATTCGTCGCCATTACTTTTTCTTTTTTTTTTTTCCTTTTTTGTCTCTAGCCTACTGACTTCACTGGTTTTCCTCTCCAAAAGTGTCCTTAAAAGTGGGTTCTTCTTTCTCGTGTGCTTCTCGGAGTCTTTGTCAGGCGCGTTAAGGCTTGTCAGTGCACTGTTTGCAGAGGCTGGAAGTGGCATTGTTGAACAGGGCACATTTATCGGGGCAGGAGGACCCGGCCACTCCGGTGGGGAAGGGGTATCCACCCGGTTGGTCATACGCGCCCAAGCCGGGAGCTGCGAGGGCAGTGGTGGCCGGTATGGAAGCGGCAGAAATGGCTTGGCCCTGGTTGAGATACATCACTAGCCTCCTCATCTCTTCCAGCGCCTGTGACTGCATGAGGATGTAGTTTTTGGCGAGCAGCAAAGTGGCAATTTTGGAGAGTTTCCGCACTGACGGGCTGTGCGCGTAGGGGATGACCGCTCTGAGCTCATCCAGCGCGTCGTTCAGATCGTGCATCCGTCGTCTTTCTCTGGCATTGATGTTTAGCCTCAGTGTTTTCTGCTCTTTGGTTTTCTTACCTCCTTCAGCTTTCCCTGCGCTCACCGTCCGCCCATCGCTGAGGAGGACCATGTCACACCTGCCGTCGCTGTCATCGTCGGGACTCTGCTCACCTCCGCTGCTCTCCGCTGCCGAGGTCCTGTTGGCGCTCTCTCCGTACTTTACGCACAAAGATCCCGTCGGCAGACCCAGCGTCCCCCCTCTGCCTCCTGCCAGTCCTCCCGGTTGAATCGGGTCTGGCTCGGCCTGGTCAAAGCAGATGATTGGTGACTGACGGTCTCTGGCTGGTAGTTCGATGCCGGCCGACGATCTGAAAGGGTCCATTTTTTTAGTGGACACGGCGCTCAGAGTTTTGTGAAAAATGTCCCCTCCGCTTACGTTCAAGTTCATCCTCCTGTCCATAGCCTCGTGGATTCCGCGTCGTTGCAGGCTATGGTCTCTTCGGGAAACTCTTGACGCACGTCTCAGAGTTTCTTCCTCTGTTTGTCCTTCACGAGTTTAGTTGTGTGTCAGTGGTGAAGTTGCAGGCTCGCTCCACTTGTCAGCTGAGGTGTAGAGACGAGGAGGAGCCTCACGTAATAAGAGCCACTCTCTCCTGCCTCTCTCCCTTTCTGTGTCTGATTCACCTTCACCGGATCTCCACGATAACCCTGGTTACGCACAAGACGCTTCGGTCCTTTTTACATCATTATCTCGAGGCGGGTTATTAAAAAGGATTCGCCTATTGGGATACAGACACCCTCTCCCCCTGGCACTCACCACCCAATCACGTTAACGTTTTAATTATTGGTATTTAAAGGATGGCAAACAAAGCAGCATGCGCTCTGTCTCTCTTCTGTAATACGCTTTGGGTTCAAGATCTTTGCAAAGATCCCCCCCGATCATAAAATAACCCGCTTCACTGATTTGGTTACGAGACATCAGTTTGTATCCTTTTCAAGAGTCGCAAATTAACCAACGTCTATAATCTTAAAGCTGTTTTAGCTCAGAGAGGAGATAATTTCGCTGATCTCTTACTGCTTTATTCAAATAAAAAGATATTGTCATAATGTTTTAATTCATTAATTCTTGTTGGTTTTTCGATTGTTCGCCCACTTAAGTTTAGTTTTATCACAATAAGTGCACGAACCTTTTCATTTCACTGTTGTAGCGTTTATCTCACGTTGTGTCAGATTTCCCATGATAGATCTGCGGGCTTGCCAAGCTTTACCTGTGCTCATACTGCCATCTTGTGGATGGTATAGTGCAGTACAACCATACTGGAAAGTCAAACGTCATAGGTTTTATTCAGATAGAGCCCACGACCTCCTTTAGCATTTAAATCACGTGATTTCTTGCTTTAAAAAATCCTGATTTTTAACATTTGACTCTGTATTTCAAGACTTCAGATTGTAGTGCAGGGTTAAGGTTTTATAGTGGTGAAATAATGAGATAAAGAACGTTCCTTTTAAGCACCGAAGCAACCAAAATAAATTATGGGCTTGATTATAAACATTCAAAAGAAACAAGGAGATGCACACTGTTAAAGAAACATACTAGATATAACTTTTAAACTTTTAAAAAGGTGCTTCAATGCTTGTTTTTTTGCAAGTGAAGATTAATTGTTTACCATTTAGAAACAATTTATACTAAGATGTCTGTAATCTGTTAATAGTTGCTAGGCAACATTACTTCTGATTGGGCCTGAGACTTATGTTTAGAGAGAATAACTGATCCTGTGAACCTTTGTCAACATGTTTGGAAGATATTAACTGACTCTGAGGAAGGGTCTAATCAAAGTCACTGCTTTGCATGACTTCCAGCCCATTGAAAGTTTGATCTTAAATTGCACTTTGGTGAGTAATGTGGTTTAAAAGAGGTAACTGCAGGGTTATGGTGGGCTGGAGCTCAGCGTAGAGCTCCATAGTTTATATCTGAGCTAGGTTTCATTGCAGAGGGCACAGGCCTAAACTCCACAGGTGAAACTTAAGTTCATTGTAGCTCAGAGAAGCTCACAATGCAGCATGCAGCCTTCTCACAGACATTTCAGCTGCTAACAGTAATTTCTGCAATTACTCTCCACAACAACTCATTCGTAGGCGCTCGTTTCAACGCCTTAAAGGACACACTCTTCCCCCTTCTTCTATCCAAGTAACCATGGTTATTTACCATGGCATGTCTGCTGCACACATTAAAGGTACCTTTAGCAGTGATTAGAGCTGACCACTGCTTTCAAACCGCAGTGAATGTGCCTTAATTCTTTTCGCCCTCTGGTTTGGTTTCTTGGCAGCTAAATATCAGTGGAAAAGTCTGTTCAGTGAGTCACCCACTGAAGATATTCCAGAAAGTCGTCTTGTTTTGAAATCATGTTTTTCCATTTGTGACATGGAGAGAAATGGAGTCAGAGAGTAGAAACATTTGAGATAATTTAATTTAAATAGTTGCGATGCCATTCTTCCCTGTTTTATTTCTTAGCTAGTCTGTAAAATCCATTTGCAGTCATGACTTCAAAAACAGTGTGAAAAGCATCTTAGCAAGTTCTGAGTTAACAGATACTGTGTTGACAGTATCTGGTCAGATGTAAAATGATTCATTACAAAGTATTATTGATAAATTTACTGGGATTTGTAGCTAGATCCTCAGAGTTAGAAACATTTATAGTAAAAGAATGAAATATCAGTCTCCATGTTTAAAGTAGACTCTAATTTTAATGTTAAGATGTGTTTTGTTCTCTAAAAATGACATCGTTAGGCCTTTGTTATGTTCATATCTTTCATATAAGTACTACTAAATCTCCCTTTAGTTACTGTAAAGAATTATACAAACTAGTAATTAAAGTCAGAATCCTCTCTTTGCAACAGCATCACAAGCGCTGAAATTGTTCCACACGTTCAAGGTCAACGTTTTAGCTCTTTCCTAACATATTTTAATTTGCTTATGTCTCTCTTGGGGGGGGGAATAGTTGGGGAGTTATGATCTAAGAAGTGGCAAAGACAGTCACTTTATTCTGAGATGGCAAGAGAACACCTTCATGGCCAATCAGGTCCGGCTAATGAGATAAGATGGGTGAGGACGGTGGCACAGCCATTACAGTCACAGTACGTCAGCACTTTGGTAATGAGGAGACCATGAAGGCAAAACTGTAGAAGAAAAGGATTTCTGCTGGGACAAAAGAGAAGTTTAGATGCTGAAAAGTAAAAACAAAAACACATAGACGGATTAAACTGACTCATTTTTCAAGCAGAGTTGTTAAGGAGAAGGGGGAGCCTTTCCAATGTAGTAATTATCATTTTTGCCATATATTATTGTAAAATATCTTTGAGACTTGGACTGTTTCTCAGACAAAACTGTGCATTTGGAGCTTGTTGTAGGACTGCAACACTTGGAACTATTCCAGACATAAATCTACGTTTTATAATCCAGGTCAGACACATTATTTATAGAAGCATATCTAGTTTTTTATGTTCTGCCATTGACACACTTTGACTCCATTAAATATAATTTGATTTGTTGCTTTTAAAAACAGACAAACAAATACATTAACAAAATGCTCATAAATTTATTTATTTTTTGCTTTTATCTCCTGAAATCACGTTTTTCTAAATGCAATTTACCAACACTCATAATATCATCTGTTTTCTCCTCTGTCCTCATTTAAAAAGGTGTATTGGTGACTCTTCATGGAAGCTTCACTGCAGAATGATGCATGTTTCAGAATTTAACACATGCAGCTTGCTTTGGAGCAAGGTTATTATAGTTGACTAAATATAAACTGAAAACTAAAACTACATGTGTGAAGGAACATTTTAGTTAACTAAACGATTGCCGTACAGCAAGAAGGTTCTGGTTCGTCTCCACCTTCCACCTTCATGTGTGGAGTTTGCATGTTCTCCCTGTGATTGTGTGAGTTCTCTTTGAGTATTTCCCACAGTCCAGTGTGAGTGTGAATGGTTATTTGTCTCTCTGTGTTGCTGCGACATTTCCAGGTTTTACTTTTGTCCTATGGTAACTGGGATGGGATCCCCCACCCACCTGCCCAGCCCACAACCCTGAATTGGATAAGCAAAAGAGAATAGATGGATAGAAAAAAACATGGAGGAAAAATCCTTAGGTTTTTGTTTGTTTGTTTGTTTTGTTTTAGAACAAAACTTGTTTGATGAGGCATTGATCGACATATTTATTTTTATTTTTTTCACTCTTTTTAAAAAAAATTTTTTAATCTGTGGTGTTTTATCTTTTTTTTTAATGTGTTCTTATTTCTTTACATTGACCCTTATATTGCTGGAATTCCTGTTTGTTACAAGCCAAACAACACTGATCTATTTCTCCATTATTTCAATAATGGAAGAGCTCGTAGTGCCATTTTCAAGCTTTCCAACCACGCTGAGCTTTTTATGGAAATAATTTAAAAACAAAAAAACAAAAAAAAAACCCGATATCACCCCAAAAAAATATCACTCAAAAGAGAGCCTGTTTATAAACATGCCTTCAGGGGATCTTTAAGAATTTGCTCTTTACTAAATCTTGTATGTGCTGTTTAACAGCATTTATCAATATCCGCCACAAGAGGGCAGCAGAGTTCTTCTGACGTCCTGAGCAGCCCGTGCAGGAGGAGCTGAAGGCAAAGCAGGAGCATGATGAACATGCTTTATGGCAGCCTCATGGATTTCATTCAACTTTGAAGATTTTGGTTATCAGTAGAAACCAGACTCCAGGGCTGCTGAGTTCAGATATGAAATTTCAATTTTGTAATGTGGTTCCCTGCACTGAGACCCACCAGTGTACCAAATACATGACACGGCAGGCAGACTGCTCTTTTTTAATTCATGAGGCGACCGAGTTGTAGTTTCATTTGTAATGATATTAACCACCCGAGCAGGTGGATGTTAGAGCGGACTTCTTAAACTGTCAGTCCCCCTCCTTAACCACTCAGCTGATTTTAAACACTACGGCAACCGATCACGCGCACTGTGGAATCCGTTGACTGTACTTAGAGATTCAGTTTATGCTTACGCTGATCCAGATATGTTTCTCTGGAAGACTTAAAGGAAATAAACTGATGATTTGGTGAAATGACTTTTATGTGCTCCCCTCCCCACTTTAGCCAGGCCCCGCTTATCCTTCTATCTACATGAAGCGCACAGACTCATGTCATTAATTAAGATCTGATTATTTTCTGTCGGTGTGTGCAACATGGAGCCAGTCATCTGAAGGAAAAACAGAAATGCGTCCAGATAAATAAATAAATACTCTAACATGAGTCGTACTAAATGAAGCCCCACTGATCTTTAACTGTCCGGAAGAGAGAGTCTCCATTACGGTTTGATATTGCGTGCGGACGCCACCAGGCGACACACTAAGATCGAAGGATGTTATTTCATCCAGCGGAAATGCCACAAGACTCTCACAGTTAGTGGTCTGCATTCATCTGCTTGAGCCAATGATTTTGGTGAAGCACATTTTAAAAACCTGATATTCGTTTAAAGTCCATGCGAGTGTTTAAGCCACACGCTCCACGATCGTCCTCCTCATTTACATTCCGCAAAGGCACCACGCGTACTTATGGAAATTAATATGCAGATCCAATAAATCATGGTTTATTATCCTTGTCACGCGAGGCTCTATATGGTTTTTGTGGGGGGAGGGGGTTAGAACCTCTTTACTGTGATAATTGTCATTTGTACAAAATATTTTTTTTTCCTCTAAGCAAGTTTTAGGGGGAAAATGGGTCGCTGATAAATTCGTGCGACGATGATTAGAAGTAAAAATGTGTGGGGATGTTTTTATGCTATTTTTAGAACCGAATGAGCTCAACGGTAATCCCAGCCGTCACTCCATTTGCAGATTTTCACGAATTTCCCCACTTAGAATAAATTAATAAGTAAATATATGTACATAAAGAACATTTGAGGTGCCTGCAAAATGCAAGAATGTCGAAATTTCTTCTAACGCAGTTGCTTGCGTTTCTACGTCGAGGAGTCCGGACTGCATTCCTGCACTACAGAGAAGAAGTTGAGCCATTTCCGCTTTTCCACCGGCGGGCAAGTGAAACAAAAGGCTGATCGGTGGCGCGCAGATTTCAGCACCACTGAGGGTGGACAGCGCTCCGGGTAGCCTATGTGAGGATGGACAGCTCCCACCGACACACACACACACACACACACACACACACACACACACTGGAGCAAATATGTTCATATAAATAAAGAGCTTTCAAATATTGTATTTTGTTTATTGTTAAATGCAGGAGGAAAAGAGACAGCACACGAATGACGGCACACGAATTACAGTTTAAACACAAGAGCAAAAGTTCAGTGTGAGAACGCCACCAGTATAGTTTTAATAACATTATAGGCTATCTATCTTTTTTTTTTTCTTAAAAAAATAAATCTGCAACTTTAAACTTTTCATTTCTGGGGTGTGCAGATCGGAGAAGATAGGAAGATCATCTCTTGGCATTCACCGCGTGCCTTAATTGTAAGACATTAAATCAAGGTCCGCTGTGAACACGGAGAGACACAACCCGCTCATCTGTGTGTGTTTGCGCGTGTGTGTGTTTCCGTCCACCAGCTGCATCCACTCTACTGTGGGAAAAGGGCAGACACCTCGAAACCTTTGCGTAAAACCTGTTACGACAAATAATAACCAGTCTTTATTTCTGCAGCCTCTGAGGCCTCTGACGTGTAACTAAAGATGTTTTTGGGATGTCAAGTTTGGCCAAAAATGTAAAGAATTTTTTTTTAAAATCCAAAGCATCCCGTATGCATCAAAAGAGATCAGATCCTCTCCCGGTGATTGTACAGGCCTACCTTAGAGTGTGTGTGTGTGAGCGGGGGGAAAACATTCAGCTGGAGAAAAAAAAGAGGTTAAGTTACAGGACTTTAACGCAGAACAGCCAGTTTGGAGGCAAAGTGATTATACGTCCCAGACCGCTTTAGCAGTCAAAAATGACTTGATCCGTGTCCGTCGACTGCTTTTTGTCCAAAACCGAGGAAGGCATTAAAAAAAATCCTCCATTATCCCATAGTGCACCTAAGGAAAAAGAAAACACAAATGCGTCATATTGAATTGCAAATGACAAATTCTCATATTCCACATTGACCTGTTCAGAAACATCACTCGGCGTCCAAAAAAGGAGGAAAAAGGTCCGCGTGCAAAATATTGATTTTCCTATAGCCTCATAACGCCCTCCTCACATCATCTATAGATACACGCACACACGCACACACAAACGCCTGCAGCCTCTCTTTGCGGGTCACAGGTTAAAATTGCCGCAAATCGCAAACCGGGCAGCCGAAGAACCCCGAGAAACTGCCGGTGTCCTGAGCGCATCGGTGCGCACTGTGCGCGCGCGTCCATCCGTAGCAAACGCACCGGGACATCGAGACCGAGCTGATCCCGGCGCGGGCACCACCTAAATGGGACTGATCTCTCTCCGTCCGGTCTTTTCCTCTGACTTTGGGATTAATGGTGCTCCAGCCAAACAAATGAGGCATCTGCCTTCAGCACAAGAGGATTGGGATGAAAGGGGGGGGGGGTGCTGACGTCACCAGGCAAACAGATGTTCCTCTATATTACCCAGCGTCCTCCTCATCGCTGCCCCGTGTCCTTGAAACTAGGAGGGAAATTGACGACTTCCCAATCCGAGAATTAACGTTTATCGCCGACATGTGTTAATAGTTCTGCTGCTGGTTGGTGTGTGCGTGTGTGTGTTTGCGTTGGTGCGTGCATGCGGATGTGCGCGTGCTGGCAGAGGAAATGCCAACAATGGTCTAGCAAATTGTGAAGCCCCAAATCTGGCATTGGCTGTGATCAGTTATGCAACATTGCACTATTCAAAAAAAAAAGAAAAGAAGAGAGAACACACGTGTACCTACACTCACACATAGACCCACACTCACGTGGGCATGCGCACACGCACTCCCTGCACACAGTAACGATGGAGAGATGCTTGTGTCATTCTGATCGCGCCGCTTGACGTGAGTTTGACAAGTGCTGCATTTAGCTTCTGGTGATGAGCTGCAGCTGACTTTTACTCCCTCAAAATATTATTATTATTTTTAATCAGTGACGTTCACTAAACTGCAAGGTGCATTATGCGTGCTATGGCCAGATTATATAACGCGCACGCTGAATGTAACGGGAAAGTGGCTCAGACGTGCATAAATGCGAATTCCTCTCCTGTCGAATGCCTCAACTGAGTGGGAAACTGACAGAGATCCTAGAATCTGTGCAATTCAGCTATAACCCGGTGAAATCTGCAGCGATGCAGACTTCACGGAGCACACGGTGATTTGCATATCTTGTAAACTAGAGCGAAAGCATCTTAAATTCAACCCAAGTCACTGCTGTTTATGAGTAAGAGTCGCATCGGACACCTGCCCACAACTGTGAGGATCTCCTGAGCTCAGCGTTTAAAAAAAAAAATTACGGCTCCTGTTTTACAGTTAAAGAGCGCGCGCACACACAAAAAGCACCGTGGAGTGGGAAAGAGAAGGCGCAGGCTCGTAGATTGTAGGCTAATTGCAATGCATCACCCACTCGCTGGAACACAGAGGAGAGGGATACAGAAACAAAGGGAATCGCCATTTTAGACGGAAACGTCCCTATCCCCTGAAAACAGTCCGACTCTCGCGTCGACCCCTGTTTGGAGCTCCATCGCGACTTGTCAGCAAATCACCATATTTCGCCAGTTCTTCTCTCTCTCCCTCTCCCCCTCTCGCCTCCCAGAAGAAAATGACCCCTATTGTCCTCACGCGCCGTGCAACGAACAAACGATGAGGCTCAGATATCCTCCGTCCTCTTCCCCCTTCTGAACAATCATGAAACCATAAAAACAAATCCCGCTCGTTAAGCCTGCTCGGCTTTTTCTAACGTCTTTACTCATCCTTTTTTTTAAACTAGTAGTGGATTTTTCCCTGAAGCCCGCAATAACAATGGCAAGTGCAGCGTGCACAGGGACCCGTTATCTGCACGGAGAACGATCGCCATCAGTTTTATTCTCTTAAAACGCACGCGTTACCAACGGCGGGAGCAAAAAGACGCAAATCAGCTCATCAATAATTGCTCAAAGGCTTGATTATAAAGCAAACGCCGGCGGAAAATACTCACCGTGGAAATGGTCCACGCCATATGGTGGATCCCAAGCACACCGTGCGCTCTGCTCGTATTTATCCGTGCCCTGCTGTTTCTTTCACTTCATCTGAGCGTTATTACTTCACCGCAGCTCTAGGCAGTCGCTGTGTATTCCCGGTTTCTCTCGGCGTGTAGCAGCGAACGAGCAAAGACTCCGTGTGGCGAGAAGCTGACGCTACCAATGAGAGCGACGCTGTAGCCTCTGCAAAGCATGGCTGCGCTTTCTCGCTTTTTTTTTCAAAAAGAGGGCAGGTCGCTCTGTGCATTACAATGAGTAAAATCTCTCTCTCTCTCTCTCTCTCTCTCTCTCTCCTCTCACATGCCCGCGCACAACACGCGTTTATCCATACAAATGCGCGCTCGCTCGCAGACACTCAAATATGCGCGTTCTGGAAGTTCTATATATCCAGTGATTTAAAGCGATCATTTATCTGATTTGCTCATTATCATTATTATTATTATTATCATTATTATACACGTCAGACTGCGTTTCAGTGGGGATTTTAGCAGCATGTTGTAGTTTATGTGGTCTATACGTGGGAATAACTGCTCTATAATCTGGTGAAGCCTGACGGTAGGACTGTGTAGTCTGGTCGCCTTCTTGCCGGCGACAATTAATCATGTTTAACGCCATTTGTCTTGAGAGGTTCATTTCAGTTTCACGCATCAGGCCACCGGTTTTGCAACTCAATTTCTATAGGCTGTTAGTTCAATTGTGTGTTGTCTCTGCATAGATTAAATGAGGAATATTTTAAGATGGGGGGGGGGGGGGTGTTGTCTCTGTAAATAGACCCATAAAACTTGTTTTGCTGTTAAAGGCCTGTAAATAAAGTTAAGCGTTTTCTTTACACGCATTTTCTTTCTTTCTTGTATTTCTTTCCTTTTCTTACGGCCTCTTCCTTTACCACACGTAACTTCTGACATGCAAAGGCGTAGCTTCCTTTTAGGGAGTCTTGCTTGTGCATTCAAAATTGGAGCAGTAATTGATTGAAGCAAGTGGCAGTCCTGCACTGCTCGTTTGTGTCCCCTTCACTTCCTGCCGTGATTGACTTCCAGGCAAAGATCCAATCGAAACGGATGATGTCATTAGAGTAACCTTGCTAACCCTGTGGCCCAGGCGCAATAATGCCCGCTTTACCTCCAACTTATTAACGTATATCTGACTCCAGCGTTAAAATCACCCCACAGGTGTTATTCACGCGCTGTTTCTTCGAGTTCTTTCCTTTCTGTCATCTCGTCCTCCTCCGAGCATCCATCCTCTGTCTCACAGTTTCCCTCCGTTACCGTTTCATTGTTTCACTCTGTTACAGTGTTGGCCTTTGACGGCTGCAAGAATCCAGTCAGTGCAATGATGCAACGTTCACCCAAGTTGTGATGCAACTCGGGTGAACATACCACTGAGAGCGTTAACGTTTTGTCAACATTTTTCTTCTTCATTTAAAGCGTTAGAGGAGAAATTCTGTTCAGGCTTGCATCAGGCGACATATAGGGAAGTTTGAAAGCTGCTTTTTCTCTGGCAGAGGGAGGAGGTAGAGGGGTGTAAGGCTATTGTTCCCGTTGAAACAATGGAAGCTGCGGGGCGACATGCAGCGGTGCGCACATGAATGGCAGGGCTCTGGGATGTGTGTGGGTCAGTGGCCCGGGGTCTCCGTCCCAAAGCCCCTTTCCCAGCGCCTCACAATGAACCTGCGCAAGGTCGGGGCTCCTAGGGGTCACAGGCCAACCCCTTTTGTCCCTCACTTCAAAACACATAGCCTAAACATTTATTAATCAAGAGGCAGCCGGTGGGCCTCTCTTTTGAGAAAAAAAGGGGGTTGAGAGGAAGGGGGGGCGTCAAGGGTGGGAAAGAAGTAGGGAGGAAACAGAAAGAAATAACTTGTGGCTGCAGTTGCAAATTCCATCATTTGGACAGAGGTGGAAGTTTGTAAAAGTTGTGGGCTAATGGTAGAAGTTGGGACTCCGCGCAGAAGGCGGATGGGAACTCACGGACAGCAGGATTTGGACTTCTTATCGAACCGAACCTGTTTGTTTCGCACTTCTGCTGGATTTGCGATCAACACGTCCGGATAGGGATTTCTGTCGCATACCGACACGTTGTTCTGGACTCGAGAAGAACAAAAGAGAGTACAACAGAAATATAAACCGATCTGCGTGAAGTAAGGGAGTCGCATAATCGCCGTGACTGCCGTTCTTTAACGTCAAAACACAGAGAAACTGCCGCATCGAAACGCCCTTTGCGTGCGCAGCGTTCTGCACACGGAGCCTATGGGAACAAGTGCCACAACAACAACAACAACAACAACAACAAAACTAGATGTAAGGCGACATCGAAATGCGGTCTGTGCTGTGCGTCTTCGATCGAGGCTGCTGTCTAAGCCGACAAAAAAAATCTGAAGCAGGCCTTCCTCTGCAGCATGGCCACATCAACCGTACCTGTGTGAGAATGTCCTGACAACCACATTCATTTTACTCAAGATCAAACTATATGTGACCCTATGGAGTAAAATTAGTTAATTAACTAATTAAAAAAAAACAACAACAAGATATTAATTTCATTTCAAACCTGTGTGGCATGCGTGAGCATTCAAAGCTCCCAAATAAGCGTCGGTGTTGTTGGTCTTTTATTTTTGGCAGTCAGTGAAACGAATTGGAAGTCAGGTCGAAACGCGAACGTGCTGTCTGTAGGAAAGTGTGTGCAGGGTCGCTGTGAGCTATGTGCTCTGCAGTAGTAAACGTTGTAGTTGCATCAGTTTTAACCAAACTGAGATGCCTTGGTAACCGTTGCCTTTCTATCAGTCTCCCCTCCCTTTTAATTTTTAGTTTTGTTTTTTTTTTTTGTATCATGCATCAGGCCTTACCCCAACATCACACAGCCTGCACAGTGGGGCTCATTTTGTGCTACAGTTTACTCCATAAAATCTATGCAGACTTGGTTTAATATGCTTATAATTTTTGTCTTCTTTTTTTTTTAGCATATTAGTTCTAGTAAAAAATGTTATAACACAATAGTTAAACTGTAGTTAATATTTTATTTTATATATTTTTTGGTGGGGATATTATTATCCATGCTTTGATTTTGCTGATCAATGCCAAGTTATTTTTAAACCCAAGTTCAAATTTGTTGCATATTTTTACGTGTTAAAATGTGTGGCAGTATCATTCACTTAACAGATTCTGATGTATTTCCAAATGGCTTTTGTAATTTCTCAAAATTGATATTAAATCAAGTTAGGAGCAATCACAGCTGTCCTCAATGATCTTGTGAGGAAGCGGGGAAGAAAAAAAGGCATTTATTTTGGTTTTCTGGCTTAAATTAAAAGATTCCCCATCTGTGATGGTACATAAGCAACATAGGCAGGTAAACATACCTGCAGTACCACATAAGAAAGAGGGGGCATACTGTGCATTTCCACAATGTGAGTGGAAATATGGAGAATATTTAGCAGTGGTAGTGAGACATTGTGCGCCTTGGGTAGTGACAATTACAATTACTTTACATTCAAAAATCATCCACGGGATGACTATAAAGATGCAAACCGCTGTGTGGATTTATTATTGCCTTTGGAATATGTTTATTCTTTAAAAAATGTTTATTAAAAAATAATAAATACACAGTATTCAAATTATTCAAATTGTCCTTTTGTAAGTGGCTTAAAAAAGTGCACAAACACACACATTTCACCATGTGTTTCTACAACCTATATAAAAACATTTATATTATAAAATGCATATATGTGGCTGTTCTGAGTCCTTACAGATGTCATTAGTAGGTTGTTACGAACAAAATAGTTAACTATTAAATTTTAGTAAGCTCCACATATTTTTGTATTGTGCTTTTTCATCACAGATGCTTATTTTCTGACATCTCTATGTGTTCAGTCATCAGAAATTATAGAAACTTTTCAACATCCAGTGTGTTTAAAAAAAAGAAAAGAAAAAAAAGACTATATGGGTTACAGCGTTATATGTGCCACCAGTCCTGACCTGCAATGAGCAGACTCCAGAATTAGAGAATAACCCAGTAGATGCAGCACCTGCTTTGTTTTAGGACATGACCTGATTGCAATTTTTTTTTCCAAGCAAATCCTGACAGTAAGGTTTGCCTGCTTAGCTTGAGCAGGGACAGTACGCTCCCCAAGCTAACATCAAACTCTAAACAGCAGTTGTTATTTCATGGTTGCGTGCAAGCAGAACCAGGTCATCTGCACTGGGTTACAGGCCTGCTGGCTGTGTTTGTTGTGCCCTCCAAAGTGTGCTGCATCCTTCCTCATGCTGCAGAGAATTGTGTTTTTGCCTTAGTTAAAATAAAGAAAAGAGATGTTGATTTCCTAATGATTACCTAATATGCTCTTATATTTGCACATTTAACAATGTGCAAATATAAGGAAGCGTTGCACTTTCTAGCAGCAGACACTGATATGTTCTTTATAATTCAATAAAACACTGAGCTTTTTATTTCATGCAGTGGAAACGTTAAGTTGCAGGATTATGCTATATACATGTAAATATTAAGAGGTAACTAAAGTCTATCTGTAATTACTTAGATAGTACTCTGCAGCCTTGTAGTGTTTTGTATAAGCGAAGCAAGGGTGTGTGGGACCTCCCCCTTATGACATTAGCAGGGGGTCAAATGTGCATGTAGGGCACCTGGCTCTGCACCTCCCCTCTCTCTGTGATGTTAAATGTCAACCAGCAGCATCCAGAGAAAGCAAGGTGAGCCTCCATTCTAATGCTTATGGCAGGAGATCATAGCGTGTGACTCCCAAAGCCATGTTTCTCTTGTGTAGTGCAATTAAAACTGTTAGAGAGGGGAAATTTACAGAACCATTAACCTAAGGTTTTCTTTTTAGTGAAGTCGATAGTCTGAGGGTTGCTCTGCTGAAAGGAAAACCCCAGGCTTTTTTTTCTTCTTCCTCTTCTCCTTCTTTTTCTTTTTAATAAATGTAAAACGAGCGGCTTAATCTTGATTTGTTTCGGAAAGATTTGCGTCTTTAGCCTTAAAGTGCAGTGGATTGCCTCCTCTGCATTGCCCACCTTGAACATAAAACAGTAATTGAATTAAAAAATGAATTCATTTATTTTGGACACACGTGCTCATCCTTCCGGAAATCATTTTGCTCTAATAACTTGTATTCCAGTGCTGCCGCTGCTTCGCTTTGCTCGGTCGCAGTTATTTATTTTTTTCTTTAAAAACAGATGCAGCGGGAGTGATATGATGAGATTGCTGATTTTATAAGGTACAGTGTGGAATAATGTATAGCTGTGTAACTGCGTCGCACACTTATCCAGTTTTCCCTCTGATTCCAGATACAGTCCGGTGTCTGCTTCAAACCCGAGGCGTACAGGAGGTTAGATGTAAATCTGCACCATCACAGAAACATCCTCACTCAGAAATGGCAGCAGTCAGGACCTTCTGCTGTACTTCTGCTGCTCCCTAATAGAAAGCCTATTGAGGCCCAATCAGCAGGTCTGTTCCAGCCTTGTAAGTGGATTTCTCCCATACCCCCAAGGTTTGTGAAATAGGGGTCAATGGGTCTGTTATTGTTTTTCTCTGCCTCTTTATCCCTACATAACTCTGTGATGTCAACAGCAAAGTGACAGAGTGAGCTGGGAGCATGGAAAAGGGAAAAAAAAGAGGGGAAATAACTACTATCATGATCTTGCGTGTGTTTCTGCTCACAACAGGGCTGCAATTGTTCCAGCGGGCATGGATGCATCCCCATATGAAGAATGGAAAGAGGTAAATATCACTTATCCCCCAACAGGTCGAAATGAAACAGCAGCAGCTGGCAGAGAGCTGCTGAAAATATTGAGTTTAGTCTGAAATTTATCACTAAACATAATCCGCACTGTCTTTCAAACGCTATACACTTTACTGTGTAATAAGGGTCTATGTGAAATTATTTAATGTGCGAACAGTGTTGTCAAACGTGCCATTCGCGAGATCTATTTTTCACATCTCTCAGCCGGGTTGCCATTGTCTTGTTTAATCCGGTTATATCGTGTACAGATTTTCACATACATTGAGTTTTTTTGTTGTTTCTTTTTCTTTCTTTCTTTTTTTACCTTGCTGCTTTAAAAGACAAATGGGAACAGATGTGACTCTGAGCAGGGACGTTTTGAACAGATTTGCTTCTTATGTCAGAGGAGAAATGGCATTGTTTTCCGTTGCGTTACAGCCTGGTGCCATTTATTAAATAAAAGTGGGGATCCGTTATGAGGTGGAATTTTATGCCTCTGTCTGAAATGCGATCATTGCATCAAAGCACAGCCATAAATTTCTTTTTGATATAATTGTATTAATGCAGCAAGTAATGGATGAGCATATGTTTCACAGTGATTACTATCCCTCTCTGACTGTGTGTCCTAGTTGCCTTCCCATCGCCTGACTATCGGAATGAGAATATGTGCCTTGAGTTAATGCTGATTGCAGCAGCTGCCAACACATGAATCTCCATGGCAACAATAACGGTTGCCAGGCAACCATGCTCTTTTAGGCACACTGAAAGAAGCCCAAAGGCGTACTAAAAATATATATATGGGTATAGTGCTTCTTGAACACCTCAGCCGTATGCACGCCATGCACAGAACAACAAAGAGTTAAACGCTTAAGATGGCGACGTGTTATTTTCTCCTCTTCAGCCGCAGTGTGTGTGTGTGTGTGTGTGTGTGAGAGAGAGAGAAAGAGAGAGAGCTCACGCTGATGTTACCCTACTTTGGCATGAGCGCTAAACGGCAGCCCCAAACGCTGCTATCTTTTTATGACATTAACACACAGAGCCGTGTCAGAGGACCTAATGCTTTTGTGAGGTTATATTTGGAGGCTGTGGACAGTCTGGGTTAAGAAGATAGTGACATTTTTTTTCTTTTTTTATTTCTTTTTAACACTTGGAAAAAAAATGGGGCAACTGTCAGCCATCTTGGCTCCTGCATCGAGCTTCCCTCGCAGCTCGCACAGACCCAGGTGGTATGCGCACACGCTGTGGAACAAAGCATTCCATCAGCGCAAGTGACATCACTGCAGTCAGCTCAGCTGTTTCTGCCTGCGCTATAAATAGTGTGGTGGAAAGAGCGGATTGCCTATGCAGAAAATATTTAACTCCTGACCCCAAGCCTTAAGAGAATTTTTCCTTTTTTTGTGCTGAAGCAGTGAACTGGATCACAGCCAGTGCATCTAACATGGAATACGGCTGATATAAAGTCTAGTCCCGTGCTCTGCGTTGACTATATAACAGTAACAGGAGTTAAAAAGTGACACTTTATACCAAAATATCCAAGTCCACTTATCCACTTCTTACAGTATTAAATGTAAGATCTGAAATATACATGCTATCTAAGATATTAGCATTATTGTTGTCACAAACAAAAGTTTGAGTTTGCCTCTAAAACATAAAAGTTCTCTATAGACTTCAGGTTAGGTGGGAGGCTGGTTTTCTTGTAGATACAGATATTGCAGCCTCTAGTTGCCAAGCATGAAATTACACAGAGCAGTGACTTTTAAATACCTCCAGCACCTCAGCTGATAAAGTAACTGTTATCACAGGCAGGGATCACGCTCGCTGACAGTACTTCATTTGTTATGTCATATAATTAGATATATTTTGGCAGCAAATCGTTTTGTTTTTTTTAAGATAATTTGCATATGTATTTTAGACCTTGTCAGCTAAGAGTTGCCTGCACAGAAAGAGATGAATGTTGAGGCAACGCCTGGTGCAAATACAAAGATAAACCAAGGAAGAAAGCCAGGGGAACCAATCAGAATCTTCAATACTCCAGCTGGTCTCCCAGCTTCCTACATCGTGGCTTTTACATTACTAACCCACAGCACGCTACAGCTGATCTTAGTACACCCTGCCGCTTACTAGCACCGCTGCAGCCTGCAAGTCCAGCCAGCAAACTTGGGGTCGTGGCGTGGCTGGCCAGGCGCCAGGACGTGTGCAGGGGGCTATGCCATGGTGTTGGCTCTCACAGGCTGGCAGCATTGAGGAGCGTAAAGGCATTCAGCAGTGTGAATGTCCCTTTGTCTCAGAGCAGCGTGCCAGGCTAGCTCTAATGAGGCAGCTCTTTGTGGCAGGCCTCTCAACATCAAGTGGGCTGGTGGACTCATTAACCTGACTACTGCAAATAAAGCAGGCAGGCACAAGAGACGCCTATGATAGCACACTTAAGGCCCCGCTGAATCCCCCCACCACCCCCACCACCGCCACAGTCATCCTTCCACCTCCTCACTCTCTTCTTTTCCCTCCAGTCTCTCTCTCAGGTTTCCCAGGGCTCCTCTGATAGGAGGAAACCAGCCACTGGCCTATTTCAGGTGTCCCAAATAAAGATTGGTTGGGGGTGTGATTTCCAGTTTCTATATTCTGTCTCGTTCATACCTTGAGCTTTAATCAGATTTTTGGCTCTGCACTGTAACCTGGTTTTTGTTGAAGAATGAATGAACTGCTGGAGTCGACTGCAAAGCGCTACAGAAAACGTTTATGCGTTTATCCACAACGCTTCTCTTTATAGATGCATTTGAGTCAGTCTTTCTTTGTGGTGATAGGAAACCTATACTTCTAAATGTCCTAGAATATTTCAACACAGCTTTGTATGCGTTTGTATTTTATTCCGACCGTCTCCCCCAAATAATTGCAATTTGGCTTTATCACCAGCAACGAGAGGGGCGGTAAAAAAGAAAAAGGATAAGAAGGGATGAATAGAAATATGTCAGTACCTTTGTTTTAACACCTGGATAAAGATTTTTCTAACATTTCCCATTTATAGCTCTTTATCTTGATCAGTGACTGTGTTTTGACTGATATGTTTCAGGTGAAATGTGACTTACAAACACGTTTTGACAGTCAAGGTAGTCTCTTGCTGCTATATCACTTTCTGTATTAGCTGAACTGCTGTCAGTCTGATTTTAGTTCCATGGCTAAAAGTCAAATCCTTTTATGCCATCTTGAATGTTTTAAACTTATCAACTTGAGCTATGCGCTGATCAACTTGACTTATTTAGGTCAGCTATGCCTTTATGAGTTGTTCTCCCAACTAATGAAACAGTTGTAATGGTGGGACCAGGGATTGTAAGCGAGTCTGCTGAAATAGATTCGCTAACTTGTTTTGATGAATATTTTTGCAGTGGTTATGAAGTCACGTGGCTCACCGCTAAATTATGTAGCAGAATGAAATTGGGTCGCGAGAAGCTGTTTTCCGCACACCGACAAGGACAGGTCAGATGCTCGTCTCACAAAAGGATAGTCGGCTGTTTATATTTGTCTTTTTATTTATCTCTCATAACCCTGCCGGTTATTAGCGCTCAGCGCTACGGCTTATGGGTGTGGACCTGCTAGATATTGATTCGATGTTAATGTCATGTACTGTTTGATGTATGGCCTCTGAAATTGCTCAAGCATTTGATCAAGTTGCTTGTATGTAGATTAGATTCATTAGATATTCCCCCCACTATTTTTCATGATGTTTCCCCACACTCATTTTACAGCCTCCCATTGTCTCCTCTGCACAGTAAATGATTTTAATCTGGTGATGCTGTGTACTCTTGATAAGCCCTGCACAAATTGAGGCAGCGTCGCTGACGGTGAGGAAGAGGCTAGCGCCACAATAAGCTCTAATCGTGCGGGCGCCTCATTTTCTGAAAAAGAATATTCATACCAACATCAAAGGGGTTAGCACTCCTGACACTGACAAATTGCAGACGAGGTTTCATTAATTAAGTAGGCCACTAATGTTTATTTAAATGAAATTTACGGTTGCATTATTGATTCGCCGCCACAAAATTATCTGACATGATGCACATGGATTGTGAGCTGTGGCTCTCTGCAGGAGCAGACAGACAGCGGGAGTGTGGATGGGAGGGAGGTGGATGGAAATTTAGAAGGGGGTCTGAAGGCTGGAGGGGAAACATGAATATGATGGTTAGGAATTTTTACAGCTGCCAGCATGAAGATATTCCTACCTATATATTTTTTCATTAAAGCCATAAAATGCTGAGAAAATGATTTTTTTTAAACTACACAGAGTTGGGATTTAAGATTCAAATGATTCTTTTTTTTTACCACCTGATGAAAGTAGCAGTAATTGAATAAAGTACACATCCAGTACGCTTCATTCTTTCTGGATGAAAGCAGAGTTTTCTTAGTACAACTGGGAAACAATTTGACTTATTGGTTACTCTTTAAGTAAGACATCTACCTTAATTTACCATATTAGAATGGCTGTTGGTGCCATATGAGCTGGCGAGTTTAAGAAACTGCCAGCTACTGGGATTTTCCAGCACAATCGTCTCTACAGTTTACGGATAATGGTCTGAAAAGGAGAAAATATCCAATAAGCATCAGCTCTGTGTGGAAAAAATGCCTTGTTGATGGCAGAGGTCAGAGGAGAATGGCCAGGCTGCAAGCCGTCACTCAAATGACCACTCGCTACAACCAAGATATGCAGAAGAGCATCTCTGAATGCACAACACATCAAATCTTAAAACAGATGGGCTACAGCAGCAGAAGACCACACCGAGTGCCACCTTTCAGTCGTCACAGGAAGCTGAGGCTACAGGTTACACAATCTCACCAAAATTGGCCAACAGAAAAGTGGAAAAATGATGATACTGATACAGATATACTGCAACATTCAGATAGTAGGTCAGAATTTAGTGTAAACAACATGAAAGCATGGTGTTGCTTGTGGTGGTGTAATGGTGTGGGGGATCATTTCTTCTTTTCTGAGCATTGTTTAAACACCGCAGTCTGAGTATTGTTGCTGATATGTCCATCCCTTTATGACAACATTCTACTCATCTTTTGATGGCTGCTTCCAGCAGGATAACACGCCGTGTCACAAAACTCTAATCATCTCAAACTGGTTTTGGGAACATGACTATGAGTTTGCTGTTCTCAAACGGCCTCCACACTCACCAGATCTCAATCCAATACAGCATCTTTGTGATGTGGTGAAATGGGAGATTCACATCGTGGGTGTGAAACCAGCAAATCTGCAGCAACTGTGTGATGCTGTCATGTCAACACAGATGACAAGGTGTGTTTATTAAGGTGTCCAGTAAATTTATTACTCGGTGTGATTTTTTTCTTTTAACTCATCATGATTCGCCAATGTGTGGTCAGTAACGACACTAATATTTTTGTTGAGTATAACAAGCGGTGCTACCACCAGCAGCCTTTTTGTCCTAAAGATTTGTAGTGACGCCGATCAGTGTGCTAATGCAATGCTCCAGCTGAGTTATGTGTCCTTTTATTATAACAAGGCTTAAATGCAACTATTCATTTTTATTTTCTAAATCAAAATGTTGATGTCATCTGTCCCACTTTCCAGCACGCTGGCGCTGAAAGAGAAGGTCCCTGTTTACCACGGCTGCAAACCAGTGGCAGGCAGTTGTGTTTCATCTTAGACCCACCAGTTAACTGCTGTTGTACATGAAGTGTTAATAATACTTTATGTATTAATAATGTTATAAAATGTATTAATCGTGGTATATTATTTAACTGACTAGTATTTGTGGTGTAGAATAGCAGGACAACAAAGTTTCATTGTTGAATCCAATAATAGCGCCGATCCCTAGATAGCAGAGACTCATACTTCCTACTAGTGTTTAGAAGCTTCGGCTTTATTTTACTATATTTTTAACATTGCTCCTCCAAAATAGAAGGAAATAGACAAAAAAATTGCAAACGTAGACATAAATTCCTCTTTCATATATATATAGCGTGTCGAGACTTGTATGTATCTCATACTGTGATTTGCTTATATAAGAGGCCCCTTTCACATTTTTGCCAAACAACTGGATTCATGCTGAATTTGTGTAATTATACTGTTTAAGAAAAATGTAAACGGGGCATTTTTTTATCCAAATATGAGACATATACATCTAGGGAGATGTATAAAAGTCATAAAAAAATTGTTGGAAGGAATGTAAAACTTTTTTTTCTATTCCTTTTCCATGTGGGCGGTGATTAGTTTGAATTTGTGTTTGGACTTTAGAAAAATCCACTCAATATCAGATTCTCCGAACGTCACCCAGGACCTCAAACTATTACCTCGTGCATTTATTTCTCCTGCTACTAAGGGCGGGGTTAAGGATACCAGTGTGTGCGCGTGCATTCACACACATGCACTCGTTTGAGCTGCAGACACACGCTTGGCACTGTTTGTCAACAGAACACATGTAGATGAATTGCTATTGACAAGTATACACAACACACCGAGGGCTACCGAGAAGACTCAATAAAATTGAAGGATAGACTTGTTGAGATCCAAGGCCCTTCTAATTTCCTATAATAGACTCCTGTATGCTTTGAAATGTGATTTAGGCTGGAGCAGTGGGTTTTGGTAGTCTGTTAGCCTCTCCATCCATCGCTTCTCTCTGTAATGGAGAGCATCAGAGTCGCTCGCAGGTTTTTACTGGGCAGAGACGCACACTGCAGCAATCGTGCAATAGCCACAGCCTCCTCTCTGTCCCACAGTAAAACATTTGACTGAACAAAAATCGATCTTAATTAGATCGGATGAAATTAATCCAGGTGTCAGAGTTCAAGCTCGTACTAATAAACCAAACCGTGTGATTAATCTGTGATGCTAAATGAAATATTACAGGTGATATTGTTGGAATTAATCTTGCTTGTAGTCAAGTGTACGTTTTTATATATTAATATATTTTAAATATTGTATTACTGTTAAAGCTAGTGCAGGTAGTTCAGATGCTTATAAGAACTTCTGCTCATCTATTTGTTAAATGACTTAAAACAGACAACGGTGCACAGCCATACTCACATCAGCATCCATGCGGCGTGCCTTTATCGAAGAAACAGATCCATCCGTGTGTGTGAGAGAGAGAGAGATGAAACAGTTTCTGTTCTGCCTCTCGGGCGGCACGCTGATGGCAGGTGCATCGGGATGACTGCCTGCCATCTGTCCAGGTATGCCGCTCCGCATGCCTGCGACACACATCTCTGTCGAAGTGTCTGAATTTGTGCACAAGCCCGGGTACGTGTCTGTTTTGGTGCGTGTTGTATTCTCTCTCTCGCTCTTGCTTTTTTCTTTAGCCTCTGTGGCCTTTGCTCTTGGAAACTACAAACCTCTCACAAGATGAACTTCATTTCATCCTCTTTTTCTTTTGTTGATCGTTTTCTTGAACCTTCACATATTCACACTGACACTTGTTGAGCACACTTTAGTCCATCACACAGCTGCCTGTAGCTGCATGTAGCAGCCCCCTTTACCTGAGGACAGACTTGTATATTTGTGTGTGTGTTTGTAGAGAAACAAAGATGTGTAGAGGTTGAACCGAGGCAGTGAAAGTGATAGAGTGTGTGTGTGTGTGTGTGTGTGTGTGTGTGTGTGTGTGTGTGTGTGGCAGGTGGTAAATGACATCGCAAGCCAACAGACTGAGGTCAACCTTGCTGGGCATAAGCCCAAGCTATATTATCAACTGGGTAGCTGGCAGCTTGCTCTGCTGTACTGCCCACACCCACTGCTATCCACACTATAGATATGCACACAGAAACATTCACGGACAACTTGCTACAATATTGATTTTTAAACAGCGTGAAATTCTAAAGAAATAATTTTATTGCTGGAAGCAGCAGCAGCAGAGCTGCGCCAATTTTAACACCAAAATGTTGCCTCTTTACTCCAGTTGATTAGTACAGGTATTGCTAAATAAAAGGCAAATGCAGTATTCATATTATTAAAAGTGTAATTTAAGCAGTTTAAATGATCTGCAACACAAATATTCTCTGAAAAGCAACTTTTCTTGATGGTTTTCCCTGCAAGTTGGCGCTATACGCTGAACAAGATACATAGTTTATTTGTGTTTTGCATCAGCGTCTGATCAAAAAAACACCATGTAAGATTGAACTGAGGACATTTTCAGCATTCAAAATAGATCAAGTGCCTTTTCTACACAGCGCATCGCGTTGCCCTATCTACACCATCCCTTCAAAGGGAAATAGAAATCTTTTGACATGCTCTCACTTTTTTGCAGTAAGTCATGCTTCATCAGAGCTGCGTGCTGTTTGACCCACTTTACTTTAACATTTCATCCTCTGTTGTCTCAGAAGAAAGCCAAATACCACGGTGCATTTACAGTAGTTGGGTGGAAATGACAGATTGCATTTTTCAAGTGCTAGTACAGCAAATACCACAGTTGCTTTACATGATATGTATAATGACACATAGATGCTTACGGAAGATGATATCGACGTGATTTGTCTTTTTTGTGTAAGTGTGCGATAATTCGAGCTCCTTAGTCAGATCGTTGCCAGCGTGCACGACATAGTACACTCTCTTGTATGTGATAAAGTATTTCCTTCGCTAGTGGCACACGGTCATGATAAAGACAGATGAAGATCCTGCAGCTGTTTGTTAGTGCTGCTTATCTGTCTCCGTATCAGATCTGTGTATGTGGAAGGCAGGGAGGTCAGAGTATGTGATAGCAGAATTTTGCAGTTTTGCCCCTTCTGGGATCTCCTCCATACAACAACACTTCGTCAGCCATAGGAAGGACCCAAATTTACATCTGAGGGTAGGAGACAGGAGGGAGAGATGCTGAGGAGAGGGGGGAAGGGATGGGATGGAGAGAGAGAGAGAGAGAGAGAGAAAGAGGGGGAGGGGGGCACAGCAGCTGGCTCCTTTTTCCCTGTCATTATCCCCGGTCGCTGTTTCAGTCAGCTCCATTTGATGAAAGTCAAACAGTACACTAGCCCTGATTATGTGACAACTAGAATTCACCTACTTAGTTAATCCTGCATCGCGGTTTAGATTTCAATTAATTTCTCTCTGGTTGCTCCATCTTCCCAGGGGATGGTGAAGGCGGGCTGGGGGAGGGGAGCCTGCTGTGTGCATGAGGATACAGTATGATGGAGATGGCGGGGGGAGGGGAAGCCGTACCTAGAGAACCGAGATGGCGAAAATGCCTGCACAGCACATTCAGATGTACCACGCAGAGCGGGGAGATAGTACCTGTCGGGTTTTCTTACTTTGACTGCGTAGTCAGGGAGCAATCAGCTGAATATTTTTATGGCTTCTGTTTCCTTCTGCGGCGTGCGTGCGTGGCTGCGGCGTGTGCACGCGTGTCTTTGTGCTCAGCGAGCGGCTGATACTTTATCCACATGCTTCAAATGTTTTTGTTTATACGTGTAAAATTGAGTGTACGCGACAAACATTTCAGAGCATGCCCGTTCCTCAAAAAAATCTAAATCAAATAAATAAATAAAGCTGCATATTAATAAGGTCTCAGAGGCCCTTTAGAGGATCGAACCCCCCAGGTTGTGATTTTCCGCCATTAGTCTTATGAGGCTGAAGGGACTGGGACTGTTCAGGCCAGCTGAATCGATTGTGCTGAGGGAACAGTGCTATCATACCTCCTTTCTCCATCTCCTTCCTTCTCTGTGATATTCCTTGACATTCTGATGGAGGTTTGAGTTAGAGCCTCATGTCCGTGTCACCATGGTAAATCTTTCGCCATATGGCGTCCACTAGCACTCGGTGTCTGTGGTGGGGGATGGAAGGCAGAGGAGGCCTGGTGTGATGCTGCTGCACGTCAATTTCAGAAATAGGCAGGTGTATTTCCCGAAGCATTAAAATCTGATATCTAAAAAAAATGTATGTTAATATATTTTTTAAAAAAAAACATTTTTGCAATAGGTGCAATAGGCAAAATACAAATTCTGCCTGGAAACAGCAACATTAAATTACGGTTACTGGCATCGCTCATGGTGCTCTTTAGGAAAATGCTAAGTGTGAATAATTTAAATCAAGTCAAAACCATCAGCTTAAGCCACAAGATCTTTTTAAATTTTTATGTAATTATTTTTGACAATGACTGCACACAATAAAAGCCATGGTGGAGTTTTATTGGTTAAAACTCCCTCTCCTGCAAACATCAGTTGTGGAAAAGAAAAGCTTGTTCAATCATCTTCTAATATTCAGTGTTAGCGTTTTGCTGATGCACATTACAGCAGCTTTTAGCCTTAAATTATAGCCTTTTACTTGAATTGCTACAATCTTCCCCACTTTTGCATCATTTGTTGTGTGCACTGTCAAATGCTGTGCATGTCAAACATGTTTCCTTTCATACTACTGGTTAATTTTTTCCATAAAAATGTATTTCATCTTGAAACTGCTGATTTCATGGGTGTAGCTCCTCAAATGCCGTTGTGTTGTTATAAATGATGTTGCACTAAAGAAAGTGATTGGGATCTGCACCCAGATTGGATGTACTCTTTCCTCTCTGGTCTTCCTGTCCACCAAGTTTTATGAATTTTAGCCTGGAAGTTTTTGAGGAATCTTACCGACAGACGAACTGCACTAAAAATATTCCTCCCCCTCAGCTTCCTCCTTGTTGGAAAAATACTGCCACATACAGTTCTTGCTCTCCATGAGTTCTCATTAATAGCTATGGGTTTTTGTGGTGTAAAGAGCATAATCCCCAATACACTGCCAACCTGCTGTATTTGGCTTTCACCAGTACAGCCTGACAATGTGGTGGGATAGTTAACATAGCTGCCCTTCCTTACCAGACACCAGACCTCCACCCAGACCTGGATCTCTTCATCTTTAACCTGTGCGATCCCTGTGTGGTTCTGCTCTGCTTTGTCCTCCCTGCAGAGGCAAAGCCCTCGGAGCAGAGGATGCTGGGACACTAATGGAGCCTGGCATCCAAGCTCACTAACGGCATCCCAGACCGTTCAGGATACCACTGTGAAGAGTGGGGAATTATAATGGCACACTAAGCCCACACTAAGGGGGCAGGAAAAAAATCACTCTTTATAAAAGTTCTAACTGTCTGTATAGTAACAACGGTGAAGAAGAAGAACACCACTCACCTGCATGTGCAGTAAACATCAACTTAGCTAAGCTAAGCTAACATTGTTCAGCTCAATTCAGGAATTTCCAGCCTTTGTGCTAAGCTAACATAGCTCAACTTATCACAAAGGATGGAAATTCCTCTAGCCTGCATGTTGTATTCTTGAGTGAGAGACGCCTAACTGTCCATTGTCCCCTTTGATAGCTCAGTTGGTAGAGCAGAGGACTGTAGTGGGTTCCCAGAAATCCTTAGGTCGCTGGCTCGAAGGAGGGTTGATTTTGTTTTTTTGGGGGGGGATCTGACATGCAGACTAGGGGAACCAGTCTAAGTATTCTTGGGCAGGAGGTGAGACACTGAACCCAAGACTGAAAATTACCCCCAATGTATCTGCGAGTGTTGGGTTAAACGCGATTAGTCATAGAAAAAGGCGAGTGTGGCTTGTAGTAACCTTGAAGGCTCAAACTGAGTACAAAAGTGCTCTTTAAGTACCAGTTTCTGTTGCACCTATTGCTGTGTGTGTGATTAGGAAGAATTTAAAATCCTGTATGCCTGTGAATGTGGCTTGTTGTGTGAAGTCCTTTCCAAAGCACTGTCCAAAATTTGAAAAAGGTATTAATTAACATTTTCATTTTGAATTTTTGAGATTAAGACTAATCAATATTTAAAAAAACACAAATAAATATTTTTGCGATGAACCATTTCTCCTGGAAGTCACAGAGTAAACCCAATACATATTCCAGGAATAGATGTACATGACCTGGAAGAGGATTAGGGCCACTGAAAAAACCCATAAAGCAAAACAAAAAAACAAGGGTTTTTAGGATTTTCTCCTTTTTTTTTTGTTCCAGATTTTGGAGAAAAAGTCAGAATTCTGTGATTAATGGACATTATCATTAATCAGTTGTACTAATAGCTTCCCTCAAAGGTCAGCTGAGGAAACACATTTCTATAAACTGTAGATACCTTCTATAAACCTTGAACCTTGAACCTTGATAAATGATGGCCATCTCCTCCATCACTATTTTGAAGCCTTGATTTGGTTGATTGATTGATTGCATTTTCCTTTTGTTTTAGCTTCTGACACATTGTGGCCTAATTGTGTCTTTAAGGTCACACGGGCCAAGAGTCCAATCAGTGCAAAAGTGACCCTCCATAGGTTGGCGCAGTTGCCATTACTTTGCATGGATGCAGGCTTATTTCCAGACTCTCACCAACTACCAGAACTGGCAACAGTTTCCTTTCAAAGTAAAAGTTGCACTTTTACAACACGTTGGTCTCAGGATGAAACAACAGCATTTTTTTTACTTTGAAGGCAAAAAATCTCTGTTTTCAGTTTGTTTTTCAAGTTTCATCACAGATCTGGGGTTAGTTCATGAGTCACAGTCAGTGACTGAGACAATCCTTTAGTTACCAAAGCTATCATAAAGAGCGGTAACACCATTTTTGCGGCCAATTTTACCTGGTGAGAGTAGTAGCCAGTAACCACCCAGCAACCAGTCAAGGAATATACAGGGGACAGGATGCAGAAGCCCTCACATTAATTATATAATCAGTGAATGTTTTGTTTTTCAAACCAATCAGCAAATCATAGCTGCAGGAAAAGACGAGGAAAGAAAAAAGGGAACAGGTGTAGTGATACTGTGAGTGTATCACTGTGCTGTTTCTCTTTTTTCTGAGAGCTACGCTCTGTCACACTCGGATAACCTGACATATGTAAAGTCTACAGGCAAAGATCCAGCTTCTACTTCAATAAATACTACATTAGTGAATCTATTTTAGTTTAAAAAATACCTTCTTTGTTCTATATCTTTGCATTTTTAAAATAAATTATTTAAAAGATATAACATATATTTGTTAGCTTTAGAGGTGATCCAAAGCCCTTTATTGTACCTTTGGACAGAACCAGACTTACTGCCCAGCAGCTATATTATTTATCTATTAGAGAGCATCAATCTATTTATCTGACTCTTTGCAAGAGAACAAAACCACCTAATATTCCTCCAATGTTTGTTTATCAATGTGATAGAAATAAAGAAGCATCAAAAGCTGCATGTGTGCTAGAGAGAGACATGTGAGGAGAGTTTTCCTGGCTCTGTAATGGCTGCCATCCTCTCTCTCTCCAACCCCTCCTCTTCCTCCTGCTTACGGCTGCAGCTCTGTGGATCCTCGGTGCCCAGGCATGGTGTACTGAACATGCATGGCGGCGTGTTTCCTCCTGTAGCAAGCTAACTTCTGCACCACTCCTCTCGCTATTTCAAGGAAAGTGCAACCTTTGCCTTGGGCCTTAATTATGTTCAATTTGCCAAGCTGGGCCTGAAACCATTGGGGGGTGGAAAAGCTCTCTGACCTATTTATCAATGCAGCTTTTTCCTTCCACTGACGGAGACTAAACCAAAAAGGCACGGGGAGAGAGAGAGAGTGAAAGAAATACACTTTGCTCAGTTTTCACACAAGCAGAGTGTAGGCACAGCACAGGATGAATGGGAGTAGTGCAATGTATACATTTAATTTCTTAGAGGGTGCTTTTGTGGGAGTGTGACAGTACTATTTTATATTATTCCATCCTATATTTTATTATAAAGTCCTATGAAATTGAAAAAAGAAATCACTTTTTTGTAGTAAAATGTCAAAACACAGAGAGTCCAGAAAAAGAATGAGCCGGTGTTATTTTTGGTTTCACCTGCAGTCAGAAATGCTGTATCTCGTAACCACACCGGTGCTCTTTCAATAGAGACTGAAGAAGATTCTTCAGACCACATGATTGGAGGTAAACACTGAGGAGGCCATTGACCTTTCATTATAGCTTCTGATAAGGCCAACTATCTCCCCTTCTCTACACTGTGCCCTAAATGTCAAGTCACTGTATGTGTTATAATTACCCTGAGTTGGTATTTTCCTCCTCTTTATGTTTCAATGCATGGAGAGCAAATCCTGCTAGCAGAGGTTGGCTGAGGACATGTCACCGCTTTAGACGTGTGAGGTTAATTTAGCTGTTCACAGGCTAATCAGTTTTCTATTTTTATTTATTTATCCCCCCCTTCCTTTTGCAGCATAGCATTTTCCAAACACGGAAGACCTTCTTAACACTGAGAATTTACCTCCCTAGAGTCGAGGGCTTGTTAATACACTCTCATTAGGAGGTTTTATGCATGGACAAATAAACAAATGCTAATAAACTCCTAATTATTTTCTCACAGCAAATTCAAGGATTTTGAATATTCATGTTTAACCGAAAACATTGCAATTACTTTACTGAGCATAACACATATATATATATACTTTCTCTCAATAAAACAATTTGGTAGTCAGAAACTTGTTTCAAGAACAAAGAGGTAACTCCTGATTTTCTTTTAAGGGAGCATACATGTGAGTGCTGAGAGAATATTTTGATTGCACCACTGACAAAGGTGCTAAAATGTACGGGCTGCGCTTTTCTCCAAGTGTATATTTAATAGGTTGATTCATAATTTTCTCCCAGTGAGCAATTTCTGTGTTTTTGCCAGAAGTTGTAGTTTTTGTAGTGATTTTATTTTGTTGTGAAAGATAATCCTGCATTTATTTTTCCACCCTTTACAAGAGAAACCCCCCCAACACTGATTCAGTTCGATGCACCACACTTGAGCTCTATTGTGACTCTTTTTTTCCATGTGAAAAACATCGTGCATCACTAATACAATTTGACTTGCAGGTGCAATTGTTTGGAAGAAGGTTGGCCCATTTTGCTGAGTGTCAGGAAAGGCTTTTAAACTGTCACCACACTTTCTCCTTCCTTCATACGGAAACCTTTTAGACGTCCTCTTTGCTGGGTTGGACAATGGGGTGTCAACGCTGTTACCTTATTCTGATTTTTGCTGCCGAGTTAGCCGGTAGTCTAGTGACTGATCGGTTCTCTGAGTTCTACTTTTAAGGACGTATGCATTTGGCCACTGTGAGTTTTGGTGCTGCAAACATACGTACCACATCAGGACTCCAAGTCTTGTTTGCATGTTGACAGACTGCCATAATTCAAGATGGCACCTGTCTTGCTGATGTCTTTACCGCTGCTGCTCTGAGTCCTCTGCAGCTTAGTGACAGCCTGAATCCTCTCTGACGTGAAAACCCCTGTGAGAATCGGAGAATCTGAGATTAGGAATGTCATCGTTAGCATTTGAGAGCGTGAATCTCTTCATTGAGGACGTGGTTTCACATTAATTGTGAGATTAAAACCTGCAGTGAGACGTAGGCCCAGCCGTGCACCGATTTGCCGCGTGCCTTTAGCAAGTGCAGCCATCGCTTGCACGTGGCACACATCGAAGTCAGGAGAAAATGAAATTATGATTTGCGATGACAAATCTGAGATGTGTGCGTGCTACCACAAAAACAGCAACAGCTCATGAATAATGCATGGCTGCCGTGGGCTATAGATTAAGTGTGAATATTCATTAATTTGCTTGCCCTTTGGGAGGTGATGCAGATTCATACAAAAGCATACTGGCAACTGGGTTAGCCACCACTCACAGCAGTAAATATGGGTAACGATGGAGGACGCCGGTTATTTTTTCCTTAAGTACCTGAGCTGTTTGTAAAATGAAGGACAGCATTGGCTCTGTTAAGAAGTTTTAACAGGGTTTTCCTGGAGTAATAACCACCCACCCCCACCCCTCCACCTCCCTACCTCTTAAGTGCTAAGTCACCAGAGCAGGGAAAGCCCATTAGGGTAAAGAAGGTGGGGGAAGGCAAGAGTTTGAGTGATTAGGCTGATTGGATATAGCAGCACTAGGTTGCTCAGGTCAAAACTAATCAGCTTCAGAACAGAGGGAAGGTCCTTATAACTAAAAAAGAGAAAGACGTAGAGATGTGACTGCTGCCCTGTGTAAAGAAGCGTCATGTCACGCAAACAAACAAAAAAGCTCCCATACAGGCCTGAACAACCACAGAGCGCTTACTGAGTCAGCATAGAGATAGCTGATCAACTAATAAGAACAAGTAGCCAATATTTAATTCTCCTATTCACTGCTTTTTGGACAACGTGAAAAAGGCTGGACTCAAGTCTTCAGGAATTAAGGACAGAGAAGAAGAAGAGAAGAAACTGTGAAATCTGCAGGTTTTCAGTCTCAATTTTGCTGACAGCACCCTGAAACAGAGCAGAAGAAGTATTGACAGTGTAGCTGCGCCGGCTCTCGACTGTGGCTTCATTTCTGCACTTACTGTATCCCCTTTCTCAACCATGAAAAAAAAAACCCTGAGCAGGATAAATTGATTTTGTTTATGGGATCATTTGCACATTTATCCACACTACATGCAGGAACCTGTTATGTAGATTTCCCCCCGCAGCAGGAACTGGCAGGAAGACGAGCAGGGATTGGACAGAGATAAACGACTCATTAACCCCAAATTGATCATGAGCCGCACACTTGTGAGGATATTTCATCATTAATATTTCAACTTAATTATTTGTGCCCATGTTGACTCTGAGGTCCTAATTTACACATCACCGTGTGATGTATGAATTATTGTAATGGACAATATTTGAGCAGTTATTTCTCCCACTGCCACCATTTTTCTATCCCCCTCCCTCTTCCACCGCCCCTCTTCGTTACCGACCTCTATTGCTTGATTTTTCTCTGTGTGCTGAAATAATACCACCACGTGGCAAACTCATATTGTAGAGGCTTAAATCTTGTAGATTGTCACTTATAAATCAAACTCTGCGGGCTGAGGGAATTCTCCTTCGCACACATGTACTCCCTCTGAACTGCAGGCTCAGTGTCTCTGATTTTCCCTTCGTTTGTTCACTCAAGTGCGCTTTTCAGTGGCGAAATATCGCTTTTGAGAAAAGCTGTCAGCAGAGATGGAATTTCCTATGAGGGGAAGAGAGTTTCGCAAAACATTTTCATGAAGTTCCATGTTCGTCTCGCTTGAGCTCCCGCCTGTGTTGTCCCCACTTTTATTCTGTATGACATGCAGTAGGTATCAGCGTGGTGATTTGCTATCCCTCAGAGGTGGAATGTCTGCTTTGCTTTGTTTACCACTCTCCCTGTTGTCCCTGTCACTTGCGCTCAGCGAGATAGTGGCAACTAGAGAGAAACTTTCATTTCCACTAACCCGCCGCCTTCGGTGCGCCAACAGCTCTGAGCACCAGCGTGCTACAAATCATTCTGCACACTTCAACTATAACATCAAATGGCTGAGAAACGGCTAAAGCCCGACAGCAGGTGTGCTCTGAATCGTTCAGATCAACATGTCAACACCTTTAACAAGACATCTCATTTCAGGCACCCGCGCTGCTACCACAGCTTGGGCTTTTGTAGATGCCTCTGACTGAGGTTTGAGGCTTGGAGCAGAGAGCCAGATTGAGAGGTTTGGGGATTGGAGGTGAGTGCAAACCTGTGCATCAGCATCTCTTAATCCCAAAGAGCCATAATCTGGGATTAGTGATCCTCTCCACACTGGATCCAGATTAGAGCATCCGCTCATGGAGGAGCCTCTGCAGCATCGGCTGGCACCACCTCCCCGACCCCTGTGGGAGGGGCTTGGAAAGGCTGTGGTGCTCCCTGATTGGAGGAAGCTCCGGATAAACTATGTGGTGACAGGGGTTGCCAAGACGATCACGCTGGCTTTGCCATGATTGGTTGTGTCAGAGCTTAGGATGTCTGCTTGTCCTCAGATCGACATTAGATCACTCACTATAGAGACACTTGTGTAAACGTATGTATGTACACGCACACACTGTGGGACATGCATGTAAATGATTGAAAGCCACTCAGTCTTCAGTTCATCAAATTTACCAACATGCTCTTACAATGCAGAGACGCTGATTTATGGATCCAAAAAGTGACCAGTGCAAGCAGTATTTCACTTGCTTGTGTTTGTATGTGTATGCGTGTGTGTTGGCCAGTGGATCGTGCCCGTTGTCATCTGTTACTAATATGCACTCACACACAGCAGTAGCAGCAGCCCACATAGGTCAGTCTCATCACCCTGCTCACTGGCACATGGTGGAACCATAATCCTAAGGGTCAGAGGTCGGCTTCATGCTGCTTGCCTGGCTGAAAGGGCAGATGGGACACATGCGTGCATGGACACACACTGGCCAGCTTCATGCTGCTGGGTTGGTTTGAAGGGCAGATGGGTGCATTGTGTCATAATGGCGGCTGAGCTACAGCCTGTGGGGGCGGCCATATTGTCATTGAGAGGACACTCGGTAGGTCAGGTGAACAGAGGCGAGCACTGACTGTAGTGTTTTACACAGCCTTTGTTTCGACTGGTTATATCCACCCAGTCTCCCTGGCAGTAATGTAAATGCCATTTAGGTTATTTGCAATTTTCATTCTTTAACTTGGCTGATTTATTATGTCATTGTGGAGCTTAGTTTCTTTCTTTCTTTTTTTTCTTGTCTTGAAAAGCTATTAAAGCAAAAAGTGATTTAGACTACGCGCAGGAGGCCTTTAAGGCAGAAACTCAGCTGAATTGTTCTTCCTGCCCACTTCCATGTTCTCATTTGGAGCTAATCCACTTGAGGGTTTTTATGAGACAGAAAGAAAAAATAATCTGTATGCAGCGAAGCACTGTGGAAATTGCAAAGTGATATTATATTGATTTAGTGAAGTAACATAAGTAATGTAAAAAAAAAAAAAAAGTTAAAAAAAAACTTCTCACTTTTCCCGTGCAACTATTTGGGTCACAGTGCACAATCAATTACATACACGCACATATAGCACGTGTCAGCAATCTGCAATCACTAACTCTTGGTTTGCTCTGACTGGTTGGGTGAGCATTTTCTTCTTGCTGTTTTACAAATACACATCATCAGTGTAACAATGCATTTTTCAAAACATAATTTACGTGACTCATTTTGCTTGCATATCTCGGCTCCCTCTTTCATTGCTGCGGAGACGACGTTCGGGAGGTTTATGTTGTTTAAGCTGCTTCAGTTGCATTTCCACTGCAAATGTGGTATTAAAAAAATTCTGCAATTTTAAGGAATTTAATACATTTTTAATCTGCTTTTCCTGGATTAGGCTCCCACATTAGAACAAATCAGGAAGACACAAAGGGCAAGGACTCAGGGTCTAAATATACTCCCTTTATCCGTCACTGCATCTGTCCCATTTTTTGGGAGATGTGCTTCTGGTGATGAGCGCCGGTACTTTGTTTTTACTAGAGGAGCATTAGAGTCTCTATAAAACAGGGAGTGCAGTCATTTCACTCCACAAATTCACACAAAATTGCTCTGGCTTCCTATTAAAGGGAATTCTACTGTGTATTTGTTTGTAAATTTTATGACAACCTGCAAGTAGAAGCCAATGGTAGTCAAATATTTGTGCATGCACAATATGTGTGCGCATGTGATTCGGAGCACAAGCTAGAAATGGGTGTTATAAGGTAGGCAGAGGATGACAGCTCTCAGTTAGGTCTGTCAGACCTGGGACTCTGCAGGCTGTCAGTCCCAGGATAGCAGAGAGAAAATGGAATACATTATATCCCCGGTCTCCTGCAGGTCAACTGTGACAGGGTTGCCCCTCAATTACTGAGTATCAGCACCTCTTCTCTCCTCCCCACTCCCCTTTTCTTCTTCTCTCCTCCTCTTGCTCGCTGCAGTATGTCTGTGTGTGCTCTGCAAGAAGCATGCAGAGAAGAAAAATAGAGAGGAGAGTGGGGGCAGGGTGGCAAGTACCTACAATAGGCTGCCTGGAGATTCCATGGAGCCCAACGAATTTCCAGAGGCGTTTATACCTTGGTGATTGTTTGAATATATCTCCTCACCTACACCAAGGATTTGTTTGCTTTCATCCAGCGTAACGATAGACTTTATGTTTTATTGATTGCGCTGCGAGCGCTGAGCATCACCTTAGATATATACCCACTGCCGAGTAGCATCTCTCTTTCAGTGAATCTCATATATCTAATGATCCTAAACTTCATGCTTTATGTATCCACCTTAGCTAATAAGGTCAACTAGCAGTGAAATGGGTGACAGGAATTTATGCATTTTAATGCTGCTGCGGAACAATGGACACGCGCCAAACACAATAGGGTGGATGCAGAATCAGTCAGTGAGGAGGTAGTGTGACCAGCTGGAGCCCTCTACCCTCTGACCTGGAGGTCACCAACTGCTACACTTCTCTTTCATCTACCTCTCATGGCTGACTCATGAAAATGCATGGAATAAGAAAGTTGCTTTGTTATACAGATAACCTTGACGCGTGGAGGTCTGATAGGGCACCATTACGAAATCACTTCCCTTTATATGTTGGGGCGGGGGACTAGTGCCTCTTGATGTGTCATTTTATTTTGTGGATTTGTGATGGAAAACAAGGTCAGACCTGGCGCAGATGGAATGGGCTGCGTCAGTATAACTGGACGCCCTTGCTTAACCTTGAACCCATATAAATCCAGAGTGCTCTGCCTTGCGGTCACTCAGTCACTTTTGAGCAAGCAACTCCCATTAAGAAGGCTTACAGCAGGCTACGCTCCTTTCTTTATTCCAGCTTTTTCCAAAAGCTGCAGGCCAAACGGAATGGGAGTCTAACGTCCCCGTGTCCCGGTCCCTTTCAGAGCAGTGACTTGAGCTTTGTGTTAAGAGACTAAAGAGCTCTTTCCTGCTCCCCTGTCCTTTTTAGTATCATGGCGAACAGACCTCTCCGCCTCCAGCTCTCAGCTTGCACACTGCTGCGGCTCACAGACAGTAAGAAACCAAACAGTGAAACAATCCAACATACAGAGCGAGTGATCTGCCACCCCGTGCACTTTAATGGCTATGTGACCTATTTGCGGGAGACAGGACTGTCACGGAGATTGGGCCTTGAAGCTTACAAGCGCGAGGACACACGCACAGGCAGCCTGGAAATGCAGTTTGGGATTCGTGCACAGTAGAGCCAAAGGCTTACACCTCTATTTAGACTCCACTTAGAGGTGGCTTCTGACAGATGTATGAGGCATCGCCGCTCTTTTTGTTTGTGTTTCAAGAGCAGTCATCAGCTTTGACATGAAAAGCTTGTGAATGTAAGTTAAACCATCAGTTTCAGCAGTAAAGCTAGTGTGGTTTGTTCTTCATTGTACTGGAATCAGTGACTACAGTAGAAATATTGAATTTTCCCAGCGCTGGATTCGAGGTCTATCTTTTCAATCTAGTATCATGTCTGTAAAGCTCAGCCTCTGTGTTAGCCAAATATTGTCAGACAATTGACAGAGCACTGGCTTGCTCACACTCCCAGGAAGGAGGCAGGGACCAGGGAGCGGTACAGATAACCAACCCAAACATCCATGGATATCTCTGTACCCGACTTCCCTGGTCTTATATTTCCAGGGTTAAAAATCAATAGGGCTACTGCTGATGAAATTTGCCGCATGAGTGCGCATCGGAGTCTGCAAAGTAGACCTGGACCGAGACATTTCTTTGCACCCGCCGTTATTCACTTTTGTTCCATTCTGTTTTCAAATGCAAAGGGGATTTCATTTCATTCTCCTTTTGCCATTTTACTTTTTTCGCTCTAAATCCAGCTTTTGGAAGGCCCAGAGGCTGAGTAAATGTGATCGATTTCTAGAGAGTGTGTCATCTAGGCCACCCTTTTAGGAGTGGTTTTGTAACAGAGGCACAAAGGCGCGTGGAGCCATCATTCAGCCGGCTCTTCCATTGTTCACTTAATTCATGCTGAAGGATCCAGGTCAGGCCCGCAAGAACCCTTCACAGGTTAGAAGTCAGGGCTCCTCTCCAATAAACTAAGGCAAGAATAAAATCACATGTGTCCAGAGGCATAATCTGTTATTACCCGCAAGAATTACACATATTTCCGCCTCTGTTTCCCCTCCTATTTGTAATATGACTGTGAAACTAATGAGAACAGAATGTCTCTGAAATTATATTTGCTCAACAGGGCTTGCAGAACAAAGAGCTGATATGAGGCTGGATGAGAACATCAAGCTCGGTTATTGGTTGGACTGTGTTTAGTGGAGTAGCAGGTTTTAAATCCATACTGGACTGTTTTCTTTAACGTGGCCGTCATCTTTGGGATAAGATTAAGTTTGAATTAACTGCAGCATCGCGCTGTTGCTGTGTATTAGAAATGAATATAGCTAGTTTGTTTCGCTTTTTATCTCTTTTGCAAAGTCTTCCCTCTCGTGTGGCTAAGTCTACAACAATGAGCTCCTCCTGTCTCAGAATATTCAAAAAGAAGCTATCTTTCCTCCGTCACTGAGGGACCAATTCAAACGGCAGCCTTGCAGTCAGGCTCTCCTGTGAAGGAGAATTAATCTGCTCCAAACAACCTTTTATTTTCTCTACACAACTACTTGTCAGCCTCAACTAAAAGCAATTTGTTTTTGGCTCGCTTCTTCAGGCTCATGTAGCAGGACTGAGAGAGCAGTGTGGCATGTTGTTTCAAAAAGGAGAAGAGGGGGGAAAAACAGTGCTTTAATCTGATTAGACCTGGCTAAAATCCCAAACCGGGGCTGAAGTGCAGTGCTTGTGGTTTCTGAACAGCTTACGCTAAGTCTGTACCATGGAAATAATCTACTCTTAAAACCCAGGAAACAAATCAACTATGGTAAGGACATAAGTCGCTGTCATTACGGAGTCATTAGGAACAACATTTCCATACAGCATGCAGGCCAGTAATGCTGGCAGAAGGGGGCAGTGTATGTGTGTGTCTGTGTATGCGTGCACTTCTCTGATCCTGCCTTTTATATGTAAGTATGACTGTTGATGCTTCATATTTACAGCAGAAGCGTGTGTGTGTGTGTGCGCGCGCGCGTGCCTCTATTTATTCATATTTGTGCGAATTTCTCCAGCTTAAAGAAGATTTTGTTTTTGAATTTACTTTCGGTTTGCCTGCGTGCCTATCTCCATCTATCTGTGTGTGTGTGTGTGTGTGTATGCGTGTTTCTCTGCGCTGCTGTGGGATTGCAGGACGACTTCTCGGGTTCTGAATAATGAATCAAAGCATGAGAGAGGAGCAAAGTCACACTGCAGCAGCTTGTCTCTCTGCACTGCTTTCACCGTAGCCGAGCTTGATGACTAGACCCTGGAAGAAGCTCCCTGTAATAGGGCCAAGACCCCGCTATCACCTCCGCATCCCCACAGCGGTAGACCACAAAATTCTCTTTGATGTAAAGTTAAATACAAGCTGGACAACCGAGTAAAACCAGATATTTCATGAATATTTAAAATGAAAATATTAGCATTTATTGTAAAGGTACTCTCTGTTGATTAGAGGTGCGCTTAGAGAGACAAGAGGAAGAAGCCATTTAGGAAGATCAATAGAAAACCCTCATAAACAGGCACTTCAACAGATGGCCATCAAAAAGATGTAGAAAAATCAGTTGGTGATCAATATCCTGTACATTTTGGAAAAAAACAATGAGCGGATGAAGCCCTGGGAAGCAGCGGAGAGGAAGAAATATGCTTGCCACCTTGGAGGCTTGCAGCAATATCACCAAAAAGGATCTTCTTAATGACACTATTAAACTGTTTTACCACAGCATAACATGTTGTCAGCCACAGCGTTTCATTGTCCCATTAATAGCCTCCCAACACAATTCAGATTTCAATATCAGTTTGCTCTCATTATCTCTCTTCTCTGATACCGTTTCATTTTGTACGGGCTAAATTAAATGTAAAAACCATAATGCAATTTTGCTGGAGGAGAACATGGCGTCTAATTGCATTAGGCTGAACTGTCGGTGGAGTCTGCAGCAGCTAGGCCCCCCATCACTCTCCCACAATTAGCACTGGCTACTCCCCTCAGCAGCAGGTGTTGTTCTGCCCGTGCCAGCATTCCAGTTGATTATCTTAGCCAAGCGCTGCGAACTGCTCTTCATCCATCTACGTTAGGGCACCACCACAGCTCTGTGCAGATACAGATTACAGAGCTTCAATTACATTACCGGACAGCCAGCAGATACAGATGTTGAGCTGTGCACGACAAACGGTCACGCTGGAAACCGGGAGTTGGAGAGAGGACCTACGTCATGCTGTCATGTTGCACACGGAGGAGCTGCAACCTTGTTCTTGAAAGGTTGTGGTGCATCACCAAGAGAAGCCAAGAGGATGTGGAAGAGCATGCTTTGAGTGAACCTTAGAGGCCCAGAGCGGTAGTAGCAGCAATGTATTCACACACATGCACACACAGCCTGAGGTTGGCAGCATTCCAGCAGTCTCTGAGAGTTGGGCTAACCAAATTATAAATTTACAAGGACTAAATTACATAGCTAGGGTGCACACATACTGTCACATCAGAGACTCAGCCACAGGCGCACATACTCACACACTCACTCCTTCCCTGGCTGTTTCTCCCTATCTACACACACACACACATATACACACACGCACACACACACACACACCAGGGATACAGAGACAGCCAACATCAAACAACTGAACTTGAACTTTGGACAGGTAGAGAAGCTTCTGTGCATGATATGAATGAAAAAAATCTCATGCCCAAAGAAAGTCCACAGCTTTTTGATGCCAGTTTGCTTCCATCCTCTCATGTCAAGATTCCCATCTGTATCTGAGGTGCGTCATCGTGCAAATCAAACTAAAAACTGAAATTAAGATCTAGATGGAAAGTGTTCTTAATTATCCATTATAGGAGACATGGCTAAGCTTGCTTGCAACTTACAAACTAAGGCCCAAAAAAGTTGGGACGCTGTGCAAAACGCTAATAAAATCTGAATGAAATATTTGAAAATTGTATTCACAGTAAGAACATAGAAAACAGTAGAAAATGTAGACCTTATATTATTATATTACTTGGAATTTGAGGGGAGCAATAAATTAAAAAAACGATTTTACCGTTATGTAGCATTCCTTCTTTTAACTAGAGTTCGTAAACATCTGGGAACTGAGGTGACCAGCACATGAACTTCTGGGAGAGGAATGTTTTCTAATTTTTTGTTTGATATCTGATTCTTGCTGCTGAACAGTCCTTGGTGTTCTTTGTTGTATTTTTCATTTCATGATATGTAAAATGTTTTAACTTGATTATTCTGGACTGGAGACAGGTCAGTTCAGCATCTTCAGCAATCTTCTACTACAAAGCCTGTAGCAGATGCAGTATGCAGTTTAGCATTATTGAGCTCAAATAAGCAAGCCAGTCCCTGAAAAGGGCTTCATCTTGATCATTTGTTACTGCAAAACCTGTATATACAGTACCTTTCAGCACGACTTTCACTTACAGCAGGGTGCAGCTTCTATGTTTCCTAAAAAGAATTTCAAATTTTTATTCGTCTGACTGCACAACAGTTTTCCCCTTTGCCTCAGTCCATTTTAAATGAGCTTTGGCCCAGAGAAGATGGTGGCATGTGCTGTTTCTTCTTTGCAGGATAGAGCTTTAACCTGCATTTGTGGCTGTCACAGTGAAATGTGTTCACAGTCAGTGATTTCTGGAAGTGCTCCTGACCCTGTGCAGCCATTTCCGTGACATAATCATGCCTGTTTTTAATGCCCGAAGATCAGAGGCGTCAAATATTGATTTTCAGCAACACACAGAGATTTCTGCAGATTCTTTGAATCTTTTGTTGATCTTGTGTACTGTAGTTGATGAGATATTCAGTCTTCCCAATTTTCCATTGAGGAATGTTATTTTGGAATTTTTCCACAATTTGTACTTTACTTCTGAGAAACTCTGCCTTTCTAAGATACTTTTTAAAAAAATATATAAATAATCATGTTAATGATCTATTGTCAGTTAACCCAATTAGTTGCAAAATCTCCCTTTAGCTGCTTGTTTTTAGTACCACTTAATTTTCCCAGCTTTTGCTGCCTGTCCCAATTTTTATTTTTTTTTATACCCGTTTTCTATGTTTTGTCATGAATAAAATACGAGTTTACGAGATTTCCAAATCATTACATTCTGTTTTATTTACTTCAAACAGTGCCCCTACGTTTTTGGAAGTGAGTTTGCACCATGGCGTTCTTATAAACTTCGCTTCGAGATTACAGATACTTGAATCAAGCTCCATCTGATCCATTTTCAGTGACCGTTTACCCAGACACAGAGACATGGCAGGAAAAACTGAAGACTTGAAGAGGTTAAGAACAGTTTTAGCCATAGTAAATATATGGCTGAATATATTTACTATATATTACTAAATATATGTCTGTATATATGTCTTTATTTATAATTCAAGTGGCTCTGTGCCACTTTCTTGTAAACAAAGGGGAAAAAAAGTTATGTTTCAATTCAGAGTTACGGTCCATGGCACATGTAGACATGAGGGGTGACTCCATTTCCCAGTACTGGATGCTTGATGGACATGCCACTTGGCACTGCCATGATAAATGCTTTATGACTGCATCTTACTACCACACCAGCACTTGGCTTCACCAGGCTTTTAGTGTGCTGTCTGTTTTTAAACGGGACCAACATGGTAATTAACTGTTATATTAGAAAAATAGGTCATAAGATATAGGCTGTTTTTTTTTAAAGTTTTTTTTCTTCTTGGTATTTGGCCAAACGTCAATATTCTGGAAGTGCGTAAAGACCAGTTTGACCCCAACATGTCACCATGCAGCTCTGCCAGCTTATATTGCACATCTGGTATAATATAGTTAAAATGAGTGTGCAAATGAGGGATGAAATGGATATCTACTATTATTCACCAAAGCTTAGGTGTGTGCATGTAATTGACACAAACAAACCTCCAAACTCCCAGACCTCATAGAAACCTCCACAGCACCGCCGAGGTCTTTAAAACCAGGGGGAACTTTGAACTTCTGCAGCTAGCCACGTGAATCATACATGACCAGGCCATATCATGCTTTGATTACTGTGAAATACACAGAGAAATTGAGTTTACAGTCCCTCATTCACTTCGGGAGAAAAGCACCAGTGGGAAAAATCAATTATCAGTACTGAATATAAGATCATTTGATGCGCCTGCACATTTTACGCTGTTTATTTCCTGGTTTTTTGTTGTTGTTGTTTTTTTTGGGGAGCGGTGGTCAGAGAATGCAGTGGGTTTGAAGTGGTCATGGCTTCGATAAATGTACCTTACAGAAAAGGCACAGTTATGAAAAGACACGTGATATCTTTGAAGCCACTGTAGCCTCAAACAAGCTAGACATCATCAGCAAGGTGTAGCCATAGAGTGTATGCATCGCACAGACAGAGATGGGTCATTGACTCAGTGTTTTGCATTTTGCCTTTTCTTTACTCTTTTTTGCTTTTGTGAATGATGAGTTTTGTTCCTAGTTTCTTTTTTCAGTGTTTCCTTTTGTTATTTTTGTCTTTATCTTTATTTCAGATTATCCTGCTTTCCCTGTATTTCCCGTGTCCAGTTGTTAAGTCTCTCTCAGTTAGGTGTTCTCATGTTTTGGTTACTTCCTGTTTTATTTTGCCATTCCCTCCCTCTCGTGTGCTTCATGTTCAGGTTTTTGCCTCATTACTTAGATTCTGTTAACCTGTCTTCTTTCACTATTATCTCATGTGTGTATTAAGCCCCTCAGTTTTCCTCAGTTCCTTGTACAGTTCCTTGTGCTCCTTCATTCCATGAATTCCGTTTTTGTCTCCGACTTTTCACTTCTGGCTCCACCCCTAGCTTTGTTTGTATTTTGTCCCTCTATGCTCCAGCAATAAAGCTACCTCTGAGTTTGTTTGTTTTTCTCTGGAGTCCTGCATAGTGGCCTGCTGAACAGAGACACAACAATACTACATATGTGGCTATGTAGGTCCCTTTCATTACTACTTGGCATTCACCTGTCACACGAAATGTCCTCACATTATACATGACGGAACATTTAATTTAAAAAATGCATTATAATAGTCACATTTTTGTGTACCATACTCTTAAGTATCCTCATTTCTGCTGAAAAGCTGCCTTTGACTCAATTTTGAAGCTAGCCTCAAGTGGCCTTTTGAGGAACTGCAATATTTGTCACCTCCACTGCTTCCAGAGGCTTTTTTCACCACTTCGTCACTTAACCTTGTTTCCCACTGCAGAATTACACTTAACTTTTGTATAAACTTCTTAGCTGCGCTGCAACCCCCCACAATTACTAATCCACTTTTAGGTCTGCAGAAGAGCTTGTCAGATGGTCAAACACCTTCGGAAACCCTTCCCTCCCACAAATTTCTGACATCAGAACTAAGGGGCCACAGAGGTAAGAAAGTTAGCGAAAGGCTTTGAACTTCTTTCTAAAGCTCTTTTATATTCTTGGCACAGCAATTTCTGTTTGTTTGTGCAAATAAGTACAACACCATGAAGGCTTTCAGGAGACTGTCTGAAAGCATGCATCATTATTTCCATACACACAGTATTACAGCTCTCGCCTCTCAGTGCCCAGCTTTAACCTCACTGCCCAGTGTGGCATTCAGAGCTCAGCATATACTCCTTTGCTTGTCAATGCGGTCAGACACATTATACAAACTAATTCTTTTTAAACACATCTTTGCCTGTCTGCCCACCGATGTATACGTATGTTTGCCCAAGTTGTGGTATTGCACGGGTTCAGTTAAAACTGAAAGTAAAAATTGTTTCCTTAATTTTTTGAGCAGTAATTATGTGATATTTACTGTAAACTATGTCTATTCTCTGTATATTTTTGTAATAATTCAATCTTTTGATCTTTAAACTAATTATTTGTAGCTCCATCCACCAATTTTTTTGCATAACCAGTCACTGAGGGCTGAAGTGTACCCCAGTTGTCATGGGGCAAGAGGCAGGGTATACCCTGGATAGCTTACCAGTATATCACGGGAATAAGAGCTGTTATACACTGAGCGCATTGCGGAAAAACCCTCCTGCTAAATACCAGATTTTTCAGAAGGAAACTTGTTGTGTAACGCTGGTCCTGATGTTGCCAAACAAGAAAAGGAAGAAACAAAGATTGTGGATTCATCCAATTCTCAAGAAAAAGCAGTAGCAGGGAGATTTTGACCACATCCAAGGAGGCTGAAGCAGCATCTAGCTGTGCCTGAGGTTAAATTATTACTTTACTATTTCCATATCATTATATTTTCAGAACCGGTTCACATTGTGAGTAATGAGTGCGCTTGTTACCAAATGCAGCAGTCTGATTGGTCAGATCTGTTTTGTTTTTTGTTGTGTTTTTAATGAATTTATTTATTTCTGTATGATCATAACAAAACAAGCAGTACAAGAAAAAAAACACACAAAAGCACAAACCCAACTATATTTCAGACAGAAAGCGTGTAGGCCGAAGCAGCGGCTTATGTGCACCTACCACTCATGCATATTGCAAAATTGAACCAACCACAAAGTAACAGAGTAACAGAAAACAATATTTCATAGTAACATTAGTTGGCACGGTGGCCCAGCAGTGCCACAGAGCTCAAGTAGTAAAGACAGACTCTGCATAAGTCGTTCATTGAGTTCCTCCACTCACATTGTCTCAGTGCGGCTTACATCCAGCAGAGATGTTACATGAGTTAGAGATAACTCCGCTTATTTAGTCTATTACAGGAGAAAATGTAATAAACAGTGGTTTTTTTAATCTCTGTAAACTTGGCCTCGATCACAAACCCCTGATTTTATATTTATGGTGTTATGTGGGAATGAAATGTTCTCAGCCTGAATCCTTCTAAGCGTACAGTTCTCTCACAGTGATAATAGGGGATCACTGTCAGTGGCAGGCCACACTTTTCAACAATGGCCCTGCCAGACCGGCTGCCAATTACCACCAAAACAAGAGCAGAAAAGTAAACATGCAAACACTTTACACATCCGTGCATGTGCACACGCACTCGCTCAAATGTTTTGTTTCCAAATGCTTTTCCTTACCTTTGGTTTCGCTAGTTAAACAAATAAATTGATTCAACCAGCAGACTTAAGGTTGAATGCCACAAAGAAAAAAATTAATGATGTAAATCCCGAGCTTGTCATTTCTGAATGTGATATCCTGTGATTCGCAGATTATAGTATTACTGTATTTTCATTTTCTCACTTTCTAGAAGTCAAAATATAAACAAAAAAATTACATCTGAATTTAAATGTGTGTCTTGTTTGTTCAACGAAAGTAGTATAAGCGTTTTTAAACGGTTGTCAAAATAATTGCATTTGAAAAGCTGTCTGAGCGTGTTATAAAAAATATAGACAGTGAGCCAGTGTGGTGTTAGTCTTCCTAGGTCGAGCATTTTGGTGCATTTTGACGATAATGTTGTGGTTGGTGGAGCAGCTCAAGCTCACATCCATGGAGACAATGCGCACTCGTCTCTCCCATGGTTAATTGCTGTTCATGTTTCTCCAAGTGAGGCAACCCTTCCCTATATCAGCCCTCAGCCAATTTACATCTTATTATGTCTATCTGTGCTGAGACGCAGTCTCTCAAATAGAGAGAAAATTACTCTCCATTTCTGGGGGAAATAGTGACTCGTCCTAGTCTGCCCAACACTGATGCGTTCTGTCACCATGTCAGGTGCCTCTGAAGATATTACATGAATTCTGGCCAAGCAGTGTGGTCATTGTTCCATATTCTCGCTCCATTATTAAAACCCTAATGCCATTATCAAGAGCACACATAAACTGGTGCTTTTCAAAATAACTGGATGATGTGAATTTGGCTCTTACTTTTAAAAACTGGCATAGGGCACAGCTGTGTTGATGTCATAGTTCATGTTAAATCACTCTTTTTGAGTCGTGCGAGTGTTAAGTGAATAATGCAAAGAATTTATGTGAATTTTAAGCTACAGTTGTTGGTTTTTATTCTTCTTTAATTGTATGATCTTAACTCTGAGATATATTTCCTGTCTTCTTCTTTTATAATTTACTCATGCTTTACTGTCTGAAACACTGTGAACTGTATTACAGTACAAAAGTCACAGACAGGTTAACCTTCTATGGTCATTTTGTTGTACTTTCTGAAACAAGCTATTTTACCTTGTTTCCCTTTAAGGCTGTGGAGGCTATTTGAATACAGTGAATTCATGATCGTGTTCAGGAAAGCAGTTTGAGATGATTTGAGGTTTGTGACTCAAAAAATGGTGTGTTATCCAGCTGGAAGCAGCCATCGGAGTATGAGTACACTGTGATCATAAAGGGATGGACATCACGTACTAAAAATACTCTAGTAGGCTGTGGCATTTAAACAATGCTCAGGTAATACTAAGAGGCTCAAAGTGTGCCAAGAGAATATCCCAAACAGCATCACACCACCAGCAGCCTGAATCACGGATATAAGGCAGGATGGATCCGTGCTTTCAAGCCAAATTCTGACCCAAACATTTGAATGTTTCAGCAGAAATAAAGACTCATCAGACCAGACCGGCGCTGTCTTTTGCTGTTGTAGCCCAACTACAGCTGCTTCATAGTTCAGTATATTGTGCATTCAGTGATCCTCTACCGCGTGCCTCGGTTGTAACGAAGGGGTTATTTGATGTTGCTTTCCTAGCAGATTAAAGCAGTCTGGCCATTCTCCTCTGACCTTTGACACCAGCAATGATTTATTATTAAGTATTTTCACTGAGAGAATTGTCACTGGATATTTTCTGTTTGTCAAATCATTTATAATAAACTATAGAGATGCTGTCTGGGAAAATCCCAGTAGATCAGCAGGTTCTGAAATAATCAGACCAGGCACTATCCCACATTCAAAGCACCTTCCTTCTCCTTTCTGATGCTCAGTTTGAACTTCAGCACATCAATTTGACCATGGACTGAGCAGCTGTTACGTGATTGGCCTATTAAAATACAGGGAGTGCAGAATTATTAGGCAAGTTGTATTTTTGAGGAATAATTTTATTATTGAACAACAACCATGTTCTCAATGAACCCAAAAAAC